>NC_084468.1:99208095-99520119 GCF_027409185.1 Cynocephalus volans | reverse complement strand
AGTTTTTGCTTTCGTTCTGTTAACATTCGTGGACGAAGCAAAGGCCTTTGGGGATTGCCAGAGTCTAAGCAACTCACCGTGGAAAACAGCGGGGGAGGTGGCCAGAAAGGTGGCAGTCAAATCTGAAGTGAAACGTGGCGCACGGGCCGTCGTCGCCCTTGGCTGAAGGGACTACGGGGAGGGAGAAAACCCGCGTCCGGTGCCGCGGCGCGGATAACGCGGCTTGGGTTGGGTTTGGCCCCGGTAGTCACTGGAGGCTGTGGGAGGTTGGGACTCTTCTCTGGGAGCAGTCAACTGCCCACATCCGGCCCCTGCTCTGTCAACACTGAGCGGAGCCGAGCTGAAATGGTTGCGCTCGGCTACACTGGGCACCATGGCCCGGGAACCGGCCTAGAGCGGTCTCTAGTGCCCAGCGCCCGAAACGGGCGGGGGGCGTCCGCTATCCCGGGCGGTAGCCCCAGGCCATCCACGAGTTGTCCCCCATCTTCCCGCTCAATCAGCCCCAGATTTGGGCAGGATCCTTTCTGCGGGTTTAAATAGGTAATTTTGACATTTCGCTTCATTCACCTAAACCCTTTTCAGGCTTCTCCCCTGCACATCCTCTTCCACCCACCTGGTTTCTTCCCAGACGGGTGTGCTCGTGTGTGAGACCGAGGGAGGGAGGGAGAGATCCACGAAGGGAGAGGATTGGAGTCGCTAGAGGGAGGTGTGGGACCAGCGAGGGGGTTTCGCGAGGGAGGGGGTGCCGGCAGGCGGAGGGAGCGGCGGGAGGAGGTGCTGGGGGAGGAGACGTAGGCCTGGGGACGGTAGACGGGGCTTCGCTGGAGCCGAGCGATCTTTCTCTCGCTGCGTCGTCTGGAAGTCGCGCGGGCTCGAGGGGAGCCCGAGGCCGCCGAGGTGCCCGGCCCCGCCAGCACCGGTGCTGTCCGCTGGGGGGAGGCCAGCCCCGGGCGCGCACGCTCGGCTGAGCCCCGGCGCGCCCCGCGCCCGCTGACAGCTGCAGCCGGGCTCCAGCCGTCCGCTCCGAGCTAGGCGGCCTCTGCCCCTCTGCACTCTGCCTCCGCCCCCTCGGACTCCCTCCTCTCCGCCTCTACCCCTCCTGCCCCTGGTGCGGATCGTTTCGCAACTGCTCGTCTCTCGCCCCGTGCCCGGCTGATTTTCCATTTCCCGGCCCCCTCTTCTTAAGTACTTTGCACCCCGCTTTTGGGGAGAGGGACTGAAGAGGGAGCGGGGGGAGCGTCCAGAAGAGAAGGAAGCGAGGCCCGCAGGAGGAGGCGTCTCGGCGGACCGTGGGGAGGAGACCCCACGCCACCCTTTCTGGTCATCTTGCCTCCTGCCCCGCCCCTGCTCACACTCCCTCGCGGGCGAGCTACTTTCGGACGAGGAAAGTGAGGGCGGCCCTGGGTGACAGCGCCGCGGGGCCAGTCCCGGGGAAGCCGCGCGTTTGCTCGCGTCTCGTCCGTCGCGCTCCCAGCTAGGGCACAGTCCGGACCAAGGATGGCTTCGACCACAACCTGCACCAGGTTCACGGACGAGTATCAGCTTTTCGAGGAGCTTGGAAAGTAAGCGCCTTTGCCAGGCATCCGCGCGTCCCCTTTCCAGCAGAGGGCGGGTCGCTTTGCCCCCGACCCACCGGCCTCCGGCGTGGGGCGAGGGAGTTTGGGAGACCAGAGAAGGGAGGGTTTGTCTACTCTGGGGAAGGTGCTGTCTTATTAAGGGGAGAGGACAGAGACGAGTAGGACCCCTTATCACGACTGTGGCCCATTCTCATAATCCCTAGCCCACCTTCTCCCGCTCCCCCACCCTCTTGCACCGAGAGACTTAGCGAATTTACGATCTCTGCAGTTGTAGCTGTCATCCTGAAAAGTGTGTGTGTGCGCGCGCGCGCGTGTATATGTGTTTGGAGAGGAGATAAGAACCCATGTAAAATGCAACATAGATCGTGTTTTCTGTAAATAGAGATGCCAACTGGTTAGCCGGCGCGTCGGCCGTATGACCCACGCACGGATGAGAACTCACTGCCACAGACGGTGCCATATTTATTGGTGCAGAAAGTTCAACTTGGCGTAGAGTCTATTTCGCATCCAGTAGTTGGTCTGTCCAGGAAAAGGGCCACCCAACAGAACCCAACCCCCTGCCTCACATCTACGATTATTCTTTGCACTAGATTACTCGCTCACCATCATTCTTCCTAGGATTTACGTGTGCATCTTCGCGTTCTCTGGGAGGATTTATTTATACAGGCAAGGGAAAAGCCCTCTGGAGAACCGGAGAACGCTCCCCAAGGGTAGCCCAGCATTGTGTAAAACAATCTCCTACACCCAACTGGCAGAAATACTTAGAAATGTTAAGGAAGGGGGTAGGAGATGTACCGAGGACCTGTGCAAAGGGACGGAGGGGCCGAGCTGTGAATGCTGACTTATGTAGCATCACACCCAAACCTAATTTCTCTATCGCTAGTTTCGACTATTACTTACTGAAAGGGGTGACTTTATGTATATGTTGCTGTACACAGTTCGATTAAAGGAAATGTGAATATTTTTTACATGTAATGAATATAATATCCTTATGTATTTATATATTGTTGGCTGTTAAAACATGGAGAATATGTCGGAAGGACAGCTTAATTCAAATCTCTCCCCTCCCCCAGCCCAAAACAGAGCATAGAGAAATCACCGTATCAGGATTTGTTAAATCACACAAATGTGCTAAAGATTTATATTTTAATGAAAAAAATTGCCGTGTTTACTTACTTGGAGCCACGTTAATTTTTTTCCCTACCAAATTAATAGGCAGCAGCTTTTTGCTGCTCTTCCTCAGCTCTTTTCTTTGTAGGGTTTTCTCAGAGCATTTGGTGCTGTATAAGTATGAATTGTAAAATGTTTTCAAATATCATGTGCAAACGAGAGTGGTCATAATTGGCAATTGTTTTCATTTTGTTGATTAATAATGTGTGCTCCCAGTTAAATAAAAGTTACTTTTATTCTTCAACATTAAAAAAGGTCTGGGTTTTCAGGGAGAATTGTCCATTTTCTGGATATTACTGTAGTGCACTGATATTTGACAATCCACCAAAAACAAAAAAAGCGCATATTTTGTAAATTTTTAATAGAATACCAGATCTGATTATGTTGATGACCTGCTAATTATTGGTTTCCAGGGGGGCATTCTCAGTGGTGAGAAGATGTATGAAAATCCCTACTGGACAAGAATATGCTGCCAAAATTATCAACACCAAAAAGCTTTCTGCTAGGGGTGGGTATTTTCAACCACATATATATGTTAATTTTGTATTTGTCATGTTGATTGTTGGTTCTGTTGTATGTAAATATATTATGTAGTTATAATTGAATTTTAGACTTAGGTATCATATTAAATGTTGAAAGTATTTCCTTCCTGAATGACTTTTGGTCTGTACAGTTTAAAAATAAATAACAAATATAATTGTTATTACTTAATAAATTTTTATTAAAAATCTATCTGTCCTATGAGCAGCAGCACAAATAACTATATAACAGAGCAAATAGATGTCACTAAGTGCATTTTCCTTTTAGCTCTAGTGTAAAATAACCTTTAGAAGGACCCTGGAATGGAAAAATGTAAGCCTCACAACTGTCATAATTCCCTTTTGCTTTTGAGAGGAAAAACTAGGTCATAGCTCAGTTGAATTATATATTTCAGTTGTATTTACACTTGAACCTAATTCATCAAGATATATTTAACAGTAATGGCTTTGGGAATAAAAATTTGTGATTGCTATATTCTAGGAAGTTCTGCTGGATTTTGATGTTTCTGTGTGCGATTCAGACCTTTATTTGGTCTTCTGCATTAAGGCTTCACATGGACTCATGTAATGTATTTTACACATGCAGTTTATAGCCACAGAGATAATTCATACTCATAAAATAGCTGTTGACATAAGCAAAAAACTTGGAGGGATCTCACTGCATTCTTTTTATCTTGTTGAACTCATGCGAAAGTACTTACACTGAAGTGTTAGGCTTTCCAATTATTGTGGGCACGTGTCTAAGGTATTTTCATTGGAATTTATGGTTTGATGAAATAAAAATGAAATTTAAATCAACAAAATACCGTAGTGTAAGCCCATCTCAGTGACCTGCTTTATTTTAAGTAATGAGAGAAGAAATTCCATTAGGGTTAGTTTTTCTCATTAATACTTTTAAAAAGTGTTTCTTACTAGTGTCCTGGTATCATTGCTTTTGGTCTCTGCTGTGATTAGTTTTTCTATATTTATTGCAAATCCTACTTTTAACATGTACTTTAGATTTACATTGGCATTTAAATTTATTCATTTGAATGGGATTTTGTTGTAATTTACTTCATCTGATTTTAATATGATTCTGAGGAAGATATATATTTGCTAAAGTAACCAGGACCATAGAATCATGGTATGAAAACCAGTGAGAAGCATGTTATACTAATTATGTTCTCCTTTTAGTCTACTCCACAGGAAGGTTTTAGCAATGAACAAAAGTTACTAAACTATAAATTCCATTTTAGTAAAAAAAAAAGAAAGGAAAGAAAGAGAAAGAAAAATGCAAATGTGTTGTTAGATTCTTGTGTTGCTTTAATTATTTCTTCCTGTGTGTTAGGTACTTTTGGTGATGGGTGGAGTATCGCTTCTTTTGGGGGCATTACAACACCAATTCCAAATCTTTTAGTGGCTTCAAATTTTCTCTCAAAACAAATTAGTCTAGTGCTTCACTTCTACTAACTTCCTTAGTTAGAGTCATTCCTCTTCATCCAGTGCAATTTGTAATTCCTACATCCAAGTGGCAACGACATTTATTCCTGCTCACATACATTTTACTCTTTTCTGCCTCCAATCCATGGAAGATAAGTCTTCCGTAGCCTGATGGGATTTCTTCTCCCTGTCACTCCACCAGTGTTTCTCACCTGTCCATATTCTGCTTCAAAGAAATACTTGTGTTCCAAAACTTCTTGCTCCTTCTGGATTTAATGATTCTAATTATTTTAACTACATTTAGGAAAATTAGTTTGGGCGAAGAGTTAGAAGACATGCTTCTTGTTCTTACGGTGCAATTTTTTTTTTCTCCTTGTGACTTTGGGCAAGTTTCTTCACCTGCTTTCTGTTAACCTGTCTAACAGTAAGCTGGTAGAGATCATCATCTGTGCTGGAATTAGAAGCCCTGGGTTTGAATTCTGATTCCCATACATATGATCTTGGGAAGTTTACCTACTTTTTTCTGAGCCTCAGTTTTTTTCATCTGTAAAATGGGGGTAATAATCGAACCTTTCCTTATAGGATTGTGTGTGGAGTGAATGACTTAATATGGCGTAGAACAGCACCTGCTACATAGTATGCACTCAGTGAATATTACCTACTATAATCTGATAGGGTTGTTGTAATGATCAAATTAGATTACTTATATGAAAGAATTTGAAACTTACAAATCCAGTGGCAGCCTTGATTTAGCTATGAGGACCCAGTTTGAATCTTGGCTCTAATACTTAGTGTGTGAATTTGGTTCATTTACCTTTTCTGGATTTCAGGTTCTTTATCAATATAATGGGAAAACGTACCTGTGAGGTTTCAAGCGGTGTTTTGAGGATTCAGTGAATTTTATGTGAATCACTTCTTAAATTGCAAAGTGCTATGTCAATTTTGCCTGTTATTACTGTTCACCTGTAAAAATTAGAGTACTTTTCCTTTAAAATGCCCAACAACTTTATTTTATATTGTCACATCAATTAGATCTGCTTATAGGATATTTATACTTTTGATTGTGTATATGTGTTTATCTTATACACTCTTGAAGGAAAAATACCATTTTTTTTTGATAGAACATTCCACAGCACTGAGGACATAGAAGGGGCTCAATACAGAGTTACTAAGATCAAACGTGGTTATTAGATGATTTGTAAGGGAATTAAGTGCCTAATTTACTCCTAAGAACAAGCAAATACTGGAAATAAAGGAATATGTAAAGTAGGGTATAAGAGCATATGCTTTAAAATATGAATTCTCTTTTAATAATACTTCCTTCTGAGAATATAATGATTTCAAAAACCTGTTTTTGCAGATAATTAAAAAAAATATGTTCAAGGGCAAGTGTAAAATGAAATGCAAAGTAGTATTTTTATTTTTTCTGAGGTACTGATTTTTGGGAGCTGCATATGGCAGTTTTTGTGGAACATATTTTTTGCGTACATTTTTTTCTTTTTTTTTTTTATTATTTGAAATTCCATGCCTTTGTAAATCCAAGCCTTAAGCCTATTTGTTTTAAATACCAGGCAGGTCCTCCAACTCAATGTTCTTTAAATATAACATTACAACTGAAAAAGAAAGGTCCATCATTAATAAATCTAAGACCATGAGGGAATTGCCAAAAATTTGGCTACATTCCTGCACAAATTTATACATCCAGCTATACAGTCACCGAGACATTTTTCTGTGCCTATATTTTAATGGATTTCCAGGAGACAGTTTTAGTTGCATTTCCTCTCAACTGTTAGTCACACACACCATATTTGGGATACTCAGAGTCCAATAAAGAATTTTTCTTTTTCATTAGCATGTGCATGCACAGAATTCATTATACTGTACTGAGCAGGTAGATAAGTACACTCATCAGATATTTTACTTCTTTTTAAAATAAAAAATGGTGTAAAAACATCTCAAACATCTGATATTTTATATGTAATTCTGTCTTCTAAAAAGTTATTTTTGTTAGATAGAATAGAGGGCATGCTTAGTAAATGGAGAATAGTGATAATAGAATTTTTGTCTCATGTTTTTACCACAAGAATTAGGAATGATATCATTTTAATCCCAATTAGGTTAGTATTTAACAAATGCTAATTTGCTCTGCTGTTTTGAAATTCTATTTTCACATCTTTAGAACTGTAAGCCATTGTCAGATTATATTCAGTCAACGAAGGGTTGTGATTGCAGTTCAGAATCTAGTGGACTGATGGTTCTGATGGAAAATGTTGTTAGAAATAGTACATGTGATTTATTTTGCATTTTAAAGCCTCCCAGTGGTAAAATATTTTATATGGCAATAATGGCTTCTTTACCATTCATTTTTCAGTATATTTCTTTATCATTTGAAACCACTTCTTACTACATAGAGTCTGATATATCACAAGTCATCATTTTTGTAAAATATAATCAATTGCAATATGAGCTTGAAATAATATATGCTATTACAAGTATATTTTACTTCTGCTCCATTGTTAAAGTTAAAAAGGAGTTTCATTTTATGTTTCTGTAAAACTTCAGATATAATACAGTTAAATCATTTCGAAAGTCTTTGATTTTACTAGTTTTAATTCCTAAACTGGTGATATTACTGGGACATGAATCAAGATTACTTGACCATGTACACAAAATTAGGTCTCAGCTATAAAATCTGAATGTGTGTGTGTGTGTGTGTGTGTGTGTGTGTGTGTATCCCTAAGTAATCATTTTTATGTTATAATAAGGATGTCAAAAACAAACTCTTGCTACTTTTTTTTTTGGTGGGGGGCAGCCAGGCAGTCAAGAAATTACTGTAATTTCTCAATCTCATGGTTATTTGTCTTGAATTGGAAGTAATTCTACTTTATAGATGAATCAAGTTGTTCTAATTATACCTTATTGATTTGGCAACTTGGAACTAATTGGAGAGATTATATTTGAATGTTTCTGGGCTGGAACAATGTTTTTCAAAAAAAGTTGGTAAATTATTTTTTATTTTTATATGTGGATTTTCCACAACTCTTCAATTATTGGACCTGGAAGTGGCATGCATCATCATTTCTATTTTGTGTCTTTTAGTTTAGTCACATTTATATTCTTACATAGACCTTGATATTAGACATTTATATTCTTCTTTTGGGGAAGGAGGATATTATTGCTATTCAAAACTAGTTAGGAGATAAAAATAATGAAAATGAATGTCCACAATTCCAGGAAGCACCGAAAATCCTTTCTGTATTCCAGCATCATTAGATAAAGCAAACTTAATAAAGAGTGTGGTTGTCAAGTACCTCACTGTGATATTAATAACTGGTGTCAACCTCTATCTGACTGATTGTGAGAGATCAGTCCTCCTTAAGAACTTTGATTTTGTACAATTAGATTAATACTTTTTATTTCTATTGAAATATTAAATCAACTCTATGTAAAAATTAAAATTTAGTACCAAATCACCTTTTATGGGTCATTTTCATGTTAATAATCATGAATTACTAGAAATCACTTACTGGGATCTTCTTGGGCATTTAACTTCTTTTATTAACTAGAATTTTAATTAATTTTTTAAAGTCTTTTCCTTTGGCTGATACTGAGGCCGACCCATAGTGTCTCTAGGGCTGGGTTGGTTTTCTTAAAAATTTTTAAATTTTAACATCTGTCCCTCCCCATTTATTAGGGTGTAGTGTGCACAGTGTTTCTATAAGCCATTGGCTGGAAGTTAATTAATGATTGTTTACAGGAGGCTGTGTTAAAGATTTTAAGTTACTATATTATCATTTAGTAAACAGTACTACAATACATTAAATGGAGTATTAGCTATATTTTAACTCTAAAACATATCTTTATGATAAACATTTTTTGTAAAACATAATATCTCTGTTTCATATCACTTTATGGATTATTAAGCATATTCACAGGTGACTTTATTTTATATGTGGTTGTTTAATAAATATTGAACTATTACGATAGGCAGTGTTAGGAGAAATAAAGTCTATGTACATAAAATAGATATCACAGAGGACATGAATGGTTTCAGAAGTCTAGCATGAATAAGGTACTATGGGTTTTTTTTTTTTTTTTTTCCGTCTTTTTCGTGACCGGCACTCAGCCAGTGAGTGCACCGGCCATTCCTATGTAGGATCCGAACCCGCGGCGGGAGCGTGCCGCGCTCCCAGCACCGCACTCTCCCGAGTGCGCCGCGGTCTCTGCCAAGTACTATGGGTTTTTAGAGGAGGAAAGGATTATTTCTGCCTAGCGAGATAAAGGAAGACTTTCACATAGCATGCATAGTATGGATTTAAAGAAATTTTGAGAGCTATAATGCAGATGGGGCTTAAATGACGGAGGAAAAAAAAAAAAGACCTAAATAAATAATTTGGGGAAGTTGCTCAAAATAGTTTAAGTATGTGATTATAACAAAAATGTTGTTTTATTAATATGGTAAATTCATTGCAAATATCAGTATACAGTTTTTTAGAATGAAATTATTTTAAATGAAGTCGGACATTTGTTAAATGACAAAATTCCTCTTATTCCAGTTAAGGTAGAAACAGTGGTACTTCTTAAGTTTAAATTACAAACCTTTCATCTGCCGTAACCTGTCTCTTCAGGAGTGGGAAATTGGTAGGTTTGGAGAGGAGGAAGGACAGCTTTGTTTGTTAAGTTTGTTTGGTTTTGTTTTTGAATCTCCATCATTATAATTAATATACAGTAACAGAACACCACCATCATAGATTTTAGTTATGTAAACCCTTTTAACTCCTTTTCTGGTACTATAGCTGAAAGGAAGAGTCGACACCAGTTGACGATCCACCAGAGAGGGCCCCGTTTATTAGGCAGCACACACACACATATATAGGGCTTTAAGGGGAAAGCTGATTGGCTTAAAATACAATCCCTACTTAGCATACGCATGGGGTTTGGGGGAGGCTGATTGGTGTGTAATTCGCGGAAGGAGAATACGGAAGAGAAGGGCAACCAGCGCCATGATGGGGTGTGGCCGAGAAGGGCTTATGTGATGGGGTGTGATCCCTTGGGGCATTTGGGTCCCTACAATAGCCTTCTTTTAACTTCTTAATACATTATTACTACCAAAATCAATAGTGCCATCTTCGTCAATAATAATAATTTAGAAAAATGGAAATGGTAATAGCTGTTATTTAAAGAGTACCCTCTAAGTGACAACATGTATATATTTACAAGACACTTTGTTTTATTTTATTTAATCCACACTCTAGCCTCCCAGATCAGCAATATTATCTCCTTTTCAAAAAGAAGAAACTGAGGCTGTTGTATAAGGCCTCAAAATTAGTAAGTGGTAGAGTCAGAATTTCAACATAGTTTTCTCTGGCTCTAAAGGCTAGCTCTTTCCACCATCACATCCCACTGCTTGCTGTTACAAAGAACTTATCTTGGTCTTTCTGTGTTTACTTGTACAAGTATGTTCTTTGACTGATCCTCTAAACTTCAGAGTCAAAAGGACTATGCCTTACACATTGTTACATTCCAAATGCAGTGTAGGGAATTGAGTATTTTTTTTGGCAAAATACATTTAGAGTTTCAACTTGTGAGAGAACATAGTGTTTAATTGCTGCAGTAACGTAAGATCAAACTAAATTATCAGACAGACCCTCCATGCAATTTTTTGGAAGGAAAACAATATAGTGGAAAATGTTGTTAAAATGGTAGGAAAATTATAACAGAATGGTTAAGTGTTTTTGTAAACTTAATTCATTAACTGATTAAAAATATCTCACTGTATAATAAGTTCCTAGGTTTATTTCTAGTAAACGATTCACTTGTTACTACAAAGAAAAACTCAGCCCTGTAACCAAAGCCCAGAGAAACCTACTCTGAAAGCTCTTCTACTTCTCTGGTTCATCTCATTTAACCAGTGAAAAATGGAAGACAAATTTTGCAGTTTCTTCTTGAGCAACCCTATTTTATGTCAAATTCATATAAAAATGTGGCAATCGAAAGAAAAACATAAAATTACCAAGTCATATATTTGTTGGAAAAATAACTCAGGTACAAGAGATAGTATAAAGGTACACAGATAATATATTGCGATATAATTTTTATGTACAGTTAATTGTTCTACCTTAGGTTCCCTACTTTTTTTTAGTTAGACTCATTACAGAGGGGATTAAAAACTTTTATTACTTAAAATTTGATTTGTGTAATTATGTCATATATGTTTAATTTAAAAACAATAATCAAGCACCCAATGAACTGCCACTCAACTTAATAACTAGAATGTTCCCTCTTGTTTGAAGCTACCAGTGTGTTCCTTGCTGATTTTCATCCCTTACATCTCTAAGAGTTAATCACTATTTTAGAGAAACCTCTTTTTATTTCTCCATATCCTGGGTTTTTTTTAGCTAATTTGCTGATCTCGGTTGAGCGGTTACAAATGGAAAATCTATGCATTCATTAGCTATGTAAATTGTGTTTTATTTTATTTTGTGTTGTATAAATTTGTGGGATAAAATTTGTCACTTCTCATATACTTATATATTATTTTACCCTCTCCTTTAAGGTAGGGAAGGCTTAAATTATTTGGAATTTTTTACTAACAGGAAATTATTTTCTTTCTATGTCTTTTTGAAAGAAATTTATTAATGTACATGTATACACATTGAAATAAAGCAAGTATAACATATAAAACTAACTTATTAAAGTAAATATAGTAAAATTTATTAAATTTTTATTCTATCTTATTAAGAAATTGTGGAGCATTCAGATATGCCATATTATACCATTACTGTTTAAATTAAAATTTGATGTTTTGGTGAGTAAGTATATACTATTTGGAGTCAATATTCTACATAATTTAAATTTCTGCTGAGGTGTATTCATTAGTAATACAACTCCAAACTCTGCATGTTTGCAGTGGACTCACCAACTTCCCCCTTCAGTGTGAATGGTGCCATAATTTTCCTAGGCTTTAATGCATGCTTAATTTATTTCTTTTCCTTACCCCTTCTCAACACGTTTCCAAACTTGTTTTTTCTTTTTTTAAAAAAATTGGTACTTTTCCTTGTTTTTCACCAGCCCAATTTGAGTTCTCTTTCCTTTTTGCTTCAACTTTTAAAAATAGCTTCATAAACAGGTTTTCTAGCTGATAGTTGCCACATTTTTTGTCTATTCAATTCATCATTAGACCTTTTTACACCCACTGTGCTGGGCATCTTGATAAGTTCTAGGGATACAGAGGTGAAAGATAGAGATTCAGTCCTCAAGTATTTCCTGGTCTGTTAGTGTGGATGACAGCCTGGCAAAAACAGTAGAGTTTGTGAGAGTTGTAATAGAGGTATGCACACCACGGCCTTCAGAGAATATGCAGCTCCGGGAGGTTGGTATCATATATTTCCTGACAGATAATGTGTGAGGTTGTGTTTTGAATAAGTTAGGTGAGCCTGGTAGAGAGGAAGAAATGGCTGTCCAGGCAAAGTAAGCAGTGCATTTACAAGAGATAGTCCCAGCTTCACCTTCCAGATGGAAAGAGTACACCTAGTGCTCTTGAAATGCTCCCTCCTTTGAGACCCACTTCAGGTGCTGCCTCCTCCATGAAGTGTCTCTAACTTCCTCTCCCATCCCTTCCTTCTCTAGCCAGAAGTGTTGTTGTTTTTTTTTTTTTTTTCCTCATTTTTTTCCTTGGAATAGCTCTTTCATGTTTCTTATGGAACTTATTTATCACACTTCTCTCCTTGTATTGCAGTTATATATGTTTTAGCTTTCAGGCATCTTGTGGACATTTCTTAGCCTAGCTTTGAATTATAGTGATTACAATATTGCAGATACTGGTAAATGTTTGTTGAATGAGTGGACAGGTGAATGAATGAGCAAATAATATTCTGTCTCTCAAAACAGACATATGCTTCAAAGAGAGATCTATGACAGGTAAAGTAAATGAAAATTGAGCAGAAGCTTCATGTCAAACGGCATATACTAACTTCATAAATTATTTTCTGATTCACAAATTATTTCCAAAGTTTCCTGATGCCAAATTCTGCTTTGTTGGAAAGACTTTATAATTCAGTAATTTTTTGAGCAACTATTTGCAGATTCTTATTGCTGCCTTTTTTTTTTTTTTTTAAATGTGTGTGATAAAGTGGCTCATTAATGACAGGTAACATTTTCATGGTCTGCATGTCGGTCAGCATCACTTCAATAATGCCAGACTCATGTCAACATTACATTATTTTAAAATGTTTGAGTTTTAAATTTTTGATCCATTCTACAGAGGTTACTGATTACTTACTTTTTCATTTGTCTATTGACAAAGCTCATTTTAAAAGTATTTTGGTGATACTTTATAGAGTTTTTGATACACAAATCATGGATGCTATTTGCTTAGAGATTACTTAATTCTTTTGTAAAAGTACTTGGAGACCAGCTATTATAACTGCTGTATCTGTCACTTCAGAAATTTGGTAAAAGGAGAGTGTACTTGTTTCAATATTGTAAGGCTGTTAAAGAGAATGAATGTTAAAAAAACATTTATTTGTGTTCCCTCCTGAAGGGAACTTTTGTAATGTGTTGTAGGACACTGGGGGTTTCACAGTTCTATAGCTTTACAGTGCTAATATATACATCATGTTAGAGATATATTTTCAATATATTTCTAATATATACTCAAATATGTTATCCTAACATGTTATATTATTTTAATATTCTTTTTATAAAAGCATTATGATTGTATTTTTAAATGTTGACTTAAAGTTTGTAATCATAGTGGCAAAAGTGATTGGGAAATTAGTTCAGGTGTATGTTTTGGCCATTTTGTAGAAACTTTATCCATGATGAACCTTTTTATTATTTTAATAAAATGAATTTTATATGCTTTTATATTAAATACTACATATTAATATTTGTTTCATACAGAGAGAATGTAAACTTTGTTCATAACAAATAAAATTTTATTTATTCCCTATTGTATTAATAAATTTAAAAATAATTGTGTCATAAAAATATATATTCTAACTATAGAATTTGGGAAAAAATGGAAAAATAAAAAGTGGGAAAGACATATTTGTAGTTCATTTCCCCCGAACACTGTTAACATTTTGTCATATTTCTGTCTTTTTAAAAAATTTGTCAGAATAGCAGACTAAAATATACAATTTTGTTTCCTGCTTTTTTTCTTAATATTATAAAATTAACCTGTGTTACTACAAATCCTTTAAATTCTTAATAACTGAATTATACTTTGCTGAGTAGAACACCAATGAATTATTTTAGTATTGCTAGTTTTTCTTTTTTAAAATTTTTGCTCTTTACTATGATGACTGTAAACATGGTTTTGTAAAACTTTTTATTTCTGATTCTTAGGAAATATTCATAGAGGAGAATCAATGGGTTAGAGGATTGAATATTATCAAAATGCTTGTTGCGGTTTTGCTTCCTGCAAGTTTTGTACATTTCCACCAATGACATTTAAATATGCTAGTGAAATTGAATTTTGAGGAGCATGATTCTAAATTTCAATTTTAATTTAACAAAAAATGCTTACCATATTCCAGTGCCTTTGCTAGGTGTGGATAAATAAAGGTACAAAGATATGGTCCTTTCTTTCAAAATGAAACAGATGTAGAGTCAAGTAAATTACTATGCAGGTTGATAAGTGTTACAATGGAAGTGTTCCTTAGGATTGTAGATATAGGGAGATAACTGTTTGGTTGAAGAAAGGTCAGGGAGGACTTCCGAGAAGAGCTGATATCTGAACTGGGTTTTGAAAATAACCAGTTTTGAACTTAGAGTTAGAAAAGAAACAAGTTAATAGGGTATTATGAAAAAAATATTTGTGAAAAGCAAGAAAATCTAAACGTGCCGGTAAAGAGTGAACTTGAAATAAACACTTTCTAAACCTTGGTGTGGAGTTTCATGGACACATGCAAAAAGTGATGAAAAGAAATGGAAATTTTTTTATGTCAGTGAATCATTAAGCGTGGCAAGATTTGGTGGAAGGTATTTAATAAGATGGATTGTGGGATTTTATAGCACTGAGTCATTAAGGATGAACAGCTGATAAGAGAGGAATAACTAACTTCTTATCAGCCTCACGTTTTGTTTTATTTGGTCTTGGGGCAATAAAAAAAAAATTAATAGTGACTAAGTGGGAAATAGAGGACTGGAGTATAATTAGAAATTTTCCTTTAATCAACCAATATTAGAAAAGTACCGTAGTGAATACTGTTTGTATTTATAAACAAGAAAAGCTAGTGTCTGCAGTTGTTATATTGGATTAATGACTGTTTGCAAAAATGTTTGTAGGTTTCTGATCAAAAGGAAAAGTACATAAGATGTCTAAAAATAGTACTGACATTATTTACTGCCTGAATATGTAGTGTCTAGAATAGTGCCTGGCACCCTTCACAGATATTTATTGAATAAATGAAGGAATAAATGACTCCCCAACTATACCATTTTATGATTAGCAAATACACATTTAGGGACCCAGAACTTTTAGCAGTAAGATTTGCATATACTGTACCCAACTATTGTCTTTTTCTTTTTTTAAGAAAAGCTCAAAATTACACTGTCAGATTAATTTTGTGATACAGTTTATAATTTATCACAAGCTGGTGGTTGGAAAATAGTCACTTCTTTATGCCCATGATTTAAATAATGGAAAACTCTCTCATTCACTCAGAAGACAACTTCAATTTAAATATTTAACCTCCCTAGCTAGACTCAGCCATGCAATCCTCCCCCCCCATTTAAAAACGTTTCTTAGCAGCAATAAAACATTTAATATGTACGATTTTCCGAGTTTTATTAGTATTAAGAACTGCATAACTTGTGGTTTAAAAGGAAAAAGAAGATCATTGTTTTACTCAATGTATCTATATTATTAATAGTAAAATTTGGGGAGGGGAGTTGAAGTAGGAGCTGTGGGAGTAGAGCAGAAAATCTTCTATTGGCTTTGAAAATAGTGACTCAAGGTTGGTTATAGCCATTAAAAAGCAGGTTAGGAAAAATCCTAATTCCATACCACAAGCAGAAAGGTCAGAGTCCATTTCTGTTCTCTAAATGTAAATCTCCTGATTTCTGGCCATTTATCATTCTAGAATAATTAGAGAAGAAGAAGGAAGAAAATAAAAAAGTTGTCAAGAACTATTTGCTTCTTGTTAATAGGGCTGAGACTGAATTTTCTCTAATTTGTGAAACTAATTTTGGAAAAATGATTCTTTGGGTTGACTTTGCCCCCTTCTCCTTATGTGTCTGTATGATCTGAAAAAGGGAAAACAAAATGTAATTGGTAACCTTATTTAAGTCTGTTTGAAAGAAAAAATATATATAATGTATTAAATGAGTATTAACAGAGAACCAATTACTGTTATTACCTATAGCACTATATCCTTCGTTTAGTGCTGATAATCAGTGTCTATAATCTGCCAATGACATAATAAAGAGATGACTCAACAGCATGAACAGGAATAGCTAAAGGATTGCTGAGATAGTTTATCTTTTAAAATAATAATTTTTAAAAACAAAGTTAATATTTGTTGACCTTTTGCAAACTTTAAAAAGTTATTTTAGGTAGGCTTTAAGGTATATGCTTGGAAATAATTCAAACCAAATAAATCTAAATTTAGAAACACCAGTATTAGAAATATACAACGAACACACACAAAGCCAGTTTTAAAAATAGCACTTAGCTTTGAGAGGATAATTTCTCTTCCATGCTGCATTTATTCAGACCTTCTCTGACAAGTTTATGGGAAAGGGGGGTGCCAGGGAGAAGTGAGAAATGAGTTTTTGAAAAATTGTTGTAGCTCACATTAATTGCTTATTTAGCATCTTTCATTCAAGGATGTTAAGACATTCCTTAATTGAGTCACACAGTACTTCTGTAGAACTTCTGGATAAGGGACTTTCAGGGATTCCTGTGCCTGGGTTGTAAGGCCTGCCATCCCCAAGTGGCATGTTGCATCTGTTTCATGGTGCACGTCACATTCCTGCCTGGGCCAGGGAATGGAGGCAGCATTACCCAGCTGAAATAGCAAAGGGATTAGGGGAGCAGGAGTGAATTACCTGGATTGGAATTTGGCTAGGTCTCTGGGTCAGTAACCCTATTCCTGTAAAAATGTGTTCTATCTTTAAAACATTTTATATCCTGCTTTATCCCCAAGTAAATAAACTCCACCTTACTTTTCAACTGTAGGATTATGTACCGCTGGGAGTTTAACAGTTGATAGTGAGGAATATGATAGTCTATATCTACTATTGATGAAGAAAGAAAGCAAAGCTAGCATTTTTTCTGAAAGATATCAGAAGAGAACCATTTGTATTATTCCTGTCAAAAGCAAGCTGTGGGGGGTGTGATGATAATAATTATGCCAGTTCCCAGAAAAACCTTACAGCTTGGTTTGGTGAATAGGAGATAAACATAGAGAATTATAGGGGAGATAAAGATGAGTTTTAGAAGAAAGTAGTTTGAGAAGTTAGTGGACCTCATGATGACATTTAGTTGTGAAAACAAGAAAAGTGACATCGAGGAAGTAGACTTTAAGGTCGACAAAAGGAAGAAAAGAAGGACAAGGACATGGGTGGAGATGTAAGAAATCACATAATGTTTAGGGAAGAACTGAAAATGCCCATTTGGGCAAAGGATAAAGAATCTGTATGGGAAATCAGGAGTGAAAAGTTTAAAAACATGTGATTTTGATTACCAAGTTGAGAATGATGTCAAGTAAATTAGAGACACATTAAAGAGGGCCTCTAGGACATTACTTGGCATCAGTGAATAAATAGGATGGATTGGCATAGAGTATAAGACACTGAGATTCTGAAACCTTAAAAAAATAAGGGGTAAGGAGGAATGAGGACACCAGGATGCCTGAGGTTTCAAGGTTGAGTCATAGGGAGAACTGTAATATTCATGTACCAAATTGAAAAGTGAGAATCAAGAACTCACTTTTTGATGAGGGAAGATGATGAATTGACATGTGTTTGAGGTACAAGCCATCTGTGTAGTTTGAAACATATAAAGGACCATTGAAAATTGGGTGTGGTCCTTGAGAAAGGGCCTGTGGAGGCCATACAATGTACTGCAGAGGTTACCAGCATTTGGGCTAGTTTAAGAGAAATGGAAGAATATGTCAGAAAGGAAGGAAGAAAACTAGGATAATGCATTGCTTTGAATTATGAGGGAGAGAATTTTTGCAAAGGAGAGGATGGCTAGTAATGTTCAATGTTGTAGAGAAGTAGAGAGAAGTGAAGACTGAGAAAAGGCCTTGGTTTCCATGTAGCGGAATTTCAGTATTGTAGTGTTCAGGACAAGGTCATGGGGTTTGGGCCAGTTGTCTATTATTCACTTTCACATCCTCGGAACCTTGTACATTGCACATAATAGGCATTCAATAAATATTGCTGAATGGTTAGAGAATAAATGATTATTTATTGGGATTAAGGGACATTTGTGTCCAAGTTTTTTGTTTAGACTTGGGTTTTTATTTCTCTTGCATATATGTCTAGGAATGGAGGAAATACTATACATGCACATTCAAGAAATACAAAGTAAAGAGTTTATTATATAGACAGTACCCTATAGTATAGTATAGGAATCAGTGGTTACTAACATGATTAATTTGCATTATAGAACACATGCATATAAATAATAGATAAGAAAGTATTGCAATTTAGATATTTTAATATGTGAACAAGAATTGGAAGTACAGTTTCAGAGTCAGAGAGTGAATTATGACTGTTTTCCCTTTGTAAATAAGAAAAAGAGATATCACATTATATAGGAAAGTCTTTATTTAACCATTGTTTTAAATTAGCTGTGCCCAGAGTTGAAAAGAACATCGAAGAAACATGATTTCAACCTGTCTATTATTGTATGATCTCCTTAGTCCTGTCGACTATTATTAGAAATAATTTGGCATGGGGATCTTTATTTGTGTCATAGGTTTTTGTTAGACTATTGATGCAGATAGGTATTTTTCTTTTAGTTAAATGGAAAGTTTCACAATATTCTTATACTAGACCCACCTCTTCCTGTTTTCTCCCTTTGTTTGAGGGATGCCTGTTTCTGCACATTGCTTGCCGGGCTGTGACAGATACCCACAGTCTATCGACACTGGCATAAAATTTGCAACGCTTTTGCTGTTGGGGTGGGAAGCTGTGTTGGGGGGTGATGGGGTGGGGGACTCAGGAGAAGTAGACTGAAGTTATCTTACACTAAAACCCAAGATTAGTTTGATAATAAGTGAGAAGTTTCCATTTTAATCTTTTAAATTAAAGAGTGAATTTAGGATTCATTGGAGGCTAATAATGCAGCAACCTGCCTTTCTTTCCCATGAAATTTGAATGTTGAATTTCTGTTCTTTTGCAGCATTGTATTTTCTTGACCTGCCTGACAAAAGATTAACACATTTATGAAGTATTTCCATGTACTGTGGTTCTGTACAGTTTAGTGCTATGAACAGTTTAGGAATAGAAAAGAACAAAGAAAGTTTCTTTTTTTGAAGGGATATTCTAACTTAGAATTAATATTTATTTTTACAACATTAAAGACCTTACTTTGCACTAATGGTAGGGCTTTTTTTGGGGATGGGTTATATGTTGTATTTATTTATAATTTGATCTATATTTCCAAACAAATTAATGTGTATTGTTCCCTACATTACATCTTTCATAAAATGCATTAATTAATTTTAATGACTAAGCTGAGTTAATAGTCTTTTTAAGCCTTTCAGAGTTGACTGTTCTCAAGAAATTTTTAGTGATAGATAGAAATTTATATTGGAAAAGCTTGCCTTAATAATTAAAATAGTTAATATCTGCTAATGTTATTTCATTATATTTTTTAGTATTATATTTAGTATATGGATATCTCCATATACATACGTAGTTAGGATTCCTAAAAAGGAGATACAGGGATCATGAAAAGTCCCAATTATGTTTTGCCAGAGTCCACTGAAAAGGATGACTACACATTAAAAATATTTTTTTTTTGCATTTACTCATTGTGCAATATCCTATCTTCATTTTTAAAGTCAGGTTGGTAAGTCAACTGAAAATATGAGGTTGGTTAACTTTTCCACACATTCTTTCTCCCTTGTGGGTTTTTATATGGGTATGTTTAAACAGCCACCTGAAACCATTATTTGTGGAGATGGATTGGAAAGGAACATTTACAGACCATCTTGTATAATATTTAGTTCTAATTTAGGGAGAACTGTCAGAAAACTAAGTACAGTGATTTTGTAGATAGGAATTTAATTTATTGTTTTATCTAACTTAATTTTTTCTCCTTACAATAGTGATTTTCAAAGAAAATACTTTGATTCTTTATTCATTTTTGTGGGGTTGTGACATGTACAAGCTGTGATTTATTATGTCTTTAACAGAGAGTTGGAAACTTTGATTTCTAACATCAACAAGATGACCTTAGGCAATTTGCTTAACTCCTTGTGACTTGAAAAAGCCTAAGTTGGGGTTGTGAGAAATAATGAGAGAACTTTCTATGACCTCTAAGATGGAGAGAATAAATTGGAAATCTGTGGTTCCAGACCTTGCCCAAATTCATTGCTCCAAACGAGATCTTCCCTCTACTCTTTCTCAATGCGTATTCTCATTTATTAGAGAACTTGATGTTTTGTTTTGGGTTTGTTTCCAATTTTATTTATTATTATAATGAAACCTTTTGAAGATAAATATTCACAATTAGATAACGTGAAATATTTATCAAAGTATTATGAAAATGGTATGCTTTAACTAAAATAAAAAGGAGAGGGAAGAGTAGACGCAATTAATAAAGATTTTTTTTATTGAGGAAAAATGTGTAATGTAAAATCTATCATTTTAACCATTTTTAAGTATATAGTTCAGTGGCATTAAGTACAATCACATTGCTGTGCAACTAGCACCACTGTCCGTCTCCATTTTTTCATCTTCCCCAGTGGAAACTTTGTACCCACCAAACAATAACTCCTTATTCTTTGCTCCCCCCAGTCCCTTACAACCACCATTTTACTTTCTGTCTCTATGAATTTGACTTCTCTGGGTACCTCATATAAGCAAAATCATACAATATTTGTCTTTATGTGACTGGCTTATTTCACTTAGCATAATGTCTTGAAGTTTCTTCCATGTTGTGGCATGTATCAGGATTTTCTTCCTTTTTAAGGCAAATAGTACAATGTATGTATACGAGGGTACTTCAAAAAGTTCATGGAAAATAGAATTAAAAGATGATACAAATCTTTTCATGAGCTTTTTGAAGTACCCTCATGTACCACATCATGGTTATTTATTCATCTTTTGGTGGACAGTTAGGTTGCTTCTACCTTTAGGCAATTGTTAATAATAAAAATTTTTAAGAGTTCTATCTACAAAGGTATATATGATCATTAATTGAACATTCTAATTGGGTGAAATAAGAAATGAAGGAAGGAAGGAATATAAATCATATATTTTATAATTTTGATCTCTTTACTGGTCTGTAAATGTTTCCTTCTAATCCATCCTCCACAAATAATGGTTTCATGTGGTTTTTTAAATATACCCACATAAAAACCCACAAGGGAGAAAAATGGGAAAGTGTGATATCATTTTACCCCAAAATGCTTTTATTATCTTGTAAACTGCTTACCTTGAATATTCTACTACACACGTAGAGGTACTGCAGTATCGTATATTTATTTACCTCAAGGGAAAGATAGAATTTTTCATAATAAGCATTTTTGACATTCCGATGGGGTTTCTCAGTTCTAAACTCTCATTTACATCTTGACTTCTGAGTGTATGATCATGCAATTTAGTAAGTCAAGAGGAGCCAGAGGGATATTTTTGTCTTTTTTTAACCCTTAGTTTTGTAGTATATATTTTTTCTTTTCCCTTGGTCTGGTTTTTATAATTACTTTTCATTTGACTAGTTTTATCATATCAAAGAAGGACTGTAGAGTTTGTTATGTTTTGAAATCTAAAATGCCCTGCACTGTTCTTGAAGCAGTGTTGACTTGTCAAGTACTGCATTGCAGTGATAAGGAGTGTTGTCAGTGCCCCAGACTTGCAAGTATCTGCAAATTTCATTAAACCTTTGCAGGTACTAATTTCAAAAGATATTAACATGGAGTACGTGCTATTGCATTATCTACTTCTTTCATTATTCCACTTGTTTTAAAACAACAAAACAAAACTGAAGCAAACTTTGATTCAATCCTGCTGATTAACTTTTACAGTAAATTGCCTTTCTAAATGTCATTTAGATGCTAGAATATATTGAAGTATGATATGCACAGTTTTGGCTTCCGGGATTAACTAGGTGAAGAATTTAGGGTTTAATATGTTTCCTTGTACACTTAATGTCTAACACTAGATACAGTAAAACTATATTTAAAATATACCCAGTGTAGAAAAATAGCATCTAAAGATTGTATTAGAATAAGTCGTATGTCTTGGAAGAAAGGCTTGAGAAGCCTCTGCTTGAGATCTGTATTTTGTTAGTTTTTTTTTTTTTTATTTTTCCATTTTTTCTTTTTTTTATTTTTAAGGACTCATTTTACCGAGAGATCAGCTCATAGCTCCAGGTGATAGGTTAATCATTCAAAGATGGCAGTAACTTCAAATCCACTCTTACACAATTATGAGGATGTTAGTGGTTAGAGGTGTTTTTATTCTAGCAGTGAATCAGGAGGTCATTTAGATTTCAAATTCAGTGTGGGTTGTATATGAGGAGGCACTTCTTTCTAAATATTCTCCATCTATATGTCCTTGCTGAATAGTCAAACAAAGATCTGATGCTCTAGCAAAGAGGATAAACAAAATGATATTTTTCATTTTTATTATTTATGTTCAGAGTATTAGGTACTTTCTTTTGTAGAAAAATTTAGACACTTTTATTTTTTGTTGCCATTTGCAAAGATGATAGTGCTAATATGTTTACATAAATGTGCTTTCTTTAATGCCATTTGGCTTTTATCTTCTATTCTAGTCTCCTTTTTGCTTATCCTTTCTTTCTAATTGTTTACATTAAATGTAAAAATTTCTTAGCCACTTTATTGTTTCCTACAAAATTGGTGTTCATTAAGTTACTACAGCTATGTTTTAATCTTTTTGGGCTTCATTTCTTCGTTATTAGAACAGGAATAATAACCCTTCTCCTGTCTATTTTTCAGGGTTATTGTGAGAATAAAACGATTTAATATGAAATCACTCTGCAAATTACAAAGTACCATATACATTTTATTTATCTTTATAAATTTTATATAGTTGCATATTATACAAGTTTTTTAAAGGCAAAATTTTATGTGTCATATCCCCTATATATTATCCTGACTCAGTTCCTATATACTATTTGTATTGCAGTTTCCCTGATAGGCAAATCATTTCATTGCGTTTTGTTTTGTGTGTTTTCTTATGAGTCTTGGATCGTTTTCAGAATCGGCTTTATTAATTTGTTGATTATAACTTATAACTTGGAAGTTTTCCATATGAGGTAATAAAAAATCCCAGCTCATTTAAGTTGATTTCTCTGCCTCTTTTTGTTTTTTTCATTTTTCTAAAGGTGTTAAGAGTAAAATTGGTTAAAAAAATTTTGGGGGCATTTTGAAAGATCGAGTGGATGAAAGTGGAGTGGTCGCATTCTATTCTTTTGTTTTCCCTTTGTATTAACATGAAGGCATATGTTGCATTTAGAGAAATGTGATCACAGTAAAATATTTTTTTCCCATCAGCTTCTCAAATTTGTTGTATCTTGTTAATTAAAAAAGTGGTGTCATCTTAATAACCAGTCTTTCTAGGCTGTCAGCTAGTCCTTGAAATGAGGAAGCTGCTTTGATATTAATGCTTGGTCCTCCTACTGCCTTACTGTCAGTAGAAAATACTGAACAATTTTAACTATTTGATTTGCATATTCATTAAGTGATTTGTATATATTCCATCTATTTGGAAAAGTTATATTTGCAATGGTAAAATCCAAGAGATTGCTACAGGAACAAAAAAGAGCAACATAAAATATTCTGCTGTATTAGAATATAGGAGAATATCATTTTTTAAATGTGTAAGTCGTGATTTAATAAGTAGTTTTATGACCTATCCTTCCACTTGTCCATTCTGAATTAGATCAAGTGAAAATCACCACAGGGTTCTCCATGCTCAGTTAGTGTTTTATGTTAGAAAGAGGTAAGGAAAAAAAGTAAGTTGAAAAAACTGAACTAATCTCTTGTAACCAATATCCAGAGTAAGACTTTTAAATTACTCTTGATCTTTTGTGTTTCTTAGGGATTAAATGTGTACAGATTTTATTTTATTTCCTCGGTGCAAAGCTAACATACACCAACTACCCTTATTCAAAAAAAAAAAAAAAAAAAAAAGTTAAACAGGAAGATTTCTAACAAAATTCCTGTTCTTTCATTCTATTACAGAACTCAGGTGAGAATGCTCATATTTAAAAATGAAGGTTATTTCTTTACTTGAAAATAACATTTTTCTTATTAGTTCTATTTAAAGGCAGAATGGAAACTTGTTCTCATTTGTACTTATTTGGCCTACCCTTTGGCTTACCAGTGGTTGAGTCATGACCAAAGTTAGTTTGTGTATGTATTTTAAAAAGCAGAAGTCAAGTAGTCACCTTATAAAGAGGCCTATTATAATTAGATGTGTGCATCACAGTTTACTCATGAAGAAAATGTCATTTATACAATTTTCTACTTTAAAAGCTACATGCTGGAGCAGAGTCCATATTTCTATATTTAATAAATGGAATGGCTTTTTATCTTTACGTAAAAACATGTTATGCAACTGTACCTTTTTTCTATAGCACTTCGTTTAGAATGGTAATGATATCAGTCAAAAATGTGACAAATTTCTGATAATTTTAACGTTGTTAATATTTTATTTTGATTTATGCTTCTGCCTGATAAATTGTCTTCTCTCTTCATCTGGGAATTTTTAACTCATCAAAAACAAAAGTGGCTGAAAAAAAAAAGTGGGAAAAAACCAGATGTTCAGTTTAGCAATTAAAAAGGCATTTGTACTTGCTGAGAACAATTTTTTAAATTAAACTAGCATCTAGTTACTCTTTGATCTTTCATTTGTGGTGTTTGTGCCTAAACATTTTAAAACTAACCAAAGAAAAAATTCTTACTGGAGAGAAAAGATATTGAGGATCAAAATTCCTTCCATAAATGCAAGGCAACTGTTATTACAGGTACACAGGAGAGTCACAAAGATTTCTTTTAAAATCATTGAGAAGTCTCATTAAATAGTACTTTTCCGAATTCTGGTTTGCCAGATAACACCATTAAGCATGTTGCTTCATCATTGCAGTCTCTGTCTGTTCATAATACTCTCACCACCTGAAGCTCTTCATTAGTCTACCTAATCTCTCTCTTCAAAACTTCTGCAGGGGGCTTTGTCTTAACTCTTTCGTATATGGGCTCTTTTACTTAATATTCATTACGTATTTAAATTAATTTTTACCTTATGCTCATTTGAAATCACTTGGAAATTATTAAATAACCTACATTTAGGTCTTTTCATTTATATTGTATAGTGCTTCTAGAAGAGCATATGTATTTCTATGTATATATATATACATATTTTATTGACACATATTTTATTGATATAATGTACTCCATAGATGAGACACTTATTAGTTCTAAATGAATAGGCTTGAATCTTTCAAAGAGGAGTCAGTCAGAGGAGCTAATGAAAATTCAAATTTAGCTCCTTTAGTTTGAATAATATGTGAAAAGTCACACTTAAAAGATGGCCAAAAAAAGTTGCTTTAGAAAGAATAAAGTCTTTTAAAAGAGATATATTAAATTTAAGCTCTAGAGGAACTAGCATTTGCTTGAACCATTAACCTACCTGTGGTTGTCACTAAAATTTCTACTGTGAGTATTGATATTATATATTTTAGCTTGTTTCCTTGCCCTCCCCCTCCAATCCTCTCATCCCCGGTGTAGGATCATGTCATGTAATGACTGGGTGGACATGGGGCAGGGTGGGAAAGTTCTTAAAACTGCTCTAGTTAAAAAATTCCTAAATTGTGTGCCCGGAATCCTTGTCATTGAATTACTCCCAGACGTCTTGAATTCATGCACACTGATTAAAATATGTGAAAATATGTGAACTACCATGTAACTGATACAGTTGTGAATGAATACCATTTTGATTAAAGGCAAATTCATTAAAAAGTTTTACTGAATTCATAACAGCTGAACCAATAATACTAGAAACACCACCACTGTTACATGGCAGTGTGAGTGTCTTGACATTAAAAAGGGGGTGTTGATGCCCCAAGAGTCTAGGCACCACTGCTGGAGTCCAGTCGCCTAATTTTAAAAAAGAGGAAACTGTGTCCAAAGATGTGAAATGACCCACCTGACATCACTCAGAGAGTGTCGGATTTAAGACTAGAGCACAAGTCTGGTGTCCTGTGGCTCTCTAATTACATTACTTCTCCATTGAACTATGGACTTAACAAAGAGGAATGGAATTTATGAGAACACACAGTATAAAGAGCAATAGCCATTGCTTAGAGTATCTTTTGTAGTTTGAAGTATTTTTGCACCATTAGGGATTAAGAGGCTTGGAATAACTTGATTAATGAAGATAATGTTACATAGTACTTACAAAAATAGTTTCATCTATTAAACTTAATTTTTCATTCCTCAGAATCATTAACTCATCAATAATAGCAACATCACATTTGGATAGTACTCATAAACTTCTTTAAATCATTTTTACAATTGTAATGTTATGCCTCATAAAGCCTGAAAAACAATTAGGGAAGATTTTGTGAGCCCCTTTTCAGACCTGGAAATGCTGATACGTAGAGAAAATAAATGAATGGCTTTTGGTTATTGACTTTATTAGGTCTCTTAATGCTTTATTCTATTTTACATCCATTACCTGTATTTTAACTTTGTGGCATATCTTTTTCTTTGTTCCTTTAGTGAGAGAGTAGATTTATGGGAAAGAGATGCAAGGGCTAGTAAGTGGATTTAGCTTTTTGCTAGCACTTCTTGAAAATAATGAGTTGATGAATGTATTGAAATGGATGACTTAAAATCTGAGGGTTATATGTGTTGCATTTTTTAAGTCAATAATATGAAATATGTGGTATCACAGTAACTGCTAAATAAGTGACTTTCTGTTTCTGGTTATAAAACTCTACCAGTTCAGTAGTAAGTCTCATAGCGATCTTGTAAGTTGGCAAAAGAAGATGTAAATATGGTACCTTACACATTGCATGTACAAGTGGTATAAAAATAAACAAGGATAGAAAAATTTCAGTCATGTATTCACTCTCTACAAGGAGGGACAAGTTGGTGAGTTACCAGTGAGCAAGTAGAAGAAAGTTGCTATGAAAAAAGTGATTTAAATAGCAGCACTTTTAATCCTTTCAAACTGGGGTAAGGAAGTGCTGTGTAGTGGACAAGGTCCTCAGTCATAGGCCTGGCTCTGTGAGTGATAAGGTTTTGGTCCCTTTTTAGTTTGGCCCTTTATGAACCTATTTAAGGTAAATGTTCTCTGCCATATGTATTTGTAGTTTGGTAGAAGAGGTCTTTCTACCTACAGCAAATGAAATACAGTATATATAGCTAATACTACTCATGAGTACCTTAGTAAAATATTTCTTAAAAATAGGAAGAACTTTCTGACATTTATATGAAATTCTTTCATTTCATCTTAGGAGACTTTGTATCATTTCTGTTAATTCATCCTGTCACTTAGAAGAAACTACTATCAAAACAAAGATATGAGAATAAGAAGTGAATAGAACCATAAAACAAGGAACTTAAGAAAAAAAATGTTGACAATGAGTATGTTGCTGAAATGAATTTACTTTTAACACCAGCTGAAAACTGAACGAATTCTAGTCACCCTTGTAGATTCATTAATTATTAGAACAGCTCTCTTTTGAGTATTTACTGCCTTTGGGGAACTGAGGATGCTGGGTGAACAGAAGAGACAGTTTCTGTCCTCATGACACTTATAGTCTAGTGGTGGGAAATGAACAACAAACATATATATAAGATGTGTACAGGAGTTAATAAGTGTGTTCAGTCTGCTATAACAGACTGCCATTGACTTGGTGGCTTATAAACAACAGAAATTTATTTCTCACACTTCTGGAGGCTGGGAAGTCCAAGGTCAAGGTGTTGGTAGATTTGGAATCTGGTGAGGGCCTAACTTCCTGGTTCATAGACAGCTGTCTTCTCTCTGTGTCTTCACATAGTGGAAGAGTCCTCTCTTATTACAGCACAATCCCATTCCTTATGACCTCCCAAAGGCCCCAACTCCAAACACCATCACATTGGGCATTAGGACTAAACATGAATTTTGAGGGTAAACAAACATTCATTCTAGCAAAGACAGCAAAGTGCTGTCAAGGTGATGTAATAGAGATTGATTCAGGAAAGCCAACTTTAAACTGGGGGACCAGGAAAGGTTTCTCTGAGGATTTCTCTGAGGATTTTCTCTGAGAACTTTGAATTTAAGCATAAGGGAAGAGGAGAAACACATGAGGCTTAAGAAATGGCAAGTGCAAAGTTCAGGAAGTAGGACAGAATTTGGCATGCCGGAACAAAAGAAGGGGCCAGTGTAGTTCAAGTGCAGTTAATGAGAGTGGAAGGGCCTGACTGAAGTTGGACAGATAAACAAGAGTTACATCACTGACAGTCTTGCGGGTCATGGTAAGAAATGTGGATTTTACCTTAAGAGCATTATTCTGCCATTCAAAGAATTTAAACAGGGATGCTACATGGTCTAAATTGTGTTTATAAAACAATTGCTCTGGCTTTCCTAGGATAATAGATTGGAGAAAGGTGTAAGAACTGTGAAACTTGTTAGGCGAGTACTGTAATAGTACAGAAAAGAGGTGATGACAACAACTTAGATGACAGTTTCAGGTGTTGTTTGTTTTGTTTTGTTTTTTAATAATCTGCAGTTATTGGGACTGCATATTTAATCCTGTGTTTTTCCATTGTCCATTGAAAAGCAGTTTTACAGTAATCACTGTTTTTTTTAATCATAACTAGAATGCCATAAGAGGCTTTTTGTTGTTACCAATTGTGGTAAGAAATTAGTTTTAGGTGGAGAATTTAATGTGTACTTAGCTGTGATTTTTTGGGGCATGTTCTTTGGAAAGCTTTGATTAGTAATGAATTAATAATAGTGAAGGTTTTTTGAGCAGACTTTATTTCATGCACTGTTGTATGTATTTTCTATCCATTATCTCATTTAATCTTCACAATTCTGTGGCGTAAGTGTTATTATCTCCATGTTGAAAATAAGACAACCAAGGGACTGAGAAGTAAAGGAACTTTCCAAGGTCACAAAGAGAAGAAATTATGCAGCTGGAATTTGAACCTCATTCTATTCTGATACCCTAGCTCACACACACTTAAAAAAAATAGATATCTTTTGTTGAGAAACAATTTATATATAATAAAATGCACAGATCTTAAGTGTGTAATTTGATGAATTTTGACAATTGTATACCCCTTATTAGCTACCTCTCCAAACTAAATACAGAATATTTCTATCACTGAAGAATGTTCCTTCATTCCCCTTCTGGTCAGTTCTCCTCCAACACCCCCCTTCCCACAGACAACTGCTTCCTGGTTTCTATCACCATATGTTAGTTTTGCATCTTCTTGGACTTTATGTGAATAGAATCAAACAATACATATGTTTTGGAGACTCATCTGTGTTGTTGCCTATTTCTTATTCTTTCTTACTGCCAAGGAGCAGTATCCCATTATATTGATATAGATTCATTCACCTTTTGAGGGACATTTAGATTGTTTCCAGTTCTTAGCTATTTTATGAATAAAACAGCTATGAACATTTGTGTACAAGAATATGTTTTCATTTCTATTAGGTAAATACTTAGGAGCAGAATTTCTGGATCATGAGGTAAGATGTATGTAACTTTTTAAAGATGCTGCCAAACAATTCTCTGAAATATTAGCACCATTTTACTTTCTCACCAGCAATGTAGGGGAATTTTACTTGCTATACATCTACACCAACATTTGGTATTGTCAGTCTTTATTTCAGCCATTCTAGTGGGTGTGAAGTGGTATCTCATTGTGGTTTTAATTTGCTTTTCACTAAGACTAATAATGTTGGGCACCATTTAATGTGTGTATTGGCCATTTGTATATCCTTTTTGTGGAGCGTTTGAGACTTTTGCCCTTTAAAAATTTTTGGACTAATTGTATTTTTATTGCTGATTTCTAGGAATTCTTTATAGATTCTAGATGCAAATTCTTGTCACTTATATGTATTGCTAATATTTTGTCTCAGACTGTGGTTTGCCTATTTATTTCCCTAGCAGTGTGTCTTTAGATGAGCAGAAATGTTTTATATTGATAAAGTCCAATTTATCAGTTTTGTCTTTTGTAGTTATTACTTTCTGTGTCCTAAGAATTCTTTACTTGGTTCACAGTCACAAAGGTTTTCTTTTGTGATTTCTTCTAGAGAATTTACTTTAGTTTTGGAGTTCAGTCTTTGATCTGTTTAGAACTTTTTTTGTAAATGATCTGAGGTAAAGGGGAAGGTTTTTTGGTTTTTTTTTTCCATATTTATTCAGTTGTTCCAGCATGTTTGTTGAAAAGACTTTCTTTTCCCCATGGAATTGCTTTGGTGCCTTTGTCAAATCAATTGGCCATGTGTGTCAATTTCTGGACACTATCCTGATTCATTTGTCTGTCCTTATGCCAATACTCCATTGCCTTGTTTACTGTTGCTTAATCAGGTAGTATATGTTGTCTAATTTTATTCTTTTTCAAGCTAATTTTATGTATCCTAGCTTCTTTCATTTTCATATAAATTTCAGAAACAGCTTGTCAATTTTTTAATAATAACCTGCTATGAATTTTGATTGAATGACATTGAATCTGTAGATTAATTTTGTGAGAATTGATCTATTAATATTGTTTTCCATTCTACATACATGGTATTCTCTCTCCATTTATTTCATAGCCTAGCCTATATGATCAATTACCTATAGCAAACATAGGATATTCTCTCTTTTTAAGTCCACTAAAACACTAATTCTCAGAAATATACATTTAGTGTTAAGAGAGCCTATCTCATGTGAAAGTGGGTGAGCTATGCGTCATTACATTAAGAGAAGCAGTGAAAACTTCACCATTGTATTTGGTTCTGAAGAATCATTGCTTTCCAAAAGATGTGTAGTCCTTGGACTAGTAATGTATTTTCTGTACTAATGAAAGTGTGATCTTTCATAGTTTAATTCAATTACCTAATAAACCGTGATGACTAGTATTCTCATAAAATATCACATATAAAATGAGGAATCTTATGTGGAGGCAGTCAGAAAATCTCTTTGAGTAAGTAGTAAAAATGGCTGCATTTTGTAAGTCTAGGGGAAACATATACAACAGAACTAATGGAAATAGTAGCTTTTGGGACTTGAATTTTCCAGTGGTGGTAAATAAATAGTGAATTAGAGCATTCATCTTTCAATACTTAATTTTGGAGGAGTAGCATAATATGTACCTCACGGTGAGGATTAGAACAGGAAATATTTTTCAAGTGCTGAGCTCATTGCTTGGCATAAAGTAAGATCTCAGTAAACTTATATCTCATTATCTTCATCTAGATCTGTGACAAGTTCTGGGTGCAGGTGCAGTTTCTCAACCTGTTTCATTTTTGTGCTTTAGTTTTAGAATAATATTATATATCTTAATGTTCAAATACTTTGCAAAAGTGCCGCTTTCCTCAAATATTAATTTGGTTTTGATTCCTACCTTCTTAGCAAGTAAGCAATACCATATATATGCATAAATATATATATGTATATAAAATCAGTGTCCATTTTATATAAAGGATTTTTTTCCCTTTACTGGACTTGAAACTATTGCTAACTTAGAAGAATGGAACTTCGTAATTTTTTTATGAATCCAGTAGTAGAGCTTAATTTGTGGACTCACAGTATTTGTTATAACTTTAACACTAAAATATATATAGTTTTTGACTTTTAATTTCTAAATTATTGCTGGGTTTCACCATGTTCTTTATATGAGATATTACATCACATCATTTTTCATGGTGTTATTTGGAATGTGTGGCTAATTGATAAAAATTGTTACCCATTCATTAACATAAGAGACTTTCATTCTAGGTATCATCTATCAATATATGTCAGGGATGGAAGTAGGAATGCTGGAAAGGAAGAAGGATTGCATGGTAGTGGAATTTAATGTGTGTTTTTTTCCTCTAATTTAAGCAAACAAGTGTTCAGTAGGGAGATCATTTATTTTAAAAATTAGTAAAAAATACAATTTCATTCCAAACATATGCTTAACATTATGCATTACTATTAGACTTAGACTTATGAGTCTTTTGTTTCCTATGCCTAGGATATGAATGTGTATATGTGTATGTATGTGTGTGTGAAAGGATTTATTTCTATATCTCTAAATCTATTTATGCAAATTTAAGAATACAGGGATTAAATAAGGCCTTACTACTTTGTAAGTGTGCCAGGGAACCCAGAGAATATTTATCTCTATATTCTGAGGTTGACGTTTAAGTGAAATAGATATATGCCACAGGGTTCTAAGTTGGAAAAATACCCAGGAGCCCAGAAATCCTGTTTGGTTTGGCATTTTGTTTCATGGGTAGAGCATTTCACTTGCAATATTGTAGAGAGAGACACACAAAGTCTTTTTTTTTTCCCAAAGCAAATTTTAGTCTGCCAACTGGGTGATGTTTCCTATAAAGATGAGTTAGGCAATGATAGGAGATATGTTTGTAAATCTAGAGATTTTAGTGGATACTTATCAGGAAGAACAGAAGATACAATTCCAGAAGATAAAACACATCTTTGAAAGAAATGTTTTCATAATATCTAATAAACTTGCCCACTAAAATATTCAACATTGCACTTGAACTTACCTATCCTGTTTTGTAGTTTCTTTATTTCTTATTCTTTGAGTTTTGGCTATCTGCACATAGTTTAATTATAGTTTTTGTGGTTAAGTATGAAGACTTTAAGAAAAATTATTAATCCAAATAAAAGCAATTATAATAAAATTATATTATTAAGATTTACATATTGAAAGCCAGATATGATAATTCAAGCTACTGGGATATATGTAATTTTCAGTGTATATTTTGACCAGGGTAATCTAAATGAAGAGCTGCTTAGTATGCTAAACACGTTAGATTCTGTCATTAAAATAACTGCATTTTGAAAATGAACAGTAATCAACTTTTCACATTATTGCAACTTTCTTTTTGAGAATAAAAAGTTCTTGTCAAGATGATAGTCCAACATTCTACCAAATGAAATTAATAAATATATTAATTAACTTACGCTTTTTTCCCCCTCACTGGGAAATAAAAATAAAAAGGATACTATATATGTGTGTGTATGGGTGTGGTGAGTCTGTATACATGTGTGTATTTTATTAAAATTGCTTTGAAATACAGTACATTTTTGAAATAAATTCTTTAGATTTTTAAGGGATAATAATACCTTTTTATCATTGGCAGTTTGCTTGTTTCTTTTTATTTGGCAGAACATTTGAACCTAAGGAGTAGAATGAGAATGTGCTGTTTTTATTAACAATATCTGAGAAAACAAAACTCAGAGGACTGGGTAAAATTTTATTTCAAGTTTTCTTTGCAGTATTAAGGCTCACTTTGTTAGTATAAATTGAGAGAGAGTGTAGTATATGATGCTGGGAGCATAGTATATGATGCTATTGCAAAAAGGTACCATTTTTTGGTTTTAAAATTTTTCTCTGTGCTCATAAGATAAATGTACATCGATTGATTGACTTTATTTTTTTAGAGCAGTTTTAGGTTTACAGCAAAATTGAGCAGAAAGTGCAGAGAATTGTCATATACCCCCGACATAGACACATCCCACAGACACATCCTCCCCCACTACTGAGATCCCACACCAGAGTGGCGCATTTATTACAACTGATGAACCTTCACTGACACATCTGTCAACGAAAGTCCATAGTTTACATTAGGGTTCACTCCTATCTGTACAGTCTGTTGGTTTGGACAAATGTATATAGTGACATGTATCTGCCATTGTATTTCTGTACAGAATAGTTTCGCTTCCCTAAAAATCCTCTTCATATTCCTGTTCTTCCCACTTTCTAACCCTTGGCGAACACTAATCTTTTCACTGTCTCCATAGTTTTGCTTTTCCAGAAAGTCACATAGTTGGAATTATAAAGTTCCTCCAAGTCTTTTCACGGCTTGTTAGTTCATTTCTTTTTAATGCTGAATAATAATTCCATTGTCTGGACATACCACGGTTTATTTATCTGTTCAACTATCAGACGATATCTTGGTTGCTTCTAAGTTTTAACAGTTATGAATAAAGCTGCTATAAACATTCTTGTGCAGGTTTTTGTGGGGACATAAATTTTTAAATCCTTTGGGTAAATACCTAGAAGTATAATTGCTAGATCTTATTGTAAGATTATGTTTAGTTTTATAAGATACTATCAAACAGCCTTCCAGAGTGGCTGTATCATTTCTCATTCCCACCAGAAAGGAATGAGAGCTCCTGTTGCTCCACCTCCTTGCTAGCATTTAGTGTTGTCACTGTTTTGGACTTTGGCATTCTAATACCTTTGTAGTGGTATCTCATTGTTTTAATTTTCAATTCTTTACTGACATGTATGATGTGGAGCATCTTTTCATATACTTATTTGCTATCTGTATATCTTTGGTGAGGTGTCTGTTCCCAGTCTTTCACCCATTTTTTAAAAATTGGATTCTTTGTTTTTTTTATTGTTGACTTTTAAAAGTTCTTGGTATATTTTGGATAAAAATTCTTTGTCAGATGTATCTTTTGCAAATACTTCCTGCCAGTCTCTGGCTTGTCTTTTTAGTCTCTGGACAGTGTATTTCACAGAGCAGAAGTTTTTAATTTTAATGAAGTCCAGCTTATCACTTATTCTTTTATAGATTGTGCCTTTGATGTTGTATCTAAAAAGTCATTGCCATACCCAAAATCATCTAGATTTTCTCCTGTGTTACCTTCTAAGAGTTGATTTATTTAAACTCACATTTTGAAAAGATTTATAATTTATTTTGAGATAACTGTAGATTCAAATGTGGTGGTAAAAAATTCAAAGGGATTGCATTTGCCCTTTACCCAGTTTCTTCCAATGGTACCATCTAGCAAAATTTTAGAATATCACATCCAGGAAATTAACATTGATACAGTCTACCAATTTTATTTCACCAGTTTTACATTTATTCGTGTGTGTGTGTGTGTGTGTGTGTGTGTGTTCTATACAATTTTATCATGAGTAGGTTCTTGTATCCACCACCACAGTCAACATACTGAACAGTCCCGTCATAACAAGCTTCTTTCTTATTGTCCTTTTATAACCACACCCCAACCTCCTTTGGTAAACTCCTATCTCCCATGTCTAGCCCCTTGTAATCACTCGTTTTTCTTCATCCTTATAATTTTGTCATTTAGAGAATGTTATATAAGTAGAATTTTACCTTTGGGGGCTGGCTTTTTTACTTAGCAGGATTCCTTTAAGATTCATCCAAATTGTTACATGTATCAGTAGTTTGTTTCTTTTTATTGCTAAGTAGTGTTCTTTGGTATGGATGAGCCACTGTTTGTTTATCATTCACCTGACAAAAGGGCATCCCTGTTGTTTCTAGTTTTTGACTATTAAGAATAAAGTTTCTGGGAACATTTGTGAATAGGTTTTTGTATAGGCATAAATTTTCATTTCTTTGGGATAAGTGCCTAGGAATGCAATTACTGGGTGTATGACAATTGTATATTTGGTTTATAGGAAACTGCTAGACTGTTTTTTTGAGTGGCTGAACTGTTTTCATCCCCACCAGCCATGTGTGAATGATCTAGTTTCTCTGCATTTTGCTACTATTTGTCCCTGTTTTTATTTTAGCCATTCTAGTCTAACTCGTGTGTAGTGACAACTCATTGTGGTTTTCATTTGCAAATCCCTAATGGCTAATGATTTTAAACATCTTTCCATGTGCTTATTTGCCATCTGTATTTCCTCTTCAGTGAAATGTCTGGTCATGTCTTTTGCCCATTTTCTGACTGGATTGTTTGGTTTTTACTATTGAGTTTTAACAGTGCATATTGTAGTTATTAGTCTTTTGTTGGATATGTGGTTTGCAAATATTTTCTCCCACTCTGTAGCTTGTCTTTTTATCCTCTTAACAAGATCTTTCACAGAGCAAAATTTTTAATTCTGATGAAGTCCAATTTATCAGTTTTCCTTTTATGGATCATGCCTTTGGTTTCAACTCTAAAACTCTTTGTCTAGCCCTAGATCCTGAAATTTCTCTCTCTCTCTCTCTCTCTCAAGTTTACCATTTTGAGTTAGTTTTTTGTGTAAGATGTGAGGTTTAGGTCAATGCTGTCTTTTTTTTTTTTTGCTTATGTATGCCCAGTTTTTCAAGCACCATTTGCCAAAGAGGCTATCCTTCCATTGAATTGCTTTCGTACCTTTTGTCAAAAATCAGTTGAGCATATTGTGAGGGTCTATTTCTGACTTCTTTCCTATTGATCTACACATCTGCCTCTTTGCCAATACCACCCTCTCTGGATTGCTGTAATTATATTGTAAGTCTTAATATCATGTAGAATGATTCTTTCCACTTTATTCTTCTTTTTCAAAAATTCTTTTAGTTATTCTATTTCCTTTGCATCCTTATATAAATTTTGGAATAATATTGTCTATAACTAGAAAAAAATCTTACTGGGATTTTAATAGGAATCACATTAAACCTGTAGATCAATTTCTGGAGAATTGACAGCTTTACTGTATTGAGTTTTCCAATCCATGAATATATTTCATGTATTTATTTATTTATTTAGAACCCTATTATTTTAGAGTCTCTTTATTTAGAACTGTAATTTCTTTCATCACTGCTGTAATTTTAGCATATAGATCCTGTGCATATCTTGTTATGTTTATACAAGGTAATCCTTTTCTTATCAGTAATTATAAATGGTATTGTGTTTTTAATTATGGTTTCTGCATGTACATTGCTATCAAATGGAAATATGATTGATTTTTGTGTGTTGATCTTGTATCCTGTCACCTTACTTTTTTTGTAGACTCCTTAGGATTTTCTGTGACCTAACTTATGTGTAAAAGATTGCTTTATTATGTAGAAAATAAATTATATTGGGGTAAGGGCAAAACCAACAAACACAATTAAGAAAGTATTAAAATAATTCAGAGAAGAGATAATGGTGATTCCATATCATTATCTCATTCAGTAGAAAAGAATGATAGGATTTTGATATATTTTGAAGGTAGAACTCATGGGAATCTTTTGTGAGAGAAAAAAGAGAGTTAATGCTTCTCCAACCACTCAAATTTTTAACTATATTATTATATTATTTTAAAATATCTTCTCTAGCAGTAATATGTAATAAATGTTATATAAGGCATAAGGAGATTATCCTTCGGTTTTTAAAAAGTAGTTAGGACCATTATAAAGAATTAAGTTATCAGAAATTCAGGTGCCAGAAATTGTATCCAGTGCTTCATAGGCACTCCAGAAATGTTTGTTGATAATAAATTTCAAAGTGATTTGTTATAAGCAGATTAAACCTATTAGCAGCTACTAGAAGCTACTTGTGAACTATTTAGGGCAAGAGAGATTTACTTCATATTAGTGATTTAGAAAGGCAGAAGGACTTGTTTCTTTTTAGGCAAAGTAAATTTGATGTAGAGCAAAGAGTTTGTATTCACATTTAAAAACATATTTTATATTATTAAGAGTAATTTATTTTCATGAATAAAATTCAATAGGCTAGAGTTACAAAGTGAAAACTTAAAAGATTCTTCATCAAACCTGTTTCTAGTCTGTAAAGATAGTCCGTGTTTATCTGCTACCTATGTATTCTTCCAGAGTTATGATGGGCACTTCTCATTTTTAGTCATTAATTTCTATAAAAAATATATAGTTAGATTTACACAAGGTTTTGATGCTACTCAATCTGAGACTTTCTGTCTTCAGAATTCTTACCTAGTTTATTTTCACTTGATGTAGTTCATCCTACATCTTAACTTTATTAAATTAAAGAGGGTTTTAATGCATTTCTACTTTAAAATTTTCTCAGCAATGGATCTTTTGGAAATTAAAATCCCTGAATGGGGAAACAGTCTTTAAAGCTAAATGCAAAACAGAATAAGATGAATGAAAAAACAGATTTAGTATGTCAGTGTTTGAAAAAGCAAACAATTTTGACACTTTTGGCTAAAGAAAAAGAAATTGTAAAACAAACAAAAAAAATTGTAGAAGAATACTTATATTGATCAAAGTTGTTACTAAAAGAAACACTATTATAGTGTTGAAAATGTATGTGCTAAATAACCTAATAACAAAAGGGAAAAGATAATACCTAACACTATCTTAAGGCTTTATAATAACAGAAAATAAACAAGGAAAGACAGAAGAAAGAACTAACAAAGAACAAAATATAAAGTCAGATAATAGAAAAAATATTCAAGGGTATTTATACATAAAACCAAAAGCTAATTATTTCAGACAACCAACCAACCAACCAACCAATGCCATGGAATAAAAAACCAAGAGATCAGGAAGCTTTTTTCCCTACTTTATTCATGTTATATGCTAGAGTCTAGAAGAGTGCCTGGCCTCTCTAATAAGTGGCCAGTAAATATTTCTTGCATGCATGAATATTTCTTACACATTTTCAATAGAATAATGACAATTAAAAATGGAAATGAAAAGGGGAATATAATAATAGAGAGGGAAAAGATTAAGAGAATATTGTATACATTTATGTATGTAGTAAAGTGAACATCTCAATTCCAACATAATTTTCAAAGTGAAAAGGACGGAATAACTAATAAAACTGAATAAACTAATAATCAAAAAAAAAGAAAAATATATAGTTTTAATACTTAAAAACAAACTGATATATTTTGATTTTGCTGTTGAAGCCTACAGTTTTATATCATTTAAAGTAATTCAGAACACAAAGTAGAAAAGTTTCTATTTCATTTTATGAAGAAAGTCTTATTCCAAAGTATAAATGATTCACATGAATAAAGACACAAGAATCTAAATTACAAGGAAATGAAATAAAATAACATACTGAGTAGTGTTAGTCTCAGGAATGCAAACCTAATTCAATATTAGAAATTTTATTAATGTAATACTTCACATCAATATGTTAAATAACAAAAAGTCTTACTGTGATAGGTGTAGACAAGGTGATTAATAAAATTCATTCCCTTTTCTTCATAAAGAAAAAATAAATATTAAATACAGAATGAGAAGGATTTTAAAAAATACTTAAATCCTGATGTCAACCCTGTAAATTTAGTATCCTTCAGTGTTCTTCCATATTCTTTCCCTCTATGCTGTTTGAATGCCACATATGATGGTTTTTTGTGGTAAGTAATATGATAGTCAAACAGTTATTGGAAATGTGCAATTTCAATTGATATAATTTTTCCCATTATATATATATATATATGTATGTACACACACACATATATATAAAATAACTTTTTACACAGTTTTGAAATTAAGTTAATTGCTTAGAATTTCCCACATTGGCCCATTAGCCCAGTTCAGGTAAGGAGGATAGTATGAAACTTCACTGAGTTGTTTCATTTTGTAGGAAAAATTGTTTCCATTATTTTTGGTAAAGATGTGCAGGAAATAATATTCACTAAGCTAGTATTTAGAGATTATAACCTTAGTGTTTTAATAAAGTAATAAAGCATTGGTAAATTTCTTTGGAACTCAAAAAATTTTTCATACATGTTTTCTCTTTAATCCTTAGAAACTTCTCTTCTAAGAGTTATAGTATTATTTCCATTTTGTAAATGAGGGAACCAGCTTAGAAATAATGAATTACAAAGTTGTTAAGGAAAAAAATTCTTCCCCATTTTTAGTATTTCCTTCAATGTGAAGGGACATTAGTGCAATTACCTACTCCTTTTTCTCTCTCTTTCACTCCCTTCCTCCCCCAAATCTCCTTCAGTGAAGGTGAAGTAACTTAATGTGATCGATGAATTTGGGAAGATTAAATTGAGAAAGGAGTTTAGGAACGTGCTTACTTGCAAGGAACACCTTTTGGCTCTAGAGTCTAAGCACAGTTTTCAACTTCTATGGAGGGCGAGCTCTCCCAGTCCTGGCTGGGAAGTCCTATGATGACCACCTATCCTGTTTTGCCCAGGACACTTCTGCTGTATGTCTCTGCCCCAACATGATTATTAATGGCACCATCTTTCACTCTCACAAGTATCCCAGTTTGAGCGGCAAGTTATATGTTCACCGTAATAAGTTGGCACAATTCTGGGGTTCAATATTATAAAGCACATTGCTTGCATATAAAAAGCCATGTCCTTTAATCTTGTTTTTATGTGTTATCTAGACCTTTATCTGCCTCTCCATTGTTTTATTTCTCAATTTCTTCTGAATCTGGGCAGGGAAGAGGAGCTTTTTTGAAAGCCAGCCATAAGTTAGGAACATATGACTTAGATTCAATTTTATGTATTCTGCTGCTTTAACAAATGAACTTTCTAACTTACTGTGCTGTTACATATGAGATGTCAAATTAGAGGTCAATTTAATCAATTTAATTTCCAAACAACTTAATATTTAATGTTATTTAGTGTCATGAAGACAAATAGTGGATTGGCTATTTTCACTCTTTAGGTTTTGAGTTTAAGACTTTTAGAGGCATAGGATATTTGAAAGTTAAGTTAATATGAAGGGGGAAAAATGTCCTATACTCTTTTAGGTCTGTGCCTGTGATTAAACTGAGAAAAGATGGTGCTTGTGATTAAACTGAGGAAAGATGGCTTAGCAGGAGAAAAAAAGAGTTTGTTCATGCAATGTGTGTACATATGGAAGTGCTCAGTGACTGGTAACTCAAAGTGATGGTTAAAATTTGGGGCTTAAATACCTAAGTTAGTAGGGGAAACGAGTGAGGAGAGAAGGCTCCAATGGGAAGAACAAATAGGTTTCTTTAGGAAAGACAAATTGAGTTTTTCAGAAAAACAAACAGAAGATAAGAAAGTTTGTTATGTTTGTCTATACAGGTATGAGTGGTCTTTATATATTGTTCATGGCCAGAAAGCTCCCCCAGAGAGATTTATGTAAGTTTACTCTTGGTCTATCTGCTGGGAGTAGAAGCAATCTTGAAGAGGGAATTTACAACAATCCTTGTTTCTTAGAAGTGTTTATATTTAGTCACATAAAAGAAGCTCTAAGAAGGTTTTCTTTATGTATCTATTGAATCTCAAATGTCTTCCTCTTCAAATAATCTTTATCCCAGCTCTGGGGTCTAAGTGGGTCCCCACATGAGCCTTGGTATATTCATTTACTGCAACACTTTCATTTCCCAGTTTAGGAAAAGAAGGCCTAGAGAAGTGACTTTTGACAAAGTTACAAATTGTATTAATGACACAGTTGGTTATAGAATTTACCAGTGCTCAAATTCCTGGGTAAAGTGTTTTTAAATTATATCCCCTCCTCATCTTTTTAGTGTAGGAATATGGGACAATGACTAATAATTTTCTTTAGTTATAGAACTGAGTTAAAAGAGTAAAGCTAATGTTTTTATGAACATCTTTATTAGTTATTACTTTAATATCACCTTTCTAAATATCTCACCTTGATCTGCAAGATTTTAATTAGTAGTCACGTTGCTGGTAATTAAATTTAAAATTCACCTCTGTTACTGTCAGAACCTATTGTGGATTATCCACAATAAGCTCCTTAGTCACATAAGCCTAGCTTTATTCCTTCCTGACTGCTCAGTAATGATATTTATAAAAGTAGCATTAAAGCAAGTAAGCATATAGCATTCTTTTATATTTACCTAAGTCAAGTTCAGAAATATAGTTTTTAATGTGTATTTCTTAGCACCTATTTAGCTTTGTAAATATAACCCAATTACATCTTATTTGTTTATCATGAGCAAGCCAGAAATGGGAAATATTCACCTGTACTTAATATGCTGTAGAAATGGGCATATTCAGTAAAATATGGACGTGTAATACAATTGGGCATCATATCTGATTGGAACAAATAGAATATGGTAGGCGTGATCGTTTTTCTGTCATTGAATTTCATATTGAGAATATGCCAGTAATGTTGAAGTCAGTATAATTTCTGAGATTACTTGCCTCTGCTTGAAAGGATAGTGGGAATTTTTTATGCAGCAATTATGGTTTTTATTGTTCAAATTATTATTTTTGCTTTCATATCTAAACATTTTCTTTCATTGGAAGCTGAATGAATCTTGTCAGACAATAACCCATTTCTGGTTAAATTGATGTTAGTTCTTTTGATATCTGGGGATACTTTTTAGCATTTTTAGATAGCCAATATCAGATTCAAATCATCAGTCTTATTAAAGAGGATTTCAATGTATTCCTACTTTTAAACTTTTTCAGCATGTTCATTGCTCTTAGCAGTGATATGTTTTGATTCTGAATTGCTAAACGTATTAAACGGTTTTTATTTTTTGCTTTTTTTAAAATTGTGGGGGTGTATTTTTGTGTGTGTGTGTGGTTGTTGATTTTCCTTACTAAAACTTAATATTTGATTTGGGATGGAAAATACCTTTGAATGCTCCCAAAATGCAACCCAAATTTCGTTACTCCCACTAAGTTGTTAAGCAGAACCCTTTAATTGGTGGTACAGGGTAAGTTATGGCCAACAAGACATGTGGCCATCCTCATAGACTCATGACTGAGGTCCCTTCATCTGTTAGCAATGTAGCTTTGCCTTTAAATTTCCAACTCTGTTGTCTAAACTGAAATTCTACAGTTGAAATTCCCACAATCCTTAGAATGTAGTTTAATATTATTGTAATCAACCACCTATAGTTACCGAGAGCCAGAGGGGTTTTAATCTCCTACCTTAAACTACTTAGCCAAGTATTCTTTCCAGCTTTTTACAGTATTTTCTCTGAGTTGTGACATGTATGTTTCTTTTTATTCTATTGCATTTTTAGTGATGTTTTAAATCCCATATAGATCAGTGCTTTAAGTAGGTGTTCGGTTGATTTATCCTTTTATTTAGTTTTGGGATCCTATGTACTTAAAAGTGACAAAATTGAGGATTTGAACTAGATATTAAAAATGAGAATAGAGATCTTACAGGTTTATTCTTCCCCCATATTTCCAAGGGGGCTTCAAAATTTGAGTTAGCTTGGTAAATGAAGTTTTGTTATCCGTACATATTTAACTAGTCAACTACCAATTGTGTTGCTTTTCATCCTGTTTCAAATTAGTGCTTTAAGGATTGTCAAAAGACAAAGATTTCAACAAATTTGTCCTAAAGATTGAATTGGCTTTTATTAGAGATTTATGAAACAGGCAGCATCTCATCCAAAAATTTAGAAAAAGTGCCCCAAAGGGCATGGCAGAACAGTAGGTTTTTATGAGGTAGCTTGATCAGGAACAAGGAAAGAGTATAATACAAAAAGCAGATTGGTTAACAACAGGTCACTTTGGGTTACTTTACCTGTAAAGGTTAAAACAAACTGGACTTTTCTTTCTTTCTTTTTTTTTTATCATGCTGATTAAAACTGGCCTGTTTGGGAATTTGATTGTTATCCCTCTCTTGATTTCTCCAGCGGTCAGATAAACAACTTAGTTTCAATTTGGTGACATGGAACTTTAGCATGAGTGATTCCATTTTGGTTTGGTCTGCTCTGTTGGGGCCTAGTACAGGAGCTCATTCCAAATCAGTGGTCTCCCATAAATTTCATTCAATAGAATTAATGGATAGGGCCGAGCCCGTGGCGCACTCAGGAGAGTGCGGCGCTGGGAACGCAGCGACTGCTCCCGCCGCGGGTTCGGATCCTATATAGGAATGGCCAGTGCACTCACTGGCTGAGTGCCGGTCACGAAAAAGACAAAAAAAAAAAAAAAAAAAAAGAATTAATGTATATAAGATGCAGGAAAATACAAAGATGACAGATGGTAAGGCTTTGTATTTATTTTAATTGTTCAAAAGCAGTTTGTGTTTGTATATCCTGTATTTACTTTGTCATCACTCCATTTCTTGATTGAAGGTAAAAGTTAGCATATTTTTAAAAAATTGTTATCTGTTCCTTTTATTTTTAGTTTAGGTCTTCACTGGCTTTTAAAAAATATTTAGTGGTGTTTAGTTTTCTTTCTGAAAAGAAATAATTTGTCACTATATGCTTTTGTCTAACATTGTATTTACAACTGTCTTTTGTTTCTATTCCTTGAAAAATTGTTTCTATTCCTTGAAAAATTCCTTGCTTGAAAAATAATTTCTATAGATCTACTTTAAAAATGTAAGTTTTCTAGCTGTGTCACTTAACAGCTTTAATTTTATTGAAGACTTTTTAAAAAACTTAATAGATGCTCAAAAGCATTATATCATACCTAAGAGGTAACAGCATAATAACTGAGACATAGTTCGTCGTATTTTTAGATCTATATTATAACTAAGGTCAGTCGTCTGAATATAACTTTAATATATTTATATTAATATAGTTATATAACTAAAACTTAAAGGTTTTATTATTTAACTAGGACTATTAATTTAAGAATGAAATAAAAGATAATTAAGCATATGAATAATTCTCTATTCAATAGTCAAAGATTTTAGGAATGCAAATTCAACCCTCCCACCCCCTTTGAATTTAAAACCAGAACAGAGAGATTTAGTAGAATCATTTAAAGTTGTATTTACAAAAAGAGATTTGGCTTTATCTCAACAGTCACTTTTGGAGATAAGGATTTGTTTTTCTGCTGCTTGTTCATAAAAGTACAGTTGAGTTATATATTTATAATTCAAGTTTCAGGCAGTACCAAGTCCCTGAATTTTTTGAGAATTTAATCATGAGCATGCTATAAAAGTTCATTATACTAGGTTATACAAAAGATTTTATCACCTTCATTTTAAAAAACACATCTTATATTGAGTAGAGACCAACAAAGACAGTTTTTCTGCCACCAGGTGGGATTTTTGTTCTTGTTTTCTTATGTTTTATTATTTTTTATAAGCATTTTCTTTGGATATTGATACTATTTCTAATTGATCTTGAAAATTAATAGAAAGGACAAATAATTCTGGAAAATATAAACTACCCACAGATTAGAATTTATTGCTCTTTGAGACATCTGCCTTTCTCTCTTAATTTCTAACAGTAATTGCTTCTGAGAGAGACAGGAAAGACATATCCTGGTAGCCTATTCAGCAAAACACTAGATGGTTTTTTGGACCTGATCACTTTTAAAAGTCAGGAAAGGTAAAATAATTTGGTCTTTTACAGGAGTTCCTTCAAACTTTTAATTCTGAATGCTAAATAAAAATAATTGGAACATTCAAGGGTCTATTTGCTGGTTCACTTTTGTGTTCATAATAGTATAACTGCATTGCTTTTCTTTTGGTTTGCAAAATACCCCTAAATGGTGCCAAACATAAATTTGTAGAGATTCAGTTTCAGAAACACATGAAACTAAACATTCTGCTCTTTACTAAGTGTCCTGTCTTATGTTATTAGTTCAATTTACTGGATGTCATTACTTTTATGCAGTAATTTTATTAAATATATCAAAGGAAGGATTTGGGCTGAGAGGTGAGTTCTACAGGCTTGTGATTTGTTGAAGATTCATCAAATGACAAGACAATGTCAGTCAAGCAAACTACTTCCTCTTTGGTGTATAGTAGAATGTTGTCTCCTTAAATTTGGGTTTTGAGTGCTAAAACTGGGGGCTTGATGGAAACTACAGACTAAATCTAACTAGTAGAAAAGATTGAGTTGTGGTCCATATCTGTGATTCTTAGAAAATTTGTTCTTAATATTTTTACTGCTGTCAGCAAGTGATTGAGAAGGAGTAGTTGCAAAGAAAGTTGGTACAGATACATACTTTATAGAGTCTTTGTACCTGAGGCAAACTGGGGAACAAATTCTTCAGTGACTTCAGTCTTCTGTGATGTGGCACAAGTTTGGCTTTTTCTCTGTTTTTGAGTGCTGTGTTTGTCAGAGAAAGTAATGGGAGTAATGGCTCTCTATGTGTGCGATAAAGTTTAATGACTCTTGAAATTACTCCAAAGCAAGGTCTCCTAATCAGTGTTTTGTGGTATAATAGTGCCCTGGAAATGCCAATAAGTTGTTCTAAGAAAAGATGAATGATTTGATCAAGCGAATTTAAGGAACTTTTTATTACACCATCAAAAAATTCTTTTTCACTATAGGATAGCTCAGAATCAATACCTAATCACATATATATATTGTGTGTGTGTGTTTTCTAAGAAGGAGATATAGTTCACAGCATTTCCCAAATCTGCTTGATCACAGAAGCCATCCGTAACATCTAAAAGGATGATAGAAATTAATTGAGAAATGTTGCCTAAAAACATGACTATGTACTAATATATACTCTTGATTCACTGATTAATCTAATTTATGTTCAAAGTTTTAAAACTATTGTAAGAAAAAACTTGATAAAATTGAGCAACCTTTCATGATATAAAATCTTAGCAAGTGGGAGTAAAAGGAACACCACTTAACAAACAGTGTTCACCAAAAAACTGTATAAAAATAATATTTAAAAATAAAACCTAGAGGCATTTCCTTTAAAGCAAAGAGCAAGATAAGAATGCTCACTTTCTTATGTTCTATGCTGTGCTGGAGAACTAGGCAGTAAAATATAAAGAGAAAAAGAAATAAAATATATCAAGACTAAAATGAAGAAACAAAATTCTCAGTATTAACAGATGATCCAAGAGAATATACAGATCTCAACCTTTAGTACCAACAAAAGTTGCTAGATACAAGATCAACATAAAAAATGAATAAATGGTGCTCGCTTCGGCAGCACATATACTAAAAATGAATAAATGTTCATATAAACCCAAACCATGTAATTATAAAAGGTAATTTTGAAAAGACACCATGTAGAAATCAGGAAATAACGTAAAGGAATTGAAAAAAGTCTAATGAAGTTTGTGCAAGGCTTTTTATAAAGAAAATTTTAGAGCATCATTGAAGGACATGTCTGCATGGATGGTTAAGAGTCAAATAAGACTTGTTTAAAATGACAAGTCTCCCAAAATTAATCTATAAATTCAATAAAATTTCAGTTAAGAAATCCTATCAGGGTTTTTATAAAACTTGATAAAGTAGGGGAGGCAAAATTTTCCTCCACTTTTCTATGGTCTCTGGCTGCTACTGAAGTAAGGCAAATTAACAGGAGAAAAAGATATGAATTTTATTTATGTGTACTTGGGAACCCTCACAAGAAAAAGAAAGATCCAAAGAATTGACTAAGCCTAAGTGCCTATATACTAGGTTGAACAAAGAATGGCAATTGTGGAAAAGTAACTAGGGAGAAAAGGGTTAGATTAAACAGGTTTGTTTGTCAAATTTCTCTGAGCCTCAACTCCCCTTCTCTGATGATGAGAATGTTTCTTTCCTCCTGGTACAGGGAGGGCATCTTTTACAGGGGAGTTTCATCTCTTGGTTTTAGGAAGTGTATTAGTCCATTTCTGTTGCTTGTAACAAAATACATGGAACTGGGTAATTTGTAAGAAACTGGAATTTATTGCTTACAGTTTCAGAGGCTGGGACATCCAAAGTCCAGGGAGCACATCTGGTGGGGGTCTTGGTGGTGACTTCAGTGATGTAGGTTATCACATTGCAAAATGGTTGAGCAGAGAGAGCAAGAGAAAGAGACAGACTCTCCTCTCTCTTAAAGCCCTCTGAACCACACCCCTGATGACCATTCTAAATCCATTCACTACTGCATGGTCTTACAATCTAATCACATATTCAAGACTCCGCCTTTCAATTACCATAATAGAATTTCCCACCATCTTAACAGTCACAGTGGTGGCCAAGTTTCTAACACATAAAACTTTGGGGACACAATTAAAGCTTCAGTGAGTTTTGGGGGGACATAATTCAATCCACTACAGGAAGAAAAGAAGAGTTCAGAGTGCCCTTCTTGCATCTGCTATTTTTCAAGTGCCTTTGGCTCAAAATAATCAACATGCCAAAATGGCATACTTTAGGGTGTCATGTCCTGAATTTCTTCAATAGACAAGTTAATTCTGAAATTCACATAGAATAATAAATGGCTAAAAATAACAAAGAAGAATAATGGCGTGGGAGGAGAGAGAGTTGGGGGTAATTGTCCTTCTGGATATCAAAACTTACTTGTAGTAAATAAAAGAATATGGTATTGGTACAGGGAAAAAAAACCAGACTGATAAAATAGAATAAAGAGCCTAGAAATGGATCTGCATATATGGGAATTTGATGTTTAACAAAGTTGGTATAATAAATCAGTGGAAGAAATATAGACCACTGAATAAATGTAGACACAACTGACTTATTCATGGGGAAAGAAGATAAAGTCTTTTATCTCCTTTGCCAAATAAATTCAAGATGGACAAAAGACTAAATATGAAAGGCAAAATGGTAAAACATGTAAGAAAAAATTATAGGAGAATATCTGTATGACATAGGGTTAAGGGCTAAGGAAGGATAAAAAGCCACAAGAAACAAATGCTGTATGACAAAAATAAAATCTGACCACACTAATAAACAAAAAAAAACAAATAAATGAAAACACACACACAGAAATTTCTATATTACCATGAAGAAAAAAAAAACAAGCTACGTGTGAAAAAATCAGCCACCGCCTGGGAGTAGATAAGGGATAAATAGTCAGGCTTAAAAAAAAGCCTACAAATCAATAAGAAAAATACAAAAATCCTTGTAGAAAAAAGTGAGGTAAGGATAAAAACTATCACAAAGGAATTCACTGGAATTGCTAATAAACACAGGAAAAGATGGCCAACTATAGGAGTAATAGAAAAAAATGCAGGTTGTAAAGAGAAACCACTTCACATCCATTCGATCGGCAACGAATAATGTCATAAAACACAAAGTGTTGGGGATAGCATGGAGAAACAGAGACTTGTACTCATTTCTGCAAGGAGTATAGATTTGCAAAATCGTTTTGAGATGTATTTACCTAATGTAAGGAAACTCTTAAAATTGTGCATAAGTAGACCTGCACAGAGATGGTCATTCAGAACTGTTTGTAAAAGAAGAAAGAAATGGAGACAATTTAACCATCCCTCAGTAGAGTAATGGCTAAATAAACTGTGACATATGCAGTTACTTGGCAAAACACTGTATAATGGTTAGATTAATGAAATTTACTTATTATCTATATCAACATGGTTAATCTGAAAAAATAATATACAGTGAATAGTAAAAGTTTCAAAAGCATACTTGCAGCATATTTCTATTTGTGTGAAATTTTAAACACATAAAACAATAGTGTATATTGCTTATGGACATGTATGTGTGTAGTAAAAGTCTAAAAACATGCCATGGGAATGATACTTATCAGTTTTAAAAAGTTATCCCTAGGTAGAAATGAGGGAAAAAGATGGAGGGTTAAGGGTTTATGTGTACGAGTATATGTGACATGTTTTTTTTTTTCTTCTTTTTTTTAAAGAAAAGAGATTAGAAACAAATATGGTGAAATGTTAATATTGGTTTAAACGTGGTAGTGGATACATTTTTCTGTTACGTTTTACATGATTAAACTATCAGAGAATTCAAAATTTAAAAATTTGAAAGTATTCACAGATTTAAGTCTTTGTAGTTCTATAATTAGACATAGAAGAGGAGCCTTTTGCATTTGATCACCATAGCTAGTGCCTTGATGATGTTTGTGCCATGAATCTTTCAAATTGTCTAATTTGAGGTGAAGGAAGTAATGGCATGTAACTTTTGCTGGTTAATTATGTTTAAATGAGCCAGGAGCAAAGTCTTTAAATAGAAGTGTACAATATCCAGTTTAGCATCCAGCTTGGAAAACACTATTTCCTATCAGCTTTAAAGTATAGTTCTATAAATCTATAAACATGAATCTAACTCTAAAGATAACTAGAAATTTAAAGTAACAACAAACGACTGTAGTCTTCCTGGGTCATTTTTGGATACATTTTCAAGGAGGTCAGAGTTAATTGTTGGCTATCCTAGACTTTCCTCAAGCTTGCTCTGTCCCTTAGGAATTGATGACTACATTGTCTCCTACAAAAATCTGCTGTCATCAGAAGGCCTGATAAATTCACACACGGTGAAGGATAAGTGATTGAGGATGTGTGATGAGTTTCATCTCCAAATGGTATTGACATTTTAAGGAAGTTCAAGGACTTACATTAATATAATGAATTTCTAAAAGTGGGAGTTAAGGCTTCCTTCAGTAGAGTTGGGGGTAAGTATTTTGACAAGCGCCTTCATGAGACTCTCAGATCTATTATCTGCAAGGTGTCTGCTATACTTAGGAGAAAAATAACACTTCTTTTTAACTAGGAAAAAAAGTAAGGGAAAAGTATATTTAGTGGAAATGATAATCTGTTTTTAAAAATGATAAATTAGAGACAAATTAGAAATCACATAACCTTATCACTCTGAAAAATATTTAGTATTCAGATTCTCCTTGTATGTGTGGACTGAAGCATAAGCTTAGGAGAAGGCAGTGTGGATAGTTAGTGAAGGTTCAGTGATAGGCTTCCAGTAAATGGACTATGAGTCATTTCACTGTGATATCCATTATAAGTAAATTCCTAGATCATTTATTTTCATAAGTCAACATAAAGGCTAGTTCCATGCTGATATGAATCTGGGGAATAACCATTTTATTGTAAATCAATGTTATTGTATTATTTCAACTTAATTTTGCAGTTTCTTTGAGGCCAAATTTACATTTACATTTTTGTTTGAGTTCAAACAGGCACAAACCCTAAGTAGAAGTATGTTCACACCTATACAAATAGGTATTTTAGCTTTTAGTACAGATTTTAAATTTATCCCTCTGTTAAATATTTTGTCTTTTAAGCTTGTTATAGTTTCCATTGGGGCAGTTTGTGTAAAAAAGGGAGATTTAGTAGCATTATCAGTGGCTGTGTTAGTATTTTTTAAATGAGCTGCAAAGGATAAGTTGGGAAATTCTAAAAGGTGCATATATTATACATATATAGACATATATCCAACTTTAAATATATGATAAAATAAATAATATAATAAAACATGATGTGTGTTTTATATATTTACAAATAAACATAGAAATATTCACTATATGTATTATATTAAGAACTTTTTTTGTAATTTTTGAAATCTGAAATTCTATATAGGTATTTGAAGTTAAAACAATATAACAAAACTTTCTGGCAATCCACAGGATTCAGATTTCAAAGAGTATGAGCTAGGAAGTATTTACTATGATGAACGCATTCCAGAATTAGTCCAAAGAAGACATGTATTAAGAGAACATTCAATCTCTTACTATAGGAATTGTGCAGTCAGTACCCTGAAAGCTTATTAAGGTAGTTTTTCATTTCTCGGTATGAACTTAGTGTACCTTAACTCAGCAGTCCTTGATTCTGTATTTTCTCTGAAAATAGCACAAACTCGCCTTCCACTTCTGGCATTGCCTTGCCTAGTTGCTGAAGTTATAGTGGCAGCAACAGCTGAGGCAGCAGCAGTATGTCAATAGAAATAGTCCGTAGGATGGAACTGGTGTGTGCTGAGCAGTAATTTCTGGTAGGTGCCAAAGAGCAAGGTGTTTATTGTCTTCTTCAGAGGGCAGAAACACATGGCCTCAAACGGACCTAGGAGCTCAGAATGTCTCTGTATTTATAGCTTTAGTTCCTTGGCTTTTGTTCCTCTAGCCTTAAAGAACAGTTTGCATATCTTGAGTGGGTGCCAGAGACCTGATGTGAATATCCTCTAACTTCCACTATTAGCCTCTTTCATTGGGCTAGTTAGTGATAAATTTCTAGGTTATGGCCCTGTGCTCTAGTAAATAAATATAACTTAACCTGCTATAGTCTCCACATACGTCATTGAGATCTTTTGACTTTTTGAAAAATGATAGGAATTTATTCACAAATATGTGAATAAGTCTGGTCAAAATATTCTAGTTTTTAAATATCCTGAAATAGGAGTCTCAGAAAATCCATAGTTCTGAAATCTGGTCAACTCAGAAAGATTGGAGGTTTTAACAGTTTTCTTCACATATCCTTATTTCTTTCTATATTTTCTTCTCATATGATAAACAAACTATGGAAATAAAGATAAAGATAAAAGTGCAGGCTTGCCCCTCCCCCCATTAAACTAAAAATAAATGCCATTGTGAAACCTGGAGCTACTTTTGCTCAAAATGGAACTTTATTTTCTGAGGTATTAATATTCAGAACTGAAAACTCTCTTCTCTACGCCTGTATCTCTTACAGCTTTTAGCTTGTCACTCTACTCCACATTAAAAAGCCTCCTTGAATGCAGAGCAGATTGGACTATTGTTTATCCATGTAGTTACCCTATGGTGTTTGGGTCTTTTGGACACTTTGAAACCAGGGACATGTAGTGTTTGGAAGACTGTCAGATTGCTGTGATCCTCTAGTACTCTGTGCTTCAGATAATCAGCTCCAAAAATATTTAAATCATTCCACCCTGTACTTTTCGCCTTCTAGGTGCATACTTGTAACCCATATTTGAAAAGATTATCCCCATCTTTGCTAGTTTTTCTGCTTGTCCTATGTTTTAATTGAATTGGAAGGTGTAGAGCAAGTATTTTCAATTCTGAACCTGATACAATTCGGTGACTGTTAATATATTTAACTTAAAAATATACAGTAATGTATTCTTAAATTGTGAAAATATGATAGTCGATCTTTATTTCTCTGGAATTGAAAAAAAATTACTTTTTATTACATATAAAATTTCTCTGAAGAAAAATCTAGATTATAATATAGATACTAGAGAAATGGGATAATTTTGAGAGAATGTACTTCGTTTCATAGATGATGGGGTGATTTATTCTTAACGAAACAGAAAAATAATTTCCTGTTTTTATAGCCAAATCAGCTTGCTGTATCAATATTTTTCTGTCGTTAAAATTTCACATAGTTTCAATTACAGAAAAAAATACTCTTTTATTTTGAAGGGAATAAAACATTCTCAGTTGGAGAACACATTTTTATGGGAAGTGTGTAGACTGTCAGGAGGGTTTAGCTTTTTAAAAATATTATCCCTACAACTGTGAAGAAGACTTTCTCCCACTTTTGAGGTATAAATTACTAGAGGATTTGCATGCTGGAATAATTTTACTATAGTGTCTGTAAAGTGGTCAGAGTTCAGAGATAAACTCAGTTACCAGGCTAAATGATGTGAGCAGTGGCTAACAGCCAATTCTTCTTTCATTTAATTGTCAGTAAAGATACTCTTTAGCCACGTGAATGTCCTCTTAGTTCCACAATTGTTCTCTTCCATTGGGCTAGTTAGTGATGAGTTTCTAACTTATGTCTTGCGCTCTAGTAAATAAACATAACTTAACCTGCTATAGTCTACATGTATGTCATTGAGATCTTTTGGCTTTTAAAAAAATGACAGGAATTTATTCACAAATATGTGAATAAGTCTGGAAGTCTATCTCGATTCCTGGAAGTTGTTTATACAGTTAGTTGCTTCTGGAAGAATCTGTCTCCAAATTTTGTTTGCTAAATGCTGGAACACGTTGGAAGCCTTCAGATTATACCAGCAGTGACCTTGTTATAGACCACTTAAGTGGGTCCTGATGACCAGTAACAGAAAACTTGGAGCCCTTTTGGATTCTCACAATTTATCTGTACTGTAAAACAATAACATGGTAATATTCAAAATCAGGTTCAGACCTATGAACACCAGGGAAAAAGTGAGAGGGAGGGAAGAGAGAATGAGAGGATGGGAAATTGTAGACTGGAGGCGGAGCTTTTTAATTGGTCGGTGGACTTGCACTTTTCCACTTTTCAGTTGTTTGATAATATGAGCAAAAATGTTTCATGGTATTATATCTCTATTTTGGAAAATTTAGTACCTTACGTATTTTTTTAAAAAAACCTTATGTATTGAATCTGTTAAGGAATGTAAGGAAACTAACATTAACTGAACATCTAATATGCCTAAAGTATTGTGCCAGATCATTTACACAGATTATCTCATTTTTATCATTGTGACACTTTAACAAGGTAGATACTGTTATAATCCCCTTCTACAGATGAATGCTTCTACAGAGCCGAAGGATTCTCCAGTTAAAAATCTTACCTAATGTGTCACATGATGGTTTGATCCAGAGCAATTTTCTTTCCAGTACCTCTTATAATTCAGAGTAATTGACTGTTCAATATTATCTTTAGTAGTCCTCCCTTATTCACAGTCAACTGTTGTCTGAAAATAGGTGAGTGCAGTACAATACAGTCCATATTTTGAGAGAGAGAGACTACATTCACATAACTCTTATTATGATAAATTGTTATAATTGTTCTCTTTTGTTATTAGTTATTTTTAATCTCTTACTGTGCCTAATTCATAAATGAAACTTTGTTATAGGCTCATATGTATAAGAAAAAACATAGTATATATAGGATTTGTTACTATCCATGGTTTGGGACCCATTGGTGGTCTTGGAATTTTTCCTCCACAGATAAATTCTCTTTATGCATAGACAGTTCTCTTTATGCATTTTAATATATTTGTCTTGATAAAGAATATGTAGAAATTAGAGTAAGAAAGGATTTGTACATCAGATTGTAGTTCTCAGTCCTGTACCTTAACCGCCCTAGGTACATTAAATATCTGTCTAGTTTTAAATAATTCTGGAAAAGATTCCGCAAATTCTCTTAGTTAACCTAAATTCGTCACTGCTTTGATTTAAGCCACTTTCTTCTGGTTTGTCCTAGATGGAGATGGAGAACAGCTGGTTACCATTCTCAATATAATAGCCCATATATTTCTAGAACATTAAAAAAACATTCCCTCCGCTTTTTCTTCACAGCCTAAATACTTTATCCTTGTGATCTTTCTTCTTTTCCAACACTTTCATCATCTGTGTAGGCTTCCTTCCTTTTTATTTCTCTGCATTCCCTTTCAGATGTGGAGATCATAACTGGGCATGGATGTCCAGCATGAGTCAAGCAGTGAAGAGTAAAATAGGAAGCTTACCTCAGAGTTTCTAAACTAATTTGCTATTTATGAACCCCAGTAATGTGCTTGCTTAAGAAACAACAAGAATGGTGGCTTGCGATTATATTTCACTTATAGGTATGTTATGGTACAAGGTGTTTTTTTCCTGATGTGTTTCACTTTTTGCACATGGCCAGAACTTATCTGTATATGCTGTATCTTATATTCCAAAACATATTATTTTACAAAATGTAAGAAAATACCTGCATAAGTATGAAGAATGTGTTGATGGGAAGAAACAAAAACAAAAAACTTATAAAAGATTTTAATGGGTTCAAAGTGTCAGTGTTGTTAAAAACGCTGTCCTTTCTATACAGTGGGCCCTTGACATAATTCATTTATGCCTACACAGTGTGTCTCATACAACTGTCTCAATCATTTCATTAATTACATATGAGTTTTCTAAAATATGAGCACCATTTTGAATACTATTCTAATCTACCAAAGTTTTTTCTTTGCTTTGCATCTATCTTATTTACTAATGGGAACCTAAGAAGATTGCTATCTATTACATTACCTATTTTACTGAGGAAATTGTACATAGTACTAAATACCAGGCCAAGTTTTAGCCATACTGTCCTTTAAAACTCACTTCAAAATGCATGTTCTTTGTTAAAATAGCCAGCCTCTTTTCCTTCTCATTTTAGAACTTTTGTAGTTTATAAAATTGTTTTGTTTCTTAAGATGTATTATCATAGTCAATTTTAGATTTGCTTATTTTGTTACTACATTTTATGCCAAAAATTTATCTTTTTAGTTATGGATGAGGGGTCAAAGTTATCATTTTTATTTAGCTAGGGAATGTCTTGTTTTCATCAAAGTTAAACAGAATAGTTTCTATTATTGGATCTACCATTTTCAGTTTGTCACATAGTGTTGTACATTTGCATATTTAGAATCTGAGTTCTTCACACATGCTTTTTTAGTTTAATTAATAATTTGTGCTCAGTAAGTGCTACATAAAGTACTTGAAAGGATGTTCAGCACTACTTTAATAGCAATAAATCAATCCTTGGTAGAAGTTAGCTACTCTCTGTGTGTCCGTAAAACTAGCCATTTTAAATAGAAAAAATTTTGTGTCTCAGTGCCACTATTGGAAAAGCACTTCAAAATTTCTTAACTTCTTATCAGCTAATTAGCATCTTCTTTACTTACGAATGATCTATTAAATTGTACAGTTTTTTCAAAGTAGGAATTTTCTCTCTTTAGCTTTGATCTTAATCTGAGACAGACTGCCTGTGTCTAGTCGCTTCTTGTCTCCCTTCCCCACCACATGCAGCAGAAGTATATTGTCACAGGTATGCATAGCTCTTCCTGACACCCAGGCCAGTGCTCCTTTTCTTCGAGAAGGCCTTGCTCAGAGACTGATCGAATGGTTTTCTTCTTTGCATTCTTGATACATAATTCCTTACTACTTTTTAGTACATTGTGGAGGCTTACTAGCAAGATGAATGTAATATTTCTTCCTTTTAAATTCCATTCACTATCAATTTTTAAGAGAATTCAATCTTCAGTCTAAGTAGTTCTATGGAAAAAGCAAAAACTACTATTGAATAGTATCTCAAAACAGCACCTTTGTTAAAACATTTTATTTTATAATAATTCTACATTTACAAGAGAGTTGCAAAGATAGTACAGAATGTACTCATATACCCATCACTTAGCGCAGAGCTAAAACAGTTTCTCCTGCTTAAAGACCAGATACTGGCTACCTTTTAAAGGCATATGCAAAGACCTTTGGGTTATCAGGTGTTGGTAGGTCGTGGTAGTGTGGAAAACACAGCTGCTGGGATGAGAGCAATTGAAATACTTGAACAAGCTTTTGAAGTAGGCAGTGCTAGACTCCATCTATAACTTTTTTAAGGAGGAAGAGGTATTTCTGGAAACCACCCTGGTCTTTCATCAAATATAGCATGATAACAGCAACTGAAAGCCAAAGAAATTTGCTCATCATCTTTTGTTTTACATATACATATCAGTATATGTTACAATATACATGTTTCTAGTAAGAATAAAATTTAGTTATGGACTTGCTTTAAATAAAATTACTTTTGGATAATAAATTTAAATTGCTGGTAAGGAAAATTAATTTTCTCTTTTTCTTTAATTATAACAGTAAAGTTCACTTATTACAATTAGTAAGATATACCAGAATGTCTCAGTATAATCAAATATATTTTATAACCATGAAATTTCAGTAGGCACACACACATACACAAAAAAACCAAGACATTGCAGATTATGTTACTTTTGTGCTAGAATTGTTAAGGACAAAAAGTCAAGGGAACTTGTTAGACTATTAGGGGAAACTGATGGAAATACTAATCTTATATATTTATAGAAAATATTCAAAATCCATTTTATTATACCTCTGACTTCCAGATAAATACCCCAGAGAAAGAAGGGCCCATCTTTCTCTTTAAGAACAATACTGTGCTATTTTCTAAGGCTATTTTATATCAATTATATTTTTTCAAGAATCATGAAATTTGATTGCACAAAAACAAAAAAAAAAGCTTTTCAAGTATTTGACTGAGATTTCAGAAACCATCATTTTGCCACATGAGAAGCACCTGGTCCTTTAAGCAACAAAAAAAGTATTGTAAAAAAATAGAAAGCTGCACCTGTGGCAGAAGTTCAAATTATATTTTGAGGAAATATACCTTCCATTTTGTGCTTTCTATAAAATATCATTCATCATGAAAAATAGTGCACTTATCCAGTTGCCATAATGTTATTCCTATCACATACCAAATTGATTTCTCATTCAGAGAGTATTTAAAGGAAGACATGTTTAAAAGTTTGAACATTTTAACTTTTTTTAAACTACAATTTTAATGAATCAATAGTGCATTGAAGATGTTCTCATAAATTTGATGCCAATTAAGACCTAACCCCTTTTTAAAATTTTACTCTCGCACTTCTCTAGACCACTAATATATCCCATTGTCATTATGACACCTGTCTATATCCTCTACTATACTCTGGGTTACTTAAGAGCAAAAATTAAATCCTGTTAAGTCTGTATTCTTGTATTTGCCAATTAATCTGTATTCTCAACAGCAAGAACTCAGTAAATTTGCTCACTGTTTAAGTGAGCAAATTCACATTTATCGAAACATCATCCAGTGTATTCTTTAGCTGTGCTATCCAAAACGGCAGCCACTGGCTATATGTACTAATGAGCACTTGAAATGTGTGAGATTTGATGTAAATATTAAATACACACAAGATTTCAATGACTTAAAATGTAAAATAACTTATTAATATTTTTATACTGATTCCATGTTGAAATGAGAATATTTTTAATATTTTTGATTAAATAAAATACATCATTAAAATTAAATTCATGGGGGTTTTTTTGTATTTTTTTATTGTGGCTACTAGACAGTTTAAAATTACATATGTGGTTTGCATTTGTGGCTTGCATTGCGTTTCCATTGGGTAAAGCTATTCCTAAGCAAAAGTTGCAGATGATGGCTTGTGGGCCATATCTGGCCTGTTTTTATATGGCCAATGAGTGAGGAGTGGTTTTTACATTTTAAGGAGTCATTAAAAAAAAGAAGTATATGCAACAGAGATCATATGTGAAATGCAAAGCCTAGCATACTTACCATCTGGCCCTTAATATAAAATATTTGCTTACCCCTATTCTAAAGAAGTTATTAGGATAGAACTCATGATCCTTACTCTCTAGCAGCTTACTGGTAAGTGGAAATAACATTTTTGAAATGTTGCATAACACAATTAGAGTTTTATTAAGTGATAGTGTTATGATGTGTTCAAGCATTATATGATCCAAAGGTAGACTAGTGGTGGGACTTGAAAGATGGGATGATTTGGACAAGAAGACTGGCAGGTATTATGATGCACTGGTAGATATTATGATCCCTATTCAAAGAAATACTTACTGTCAACTGCTTGGAAACAGCCACCTTGCCCAAGGTGATACCCTTCTCAGGGTGGTCCATAACCAGTGACTGATGGTGGGGAAGTATAAAGGCCTTACTGCTTCAGCTATCCTGAGACAATTCTGAAGGGCCATTTTAGCTCCAGAGCTCCTGGAGTTATTGGGCAAGACTGTCCTTGGACCTGTGTCATGGCTCAACTTCTCTCTGCCCAATTCTGCATCCTTCCTTTCCTTTTCTCAGGCTTTGATCCCAGGGGCGTTCTCAAATAAACATTTTTCATACTAAACCTATCTCAGAATCTGCTTCTGGGAGAATCCAACCTGCAATGGGCAGAAAGGGGACTAGTATTCCATTTGTTGAGAATTGAGTAAACAGAAGGACAGGGGCAACAATAAATAAAAGCTCTGTCGAGGCTTAGTGAGATTAATTACCTGGATAGTGTACAGTGTTTATGTTTGAAATGATAAACGATAAGATTGCCAAAAGGGCTTTATCCTGGAGAGAGCAGGGAGCTTTTTGAGCGGGGATGTGGTATGAAGAAAACAGTTCTTCGGAAGAATTAATCTAGTAAACTGACGTGTATTGGGAACAGAAATTGTTAAAGGAAAATATATCTATTTCTCTGCTCATTTTTCATCAGTCCCTGATTTTGTGCATCTTTGGTAAATGATAGTTGAATGCATTGTTGTACTAAAAGCTTACTAGCTAAAATTGGAGAACTTAACATTTTTCTGGCAATGTATTATTTTGGATCTTTCTGAAGGCTAGATCAGGTTCTCTGCCTTTAGTCTGTTCCTGAAGAGGGTAGGAAGGGTGCCCTTCTAGAGTGTCCTGGGCTCATCCAAAGAGCTGCCTAGCATTTTCCCCACTCTAGTTTTTCCAAATACCAACTGACACAGCTGAGCCTACTCTTGCCACTGAGTTTGTGTGACCATTCTCTTCTCCTCTCTACAAGGAAAACAGAGTTGACCACAACCAGAATCAGGAGGGGGAAAATGGAATGGTGTGGTCCCCCTGATAGATGGAACATTTTACCTGGAGACCCCTGTATTTCCTTCACAGTTTTGTACCACTCTGTCTGGTTTGAGGGAAGTGCTTATTTTTGTTGTTGTTGTTTTTTAATCTGAAGTAGTTGGTTATTTGATATTGCTATGTAGAGATAAGGAGGAGAAGCCTTTGTTACGAGGCTGGGAAGTATGGCACAAGACTAGGTTTTAAAATCATGCAAACAGAGCTAATGTCAGTGACTCTTCTGGGGTTGAAAGAGCCTACTCTCTTAGCAGTGTTGCAGCCTCCAGAGCCAGTAGGAAAAAGAAATATTATATCTGTATGCTGTAATTTTCTCAAGCTGAAAGGGTTTATCCTCCTTTGGTCTTTATTATGAATTGGTGAAATATACTTTAATTTCATTGACAAAAGTAATGATGGGCAACATGCAATTACGACCTTATTAAAAATAACCCTTTGACAGGGAAGTGAAGTGGTTGTCTGTTTAAAGTTGGAAGATTTTCTTAGGGTGTTTTATAAAAAGTAGTCGCAATCTTGGCTGGCTTTGGTCAGTAAATCTGAAGTAAATTCAGTTTCAGTTGCCCATTAAATATTACAGACTTGTGTTTCTACACAAGAAACAATTTAGTAAAATTTGATATTTATAATATCTCCAGATGGAGATATTATAGACAAGCAGGAATGTAAAATGCTTAAGTACATAGTCATTTGAAATGAAATAAACAAATAGTAGAACTAGCTTCTTAACATGATTCATAATTTCCAAAGAATGGTTTGCATTATAGAAGTGCCTAATAGTTTTCTAAAAAGAATGACTGTTTCTTGCTTATGAATTTATTTGTAAAAGTTGGTACTTTTGGTTTATCAAAACACAAGTGAAGACATGTATATAGTATAATGAATGCAGGTATATAGGAATGAGTATCTCAATTTAAATTAGAATCAAAAATTAGGTTTCTGCATTCAAAATGATATTTTGTGCATACTCTCTGTATATACTATATTGGAGTTCCCGGTGTGTTTAGTTTTGTTTAATGATATTGCTGAAGGGCTTTTTTTTTAAATTTCCCATAAATCTTGTTATTTTTGTTGGGGATAGGAGGAACAAAATGATTACAGATTATGTAAATCACTGATTAGGCATGGAGGGGGACTGGAATGTGGGACAGAATGGAAGGGAGAAGGAATGTGGTGGTATCACCTGTCTTCTAGAGCTTCTAGACAGATGTTAGATCAGAGCTGATCTCTTAGTAAACCTTAGCCTGTATGCTTGCATATCTACAACGTAATATCAAAAAGAGTCTACAGTACTTAAATATGTCAATGTTTTTCTGAGACTATGTCCTGGAAAGATAAACTCTTGGTAGTTCATGTATATGGGTGGTGTTATAGATAATAAACAAAGAAAAGGATATCAGAGAAGCAGAATAAAGTAGAATTTTTCATGATGTGACAGATAACATAGCTATATACCCAGGTATTATCTTTTTCATTTACATAAATTGGGTCACACTATATAAAGTGTTCTGCAATTTGCTTCTTTCATATAACATGTTTTATCCTGGTTGCAAAATATATCTGGAAGAACATGTGGACAGTGATACCTTCAGTGAGTGGGTTTAAGGGAACTAGGGGAGGGAGGAGAAGAGGGAATTTTCATGTTTACTTTTTCTCTTCTGTACTGTTTGAATTATTTTAGCAGTAAATATATCAGTAAAATATTCTAAACTAAAATATAAACCACTAGGAAAAAATGCGTAAGGTAATAATCATGATGATAGCTAACACTTATTGAGTGCTTACAGTGGGCCAGGTACTATTGTACACATATGGCATGTATTTACTCATTCATTATCACAGAAACCCTACAAGGTACATCTATTGAGATTCTAATTTTACGAATGATGAACCTGAATCACAGAGAGATCTTTCGTTATACGTTTAAGTCAATGTATAAGCAAAGAGTCAAATAAAAACATTGAATATAAGTATTGATGAATATTGTCATTTATAAACAATCTCTCCCATGTAACCCAGAAGACTAAATGTTGTGGCTGGCTAGTTTTGAGAGCAGCAAGTAAGGGAAAGTTAGGTTCTTTTAAATCCTATGACCTCTGCAGTGGTTCTCAGGAGTTTGATTTAAGGAGAAAATGGGCTATTTGGTCAATTCCAAGGACTTATATTTGAGGGAGTCATTTCCAGAAGGGGGGGGGGGGAATATCAGCCATGCTTTGGAATTTTTAGTAGGTATCTCAAAAACAGAGAGGAGTTATATGAGTCATTTCTCATAAGAACTGGCTTAGTACAGTAAGAAAGAATCCTTCTCATATTTTCCAAGATTATTAGTGGATTGAGAGATGCTAGCAAATGGTTTCCTGTGTTGCTACAGTTATCCAAATACAGGAAGGAGAAAAATAGATTCTAGATTCAGAACCCTGGCTCTGAATGTATTTTAGAATAATAATTTCTTCATTCAACAAATATTTATTGTATACCTCAAAAATATACAATTAATATATTTTTACAACCAAATTCAAACTCCCAGCTCTTAAAATCCTCCATAAAAATCTTACTTCCCTTCTTATCTGTTAACCTCTTCCCCCGCAGTGTTCTCCCATAAACTCCCTCTGCATCATCGGGTCTGTTTAGGCTGGGTTCTTAAACATTCTTCTGTAACTACCTATGTCAGGAGATGGATTCCTTTAGCACAAGGACCATCTATTTCTTCTAGTGTTCCTGGCACATGTAACAGTACCTGTAGTGTAGGAGGCTTAGAATGGCAGTTAAACAAATGAGTGAATGAATACATTCTCTCATCATGTCACCATGCTCTTGCACATATGTTTTCATATGTAGATTTTGCCTTCCAGTCATTCCTCAACCCTTTCAAAACCTTGAGATCAGAGTCAGTGCACTTACCGTGAGACCCTTAGCCAGCACCACTGACCTCCTGGATCAGATGCAACATGTTCTTACTGCCTTTTGTACCAAATCCAGACTCCTTTGAAGTTAAAGGATGTTGTCTTGCTTGTCTTTCCAAATGTTATTTCTTATTATATGCTTCTTTTCAGACTACCTCAGAACATACTTCTGCATTACGCATACCCCATAAAGGGACCATTTTTCCATTTAGATGCAGGATTTAAGAACAGGGTCTCTGGACAGATGAATTAGAACTAATTAGAATTATATTCTTTTATTTCCTAGCTTTGTAAAAGTTTCTTAAAGTATCTGTGCCTCAGTTTCCTCCTCTTAAAAAGAATGAAATAGAAACCCGCATATTTGAATTATGAGTACTGAACAGTCTATTAAAGTGCTTAGAACAGTTCCTGGCATATTGTAAGCACTCAAATGTTAGCGATTATTACTAGATATGGCTTCTATATATATTTTGTCTCATCTGTGATGAAGGTGAGAAAGTAGAGGCTACTCCTGGACCACACAAACACAGATACTTAATAGCTTTTATTAAAAGATTATTAGTAAGATGGATAATAACAACCCTTGAGAGGGCAGGAGAGGTGACTGAAGATTCATTATGAGTGATTGTTTGTGCAGAGACTTTAATTCCTTTCTCTTGCTTCCTAGCAGGTCCACTGAGTTAGTAAACAAGTAGTTATTGTGTTCTATGTATTAGTGACCATTCTAGGGCCTAGTGGTAGAGTAGGGATCAAAACAGAAGAAAATAACTGTCTACATGGAGCTTACATTTTAGTCATAAATAAAATATAAGTATGTGAGATGGTAATAAGGGTTGTGGAGAAGAATGAAGTAAGAGAAATGGGTTAAGATTACATGCGTACAAGTGTATGTGCATGCATGTGTGTCTGTCTGTTTGTCTAGGGGGGTGGGTTGCAATTTTAAATATGATTAGGAAAGACCTCAGTGTGGTGTATTTGAGAAAAGTTGTGAAGGAGGCAAAGGAATAGCCATGTATGCACAGAGTTTTCTAAGCTGAGGGATCAGGAGGTGGCAAAGGTCCTGAGTTGGTAGGATACCTGGTATGTTCAAGGAATTGTAAGGAGGCTAGTGTGTTTGAGGCAGAGTGAGTCAGAGGGAGAGTAATAGGAGATGAGTTGAAGTGAGGGACACAGATCATGCAGGGCATTGTAGATCATAGCAAGAGCTATGTGAGATGGAGACGCTTTGGTAGGTTTTGTGTGCAGAGGTAATAATACCTGACAGGATCACTCTGGCTGCACTCTTGGATGTAGGCTGCAGAGGTGCAAGGGAGGCTATTGTAGTGATCCAGGTAAGACATAGTGCTGGCTTGGACTTGGGTAGTTGTAGAGGAGGTGGTGAGAAGTACCTAGATTCTGGTTATATTTTGAAAGCAGAGCATATAGGAGCTTCTGACAAATTGGATATGGGGTATGAGGAAAGTGGCACCAAGGATAAGGTTTTTGGCCTGAGCAGTTTGGAAGGATGGAGTTGTCATTTACAGAATTGGGGAAAACTGCCCAGGAACTGTCACCTCTCCCCCAGGGTGACAGAGACACAAAAAGGTTTACTCAAAGCCCATTTCTTCTGAGCAGTGAGAAGCTCTGAAGGGGTTAATTTCCACAAACCCTCAAGAGAAAGGCATTCCTTGGGAAATTAATAAGGAACTGGGGTCTTCTGTCAGTATTTATTCTCCAGGCCAAAAAATTACAGAAAAGGAACATAGGTGGTTACAAAAAGGACAGTAAGATAATTGTCATGGCAACAGTCATTAGGTATAATTTCACCAAGGGCATCTGTCCTCAGAGCCAGCAATTTTACTGTGTTATAATTCTTATCTACAACAGAGACTGTAGCCTGGGGAAAGTTTCCTGTCTTTTGCAAGCTTAACATTTCTATGTGTAATTTTAAAAAGTTAGGTCATACCTGAAACTACAGAACTGTGGAAACTAGCTAGGCCCTGTGAAATACATTTGCTTTATAGTATACTCCACAGGAACAGTAGGTTTGGAGGAAAAGAACAAGAGCTCCAGTCTGAACATGTAAAATTTGACATGGCTTTTAGACTTTCAAATGGAGATAGCTGGCTCTTGGATGTAGTCTGGAATTCAGGGGAGAGATCAGGGTTGGAGATATAAATTTGGGCTTAACAATATATAGATAGTATTTGAAACATTCAGCTTGAATAGCAAATAATTTCAAAGTTTCTTTTGACCTTCTCACCTTTTTTCCCCCCTTCGTTTCTCTGTATTTTACTTACTCTTCTTACCAGTCTTTCTATCCCACAAATCCCAAAATGGTTAGTAGAATTGACATCCCCCTGGCTTTTCATTTCTTACCTAGAGATGTAATCAGAATAAATACTCATTTTAGTTTGGTAAAGGAGTCTTGTCGGTGACTATTGAGTTGTTTTCATATCATATTCTAAATAGAAAGCTGGAAACTTATTTTCATGTTTCTTTTGTTAGCAGTATTTATTTTTGTATGAGCTATATGCTAATCAAGGTTGTACCCATGAGTCTATAACAACGTGTAGAACCCGGTGTGCCTGTACCGTGGATGATCAGTTGAGAGCCTGGCCTCACAGAGGTAAACCAATTAGAGCACAGTGTGAGACAGCGTTGAATTGTGTCTTAGGTTGTGTAGTGTATATAAGAAAAAGCTTATTAACGTTCATCTTTTGATATTTGGACACCATTCTGATGAAGTACTTTCTATTCATCATGTGTGGATGGGATGGACCACTGAGTAAGATGGAGCACACAGCAGAGGGGACTTGCCCCTCCTGTCTGTACACATGTCTTGGTGATACCACTGGGAGGTTTGGAATCAAACCTGCTTTCCTCTTCAGTCTAAATTAGTGAGCATGTGACCCATATTCCAAAAGTAAGAGCCTCTTATAACCCAGATGTTGGTTTTTCATTCATAGAAATGTCTGCTTTTTGAGAAATAAATAAAGCATTTTTTAGTGGTTTGCAAGATGCCTTTTCTTCTTGACTGTTAATGTCTCAAACATAAACACATTGGTGGCGCTTGGAGGGCAGCTTCATTTCAAGAGCTGAAAGCATTAATGAACATTTGTATTAATGCTTCATTAATAAGTCAACAGTGGGCAAGAAACTAGATCTTCCTTTTCCTGAAGTCTTTAATGTATCTCCATGCTCCATTGGTCTAGGGGTCAGGAAACTCCTGAAGTTTGAGGTCAGATGATATCATATGATATTTCCATTCTCTGGCCAAATCGGCTGATTCTTACACCCCCGGATTAATCCACCTACCCCACATAAACTAGTTAGCTGATGTAGGTAATGAATGCATCTTTTATTTTCATGTAAGATTTTTAAAGACTAACAAACATGAAAAATTTATATATAGAAGGGGAAAGGTTTGGCTTTTGCTTTGTAATGCTACTATAGTATGAATAAGTGAGGGATAGTGGATACATTAAAACTCATTTTCATTTAGCTTTAGAATGCTTAGTGGAATGGTTTTGCAGCAGATATGTCTTCTTGAGTTAATTTTAGTAGATATTAAAATAAGAAAATGTTATTTAGATAGTGTAAGAAAGCCTAAGTTATTTCCTTTGGATAATCCCCAAACAACCTTAATCTAGAGAGATGAAAACGTTCTTATTGATAATAAGGTATGATTTTATTTTTATACTTATATTTGGTTATAGCCATATCCGACCTCAGATGTTGCAGCACATACATTTAAATTAATTAGGTCTTGAGCAAAAATTTCCAGTAGAACCTCATTAACCTTTCAAAAAAACAAACATTTGTATCCCAGTTGGAATGTAGGGAATATGAGTAACAATTAGACACAGGGAGAAGGAAAATAGGGTTTTAGTTCTTTCTCCTCTGACACTTGAGGTCTTTACTGGATGTTTCCATTTCCTCCAGCGGATCAGAACCAGAGCAGTATTTGGGTCTCAGCAAATGATAGCTAATCTTTAGCAAGGGCTTAACTGAAGCTACCAATAAAAGGCAGTATTTTATTAGATCATCTCCAAATACCTTACACTAATAAAGTCTCAAAAAAAAAAAATCTGTTAGCATTTTGGAATTTAGCAGAACTAGCTAAAGCCTTTTTTTGTTTTTTTTTGACTTCCAGGATGGTCTCCTAGGAATTTTTTATGGGGGCTTTGGAGCCCATAAACTTTACGAATACTGGGCAGGACTGCTGCTGGAGGAGATTATTTAGAATTGGCTTCCTTATCCTGACCCCTTACCCAGAATATTTCCTTACTCATTCTGTTCTGTTCGTATTCCTCAAAAGGATTAGCCCAGTACCAGATTATAGTCAGCTGCTGCATACTTATTTTATTCATTTTTCACATCTCCTATAGGTTAGAGGAAGCATGAATGACTTCCTGTGAGTTCTTGTCTGAATAAAGGAAGTACAAGTAAAAACTTTCGTGAACCCTGTGACTTTATGAAAACCATGATAAGCAGTTCTGAAAATTACATTAAAACTTAAAAACAAGATTTTGTTTTAAATGATAACCAATGGAGACAATATTCCTAAGAATAATATAAAATCCATATACTTGTATTCTGGGAATATGTAAATACATATACATACATATATATTCCCAAATGTTTTGTGCATGTATGTTTTCTGTGAATATTTAGTGCAACAGGAATTCGTTCTGTGTAAGTATAAATCATCAAAATTTAATATTACTGAAAAGTGTTCACTAACTTTGAAGATTGTAGACATTTTTATGTAGTGAATGATGTTATCAAGTAAATGTGACTTATTTTAAATATATTTTATCAGGAGATCTAAAGATATGCATTTTCATCCTCCTCATCCTGACTTGGTATTTTGGTGTATGAATGGAAGAAATATGGTCAATAAAGAACTCTTATGCAGAGACATAGCACCTGGAATTTATGAGAGAACCTTGAATACTAGAGATAATCTTTTCTTAGAGAACAAGAGGTTGAAAATCGAGACTCTTAGCAAGAATTCTTAAATTATTCAGTGATTTCCTCAGCAGCATTGTAATTCTTACTTATGGAATTGTTTCATAGTTGACTTTATTCTTATCATGTATTACTATTTTTCTTTGTCCTTTTCTTAAGAGTAGGAAGAAAATTTCATTAAAGTACAATACAGAATTATATTTATTGGCCACACTTCACAAAAGATTCATTGCATAATTTGGCGAGTTTCCCTTATCACCCATTTAAGCAGTGTGGCAAATGTAGCTGGGATTTCCCCAGTCATTCAGGAACATTTATTAATCTTTTTAAATGTAGACGTATCCATAGAATGACTGTAGCTCAGGAAAATCTACTCAGCCTGATGGCATTGCCTTTATTCTTACTGTCAGATGTACTTCTTTCCACCCAGTTTTCCAATTTAGGAGGCACAGTTAGCTTTAATCTTATAAACTATACACCTTTGTGTTCTGAACTGCTGGTTCAGTAGGTATGGTACCTAAGTCTAGGAATCTATGTGGAGTAGGTAGGTTTTTAGTCTTCCATTTTTCAGTCAAAGTGTTATGGAAAATACATGTCTTTTTATTTTTAATGGAGAGTGTTTCATTCTTTAGTATTTTTTCTTTTTTTGATGACAGTGATGATGGTGAACTGCTTTAATGTATTTGGGTTGTTGTAGATACAGAGCACTGTATTAAGGAATATTCTGTAAATCCTGAGACAATTGTGAATCTTAATTAATCTATGCTTATAATAATAACTTCTTTAGTGCAGTCAGTTAATCTTAGTTTATGTCTAAGGGTTTTTGGTCTCAGGGCATTCACAAACAGTCCCTTTCATGTTTCTTGTGTGATCTATTACTGGCATCGGTATAGAAGTGTTCAGAAAGAAAAGACAATTGGCCCAAGACTATGAGGAAACTAATATCACATAGAGAACAGCAATTTTTGAATTTTAGTCTCACAGTAACTTAAACATCTAGTGAACTGCACAGTGTATAGTGAAGTTAATGAGTACGTTTTGAATAAATTAATTCAAATTAAAGCTTGCCTAAGACTGATCTGGAAATTGTTTGACATTAGTAAGAAAATATTAGATTTTAAAGTAGGGGGGAAATCTAGTCATCACATACCTGGCAGAAAGTTAAGGCAGTTGGTGGGAAATGCCCAATAATATAGAAATTATTCAATACATATTTTGAAAAATTCAATTTTGGTTATTAAATAATAATAACATTTCCAGTAATAAAGTACTGTTGCCTTAGTTATTCCAAGGTGATAGTTGGGGGCATAAGACCAGAGGTCAGTGTAGGCACAGATCTACTCAGAAGGATCTTTGTTCCCACAATTGAGAACTCTTTTTCTTTGTTTCACAAATCATCTCCTTAAGCATCCTGAAACTTTCCCCTTTAGATTTCTTGCTAGATGCTATAGGAATTCAGATGAGATGTATTATTGGTCAGGGGTTGTTTACCAGATGTGAACTTTTGTTCTCCTATCACAACTTTATCAACACTTTCACCACTGTGAATTCAGGAACAGAGTAGGATTGTGTCTGATGTGAATTATTAATCATGTTAAGTTTTATGAGAATCCTTTGTTGCTTTCCTTGGTCATCACATTTTGAAGTTTGCAAGGCTGTGTTCTTTTCCTTGTTTTAGCTAACTTTCATTCATGTTGTCATTTTTGATCTGGCTTCATTTTGTCATTTTTACATGATTGTTCTCCCATGTCACCTTTTCTCCCACCATGGTATTGATGGTATTCAAACTTAATGCTTATGTAGCAACTTTGCCATTCGTTCAAAAAATATTTATTGAGCACCCATTATGTGCCTGGCACTTTTCTAAAAAGAGTGGTGAACAAGACAACAAGCTTCCTGCCTTCAAGAATTTAATATTCTAGTGGGAATGGAGGAATGGTAGGGGATGGGGATATATATCTTTAATGCAAGTAATCAAATAAACGTGATAATTTCAGATTGCTGTAATTGCTATGAAGGTGATGTGATTCATATTAATAAGATGATAGTGGGTTGCTTGAAAAAAAGTAGTATGGGACAATGTGTTGGTAACATTTGAGCAGAGGCCTGAATGATGAGAAGGAGCTACCCATGGAAAAAGCCAAGGGGAGAACATTTAAGCCAGAGAAGAAAGGAAGGTGTAGAATCCTCGAGACAAGAATGAGAAAGTCAGCACGGAAGAAAAGAAAGGGTACTAGTAGATCCAGAGTATAATAAGCAAGTGGGACAGTGAAATGAGATGAAGTTGGAGAGAGAGGGAGTGGCCAGTTTATGTAGGAACTTAACAGACCTTGAGTCTTGAGTTCCCCATGAAGCAGACTCTGAGGTGAAGATTTACATAAAGGAAAGTTATTGGGGAGTTCTCTCTGGATCGGCATCTATGCAGGAGAGAAGATGGAGAACTGGACAGAGTCAGGAATTGGAACTGTGATATAGCCCAAGAAAAGCCTCAACCTCACGGGTAGGCTCCAGGGTAGGGATGGCCCTTCAGAATTGTCCCACCTTTAAACAAGGAGGTGTGTCTTTATAGCCATGCATAGACTGTCATTAAATGCAGGCATGACCTTCACTGAGGTTGCTCTCTCTAGTGGCACAGCTCTCTCAGTTCCTGGAGAAAAGACTCAGTTGAGAGCCAGCCACCTCCAACAGTCCCAGCAGCTGGGGAATAAGGACCTTGGTCCTGAGGAGTGGAACCACAGCTTATATCACACCACGGGAAAGTGTTCAGATCACACCACGGGAAAGTGTTCAGAACTGATGGTTCTGCTGCTTTTTCAGAACATTGTTTCCATTTATATCTTTAAATATTCAGATGAAATATTTCAGATTGACAATATTTCAGACGACAATACATGAACAGATAATTATATGTGTATATCAAGTTCTTTTATTAACATATATGTATATTTGTGTGTGTTTTTAAAGACGGAACTTGGAGTGGAGGATTCCGCATCAAAAACTTTTGTTCTTGCTTAGGGTAGGGCTCCTTCCACTGTCAGAAGGGACTGGGGAAGAGTAGAAAAGAAAAATAAAGTAAAAAAAAAAAAGAGTAAAAAAGAAAGTAGTTTACTTCTTTCAGTCTTCCTCCCTTCTTCTCCCTTCTCTTCCTCTTCTGTTCTAATTTATTCCCTTTAACCCTTTTTTAAAGTGTGTTTATCCCTTTTTTGTGATTTTGCTTCCTGCCTCTTCTTTGTATGTTAACCTATTTTTGCTCTTTTTTCTTCCATGGTCATTTTTGGCTGTAAGAGCAATTTTGAGAGAGACTGAAGACAGGATTATTAATCCATCTTAACTGTTCAGACAAGAAGCAATGATTATGTGGCCTAGGGCAGTGGAGGTTGGAAGGCAAAGATGAGAGAGAATTGAGAGACATCAGAGGGCAGGAAGTTGACACTTCTGTGAGTAGATACATGGCTAAAGGAAAGCAAGGAGTTAAAGGGGAAGGAAAAAGTTTGGGCATCAGGAACTAGAAGAAGTTGAGTTCTGTTCTGTGAAGGATGCTTCTGGGGGTTTCTCATAGGACAGCCATATGGAGACGGACCTTTGACAGCTGGAGATGTTTGGAAATCAGTACCATGGTCAGGTTAGAGACCTGAATGTTAGAAGCATGTGCATGGAAACAGTAGCTGTGTAAGTAGATGAAAGTTACTTTGCCACTTCTCATTTCAAGTACATATAACAGAAAGCATACCATTTAACTGAATAATGGTGGAAAGCTATTTTATTCTCACATACTTAAAGATTGGGCATAGTTAGAGAGGAGAATGAACCTTCCCTCCCTCTAGAGCTTCTAAGCTCTTTTGAGTGAGGTTGTTTACCAGATGAGATTCTGAGAACAAACAGACCTCCTTATGCAGGATATATACAGTATTATGGACAGATCCATTTAGTTTGCCTCATGCTGCTTTTGGATGGTGAGTTTTTGGCTGCTTTGCAATAGATAATAGTATTGGTAGACTACGTTCGAGTGCAGAATCTTCTGGAAAGGTTTTTGGATTTAGCAACTATAAAAATCAGTCACTATTTAGTAAGTAAGAGAATTAAATGTTTTCCCTTGCCAAGCCTGATCCCCTAATGGTTGTTGTTATTTGATAAGATGTGAGCATCTATTTAATTTAAAGAAGCTTTATTTCTGTGTGCATGGTTTTTTCAATTTGTAAATGTAAACATTATTCTGTCATAGTGCTTTAAAATTTTTTATTTTTGTATTATTTAGTAACAGAGAACCATCTGAAAATAACAATGTTTGTGTGAGATTTTCTGTGATGAGTAAGCCAAGAAGGGGTGTTGGGAACAGGTTGAGTGCCTGATGACTTAAGATTTCATCCTAAGGGCAAAGGGAGAATGAAAATACCCTACTTGCATTTGGCTGCTTTTATGTTACTAAAAAAACAGTCAGAAGTTCCCCATTTTTCAGCTGGTGGGTGGGTATTCAAGGAATTCTTGAGTTTCTTCTTTCTTATAAAGCATGCCAGATAAAAAGCTTTAGAGACTGAAGGTTTCCTTGTTTAGCCATGAAACAAACTCGCTGCTTACTTGTAGTGGACTATTTTCTGACTTTATTGTTAATTCTGAGTTGGAGGACAGTGTCCATTGGGCTATTTCACTCACTATTGCTCCTAATAAAGAGACTGAGTGTCTTTCAGGCTGTCAATTTTTTCATCCTAGTTGGTTTAACCATTCAAATTGGATTTGATTGATGGCCTGGCTTGCCTGTAAGAAGATGGTTTGTGACCGCAGGCCACAGAAAATAACGTGTAAAACCAATTGATGTTTAGTGAGTTAAAAAACATCCCATCACACATTTTCTGTAGACATTGTACTGGTAGGGGTTTTGCTACCATTGCTTATAACTTAGTTATGATTTGTAACAGAATACTTGGGAACATATAAAATGGTTACTGCATGTTCCAAATATATTTACCTCCTCTTCAGTAACACTTGTCTGAAAATCTAACATGAAGACTGATGAAATGATTTCCCTCAAATGCAGGAAGGGGGAGAGAAGAGAAGGATTGTTAATAATTTCCTGTGCTCAGATTGAGAAAGGTCACAATTGGTATAAATTCAAAGAAAAGAGTCCTGTGCTTTGCTAGTTCTCAGGTGAATTTTGTAAATATTTTATTATACACATAATAGGTATTTTTCCCTTCTAGGAAACGTCTATCCATTACTCTTGGAGTTTTGTATTTTGAGGTTATTCTTTTTTTCCTTCCACTTTTGATTTTTATAAAATACATTTATTATAAGTGATAACCATTATTTGAACAATCTGATGTGTGTGTGTGTGTGTGTATGCATATCTATATTGGAAACAAGAAAGGGGCTTACTAAGTTTGCATTAGAACTTGTTAAAGCTTGGCTTAAAATCTCATACTAACCCATATGGGTAAGAATGGTTCTCTTATTGAGGAATCAGGGTTGAAGGCTTTTTTCTCAATGATCATACTAAAAATATATCCAGAGCATTATAGGACTCCAGATGCTTGGGTTGTGGGTCAAAATTTTTGCAGATTTAATTTCTGGAATTTCTAATTACTCAGAGATGTAAGTGATTTCAGAAGTAAGATTTGTGTTTCCTTAAACATAAAGGTAAATGTCGTGAAGGTATAATAAAAATCATCTCTTAAGAATGTTAGAGATCGTAAAGAATTGTGTTAGAATTCTTATGGCAACTAGAAGGACAGCTTAATTAATATTTTGTCATTTTTGTTAGCAAAAAAGAAGTCAAAATTTCTCTTTAGCATCATTGCTTATTTATATATTTTTATAGAGAATTGACAAAAGGTAGAGACTGACACTACAAAGGTGTACCTTTCTATATAGATAAATCGCAATTGTTTGGACTTTGTTATTTGAAAATATTTTGATAAATTCTTCTCATTTCCTTCAAGATAAAATTAATTTAAATTTTAGTATCAAAGATGTTACATAAAATCAACAGCATTTTAGTGACTTGGCATTCATTCATTATTCATTTCTTTAATTTACCTTTTTAATTATCAATTCCCACAGAAAAAAATGAGGAAATACCAATTAAATGTTTATCTGTACTAGCTTCCAAAAATATATATTACTTATTCTAGTAAATAGACAATTTTTATCACGTTAACATAAAATTAAAATGCCCCTACTTGACACTTTTTGCAATATTACCTAATTTTGTTTTTCTCTAATTTTGTATAATGTATAGACTTAATTTACTATTCTGCATAGGTTCATGAGTTTTCTCTTTCCATCTCATATATAAGGTACATATTAGTTATATGGATCTGTTCAAATAATGCAAAGGGTATCAGGGATTCTTACACATAAAAGTGATCTCAGAAAATCATTTAGAGGATACTGAGAGAAAAGTTAGGCTGCCATTTGGAAAGGTTGCTGGATTTGGAGAATCTCTGGTATCATTGGTTTGCTCTTTCCTGGTGCCTTAATAAAAAGAATCAATATAGAGGGAGGGGGGTATATGTTCGGCTTAATTCTGTCTTGGAGGCTGTCTGGTAAACTGCTGCCAGCTCTCAAAGGTGTACATCAAAATAAGGAAAAGCAGGCCCATCCTATTGAGGAATCCACTGCCTACAGTGGGATAGAGTGGAGCTGCTGCTTGCATAACTGCTTCAGAACATTATTTAAAACTGACCTCAAGACTTTGATTTGCCCAGTTTATTTTTAGAAATAATGACAGTATAGCACTTTGAGGCCTGGATGTTATTTCTAGACTGATGAGTAATATTATTTTTCTGAGAAATAGAATTTCAGGATTTTTTTTTTTTTTTTTTTTTTTTGTCCTTTTTGGTGACCGGTAAGGGGATTGCAACCCTTGGCGTGGTGTCGGCCGCACCGCGCTCAGCCAGTGAGCGCACCGGCCATTCCCATATAGGATCCGAACCGAGGCGGGAGCGCCGCTGTGCTCCCAAGCGCCGCACTCACCCGAGTGCGCCACAGGGGCGGCCCAGAATTTCAGGATTTTTACATGGATTTTTTGGTAAAGATTTCTAAAGCTTTTCCAGTAACTGAGACTTTCCGGGCAGAAAGGAGAGATGGGCAGCAGTGTGCTTCCGCTGTTCCTGCTGCCTTCTGTCTCTGACAGTATGACTAGGAGGGTGTCATGGAGTGGGTGCCATAATCTTCCACATTTTTTATTCTGACTGAGTCCTCTGATACACAAAGAAGAAAGAAACACCCATTTTTTTTTTCAGTCATTTACCTTCCAATACTAAATTTCAAATTATAACTATACATACAATACCTGCTAGGTTGTCTGTAGGGAATATATTTGTGTTTATAACTTGCAACCTGGCATATCTATTAGTTTGCTTAAGAGATTTGGAAATACGAACACACATGATACATACATACAGACAGACATTTTCTGATTTTCTATGCATATAGATTTTGTATTATATGTTAATTTATGTGATACATTGTTATTCAATATGGATATACATACAGAGAAATGCACTCACAGATCCGTTTAATTTTTACATATGGAATTTTCATTAGCTTCCTAATTGAAATCCTTGCCTTATAGTTTTTCCTTCTCTGGGTCAGTACTCCACAAAATCATCAACTGTTTTTCTAAAGTAACACCGATAACCAGCACTTTTGTACTGCTTACTATATTCCAGGCACTGTTCTGATTGTTTTTATATACAAATCTGTCAACAACTCTATGAAGTAGGTGCTATTAATATCCTCATTTTACAGAAGAAGAAACTGAGGCACAGAGAGGTCGAGGAGCTTGCCCCATGTCCCAAACCTCCTAAGTGTTAGAGCAGCATTTTGAACCCAGGCAGTCTGACTCTCGAATCTGTACACCTAACCACTGTATTATATTGCCTTGCAAACAATATCTGGTTACCTAACTCTTCTGATTAAAACCCATATTTTCTGCAGCAGAAAGTCTTAACTTCTTAGCATAGGACAAATTTGTCAACTCTTTATGGTTCTCCCCTGTTCACATTTGAGGTCATTGTCCACAGGCAAGTACCTAAGACTATTTGCTCTTCCTCAGACCTTCTGCATATTTTTCTTGCTCTATGACATTAATCATGCTCTGCCTTTTATCTAAAATTTACTTTGTCATTGTCTAACTGGAAAACCCCTACGTATTGTTCAAAGCCTAGATCAAACATCACCTCTTTTATGCATTGTAGTGAAATTGTATTTTCTCTCATCTGTGTTCCTATAGCATTTAATATGTAACTCTGTTTTGGTTCTTCTCTCACTGTACGGTGCTTTTGATTATCTGTATTTTTTCTTCTTGGCCTGCAAGTCATCTGGAGGTAGGGATCATTTTTTTATCTTTGTATCCTCAACATACCTGATTCATAGATGGTACTCATGAAATATTGTCAGTATTCTAGTTCAACATTGAATTGGTTTGCATCTTAGAACTGTAAGAAGTTTGAGGCAACCAGAATCTGGCTGCAAACCCCTGTTAACAAGAAACAATGTTATATGCCCTTCACTGGGAGGACCATTTCCCCTCTGCTGCTTTCATTTAAGCCATGTCCTCGGTGCTGCTCTGTGGGGCCCTGTTTGGTTTTCAGTCAGTTTCCTGTGCAGGTGGTGGAGGATTTTGAAATGCCTAAAACTAAACCATTATACCCACTTGAAATAGTTTCTCTCCTCTGTGTATGATAAGAGATGGGTGGGAAAAAATTAGTGCACACAGCCCATTACTTGGAGTTGAGATTACCAATTAAATGTCATGAACAGGGTAAAATAACACATACTGGTTGTTTTAAAAATATTTTGCTCCTCAGACTTCTATTCACTTTAGTTTAGAAAGTCAGTTTCCAGATGTTGGATGAACATTAACTAATTCCCAAGTACCCTCTTTTATTCTGTTTTCTGGATTATAGCTCATATCACTCAAGTGTATTTAGGGTAACCAGCAGATGATTGAATGTGGTGAAACTAAGAGACTTTTATTTCTCCAAGTAGTGAATTCAGTCAGGTTTATTACATTCATTGAGCACCATGTACTTTAGCCTTTCTTTGATCCAGCAAAATTTTGATGACTCATTTTGACTTTAACTGAAGAATGTTTGAATTAAAACATTTACTTAGAATGATAATAGTAGAGGAACACTTTTCTTGTGTTTACTGAACTAAATGCTAAGATGATATAATTCCTAATTTTAAATAAGATAAATTCCAAATTAAAGGGTTTTGCATGATTTCAACACAATAGACAGTGAGAGAAATGTAGATTATTTGAGGATTCTAGGTACTTCAGTTGGAGTAGATGAGAAAAAAGGAAGAAAGAAGACAAGCTTGGCTTGCTCCTAATTTCATCATAATTTTCTTCAGTGTTAAACTAGAAGTTGAAATCTGAATGACACAAATAAATAAGGGATTTGAATTCAAAAGCGTGAATTCTGACAATGTGTAAAAATGGTGAATGATAATTTTCTGCAATTTAGAAAAATTAATGGAACTATTTTTAATTGAATTTATAAAAATCTGAGTGCATATTTCTCTCATACACCTTGCTCTGCTTTTAAAAGTTTATTTTTGGAAATTCTTTTTAAAAAAATGAATACATTAAAACAAAATATTTCTCTTCCTTCTGTATCAAAACAGCTAAAACACTTATTTGTATTCTGAGATACAAAGTTCCATGTATGTAATCTAATTTAATTCTTGCAATTACCCTGTAGAAAATTATCATTTTCCTTCATTTAAGCATAGGAAAGAAGCTCAACTATTGTCCCAGAAAGAAAGAGTCAGGCTGTGATTGGAGCCCAGGTTCACTGCTCCTGTTTCCCATGCTTTTTCTAGCATTTCATTGGGTAGAGAATTTCAGTTTTGAGTACAGATATCCCTTAAGTTAGGGAAACAAACATACCAGAATTACAAAACTAATCAAATGACAAACTGGAACTGGAAAAGATTGTTTTTTAAAATTTGGTATGTTATGTGGCATATTTTAAATAGAAGCCATCAAAATAAAAGATTTATTCATATTTCAATTGTCATTTAAGTCTCAAGAGAGTTTGATTAAATGATGGGTTAACCTGGTATCTGTCCATGAGTTTTGCCCCTCAGTTTGCGATCAGTTATTTCTTTAGCATGGAATTCACTCAGGATAAAATTTGAGGTGAGATTTTATTACTCAGAAGAGTTGAAGTTTACTGTTGTTGTTAGTGAATGTTCTCTTGGGATTGGCCATATCACTCACTATCTTAGCACTGAAAATGAAGAATATACAGTATATCTCATTTTTTATTTTTTATACAGAAGTATCATACTTTACAGATGGGAGGAAGGGAACTTAATATGTAACTTAAATATGTACCAATACATAACTTAAATATAGGTAGCAATAAAACTGAGTATTAGCTTCAGTAAGTATGGTCAATAAGGAGCTGAGAGATACCTGTATCTTCTAGTGCTTCCTTAATTTAATTAATAATTATAGGAAAATTACAGAAATCCTTTTGTGCTTCATTCTCTCTGACTCTTAATTTAGGGTAATGCTGTTTGCGACCTACCAATCTCACAGGGAGATGGTGAAGATTAATTAGCCCACACCAGCCAAGTGCCTAGCACTGCCCCAGAGAAAGATGTTTCATAAATCAGAGCTATCAGTAAGAGGCCTTCATTTGTCTCCAGTATTTGCACAGGATGGTGCCATCACTCCATATCCTAATGGGAGTCACCCACATTCAGGCCAAGGACAGGTTTTCCCATGACACAGAGAACATTTATTCGTCTATTTCTGTGTCACAGGCAGATTTTCCCTCTGTGTGCCTCGGTGTCCTCATCTGTCAAAGCAGCAGTCCAGAGCCAGATAATTCTGAAGGGGCACTTACCCTAGAGTTGCTCTAATTTGTGTTCTTTTGCTTCTCTTGTTCCACCCAGCTACTTGAACCTATTAAACTCTTTTTAAGCTCATGTGCTATTAAAGAACTGTGACCGACATGGAGGCATGCCATTGATTCCCCTCTGAGGAAAGCCTTGCTGGTTGGAGGTGGGTCAGCTAGCCTCCAGCTGTCTTTGTCAGCTTCAGCTGCAGAGAGCTGGCTCTGCTGAGGTCATGTCCCTCCCGAACATCAGATGACCGAGTTGAGAGCTATTTTGGCCCATCAATGGACGATGCTGATGAGCAGTGTTTGCTCCAGAGCGCTCCATTGGATTGAGAAGTGGGTGTGCCTCACAGTGCAGTTTCTCACACTGCCTGATCGTCCTTCCTTCCCCTTTCTTTCACAGGTCTACTGATAACATCTTACAGAGTTTTCTCTGTAAGTATCTTGCACCCCACCTGCCCCCTCAGTATCTGCTACTATAGAACCTGACCAGTGACAAGAACTTAAACTGAATGTGAAAAAAGGACTGGTAGCAGAAGGGAAATCCTCTAACCACAAATGAATAGAGTTCTTTATAGTAGGCTTGTTTCATAATCTGTTGTTTATTAGTTTGAAAATTGTATTTTTCATATTAAAACAAAGCATGCCCAAGAAGGAAAAGTTCAGTTACCATAAGGTTTATGTTCAGATTTTTGCATAGGATAGTTGTTTAGGATTTTCCTGTAGGACATGAAGCCTTTGACAGTTAAGGCTGTTAGTTCTGTTAGTAGCATTTTAGTAAGTTTTTTCTTTCTTAATGTTCTTTTTTCTTTCTTTTCATTCTTGATCCCTAAATAAATCTTCTTTAACTTTTTATTTAGTTGAATTTTATCAGTCTTTGAAAAGGAAGATCATATATCAAATATTACCAGTTCTTTCCAGTATCCATTAGAGATAAATACTTTGTTCTTTAGCTGGTTTTCAAATAAATCAGTGTGAGTATAATAAAGATACTTTCTTTCCCTTTCTTCCTTTTTTCCTTCTTTCCTTTTCCTTTATTCCTTCCTAAAATGGTTTGGATTTGTTTATCTTTGTCTTAAAAAACTGGTAAGTCTGACAGCTGGTATAAAGCATATCAAAGTTGTATGCTGAGCATTTCTAAGAAATTGGATTTTATATTGTAATGGAGGGCTGGTATTTCCTTGCTTGTGCTTTAATTTCCAGTTTGCATTTAGAGATTTGGCCTAAAATTTTTTTATGTTTTGAAATGAGAGATTTCAAAATTCAATTACGTAACTTTAAAATTTTGTTTTTCCCTATGCCTGGTTAAGGGATATGACTTACAATTTCTCAGTTTTCTATTACATGTTATTATTGATTTTTTTTTTTAACCCAGAGCAGAACAGCAGAAATTGGGGAATATATAACTAGTTTGTATGGTAGACATTTAGGGAAGAATTAAAAAAAGAAAATGGGCTAGGGAGAGGCAAGTGTTTAAAAAACGACATGTATTAGTAGAGAAGAGGGTAAGAGACTAAATTCTGACACGTGTGTTAGGGAACCTAAATTGCTTTTGACTTTACCCACTATTTATTTATAGTGTGATCATAAAGTAAATTATATCTGTTATATCAAGACATTTAAAATTTAATTAGCTCTTTAGCATTAACAACATTTCATACTTCCTTCTTTGTTTTTTCATCTGTCCATTCATCCTTCTTAACAAATTTTGTAGCTCTTAATGATGTTGCTACACTAGAGCCCCAGAGTAGCATTATGTGAATGGAATGTGTTCCAGGGATAAAATAAAACCAAGGTACAGTACATAGCGTATTATTCCTTTTATATAAAATATAAAAACAAGCTAAATCTCTGCTATTAGAAATTAGGATATTGGTTACTCTGGTGTGGGAGGTAAGCACTGGAAGAATAAGGGGCTTCTAGGTGCTAGTAATGTTCTGTTTCTTGATCTGGGTGCTGGTTACATGGATGTGTTCATTTTGTGAAAGATCATTGTGCAATATATTTATGACATTAGTAATTTTCTGTTTGTGTTTTATATTTAAATAAATAATTTTTAAAAATCAGGCTAGGGGAATACCCTTGGGCTAGATGTACTTTGCCTCCACCTAGACCTTTAAGAATCATAGAATCAAGTATAGAATCAAAGACATGGAAGAGACCTTCATCTAGCCCACTGCTGTCTTGAAGAGGAATAGATGCCTAAAAGGCTTTGCAGCCTTGCAAGTACCCTGTGGTACTATGATTTCATGTTTTGTAACTGAGGAAACATATTTTGTGAGGTTCAGTAAGTTGCCCAGGGTCCCATTCATACAAAAAAGGTTTCTTTCATTTAACCCTTAGGTAACCAGATTTTCAGCTGACCACAACTATCAAATTATAAAATGTTACAGTTACTTGAAATGTTACTATAGCTTTTGAAATTTTTAATTTTAGGACAGTTATTCTATCAAGTAGCTATTATTGCATAGCTGTTTTTAAAAACAGTTTTGATTGATCTTTGAAGCTTGAATCAAGATACCACTAGATACTCTGTATGCATATTGATGCATATTTCTCACTTATCACTGGTATGATATCCCCTTTAGATTTGTATTCTTCCATGAAAATCTATTTTTTTCTCTGGATATATGGGGCTATTTTTACTTGACTGATTATCTCCTTAATTCAAGGCTTTGGTTAAGATTTTATCATATGTATACACACACACACACACACACACATATTTAATTTCAGCTTTCTGCTAATCTAATGAGTAATCCCATCTATGTCAATTCAATAAGCATTCTATTTTCTATATTCTACTCAGTTCAGATGGTATTGTATTGTCTGACTCTTATAGCAGCCTCTAGATTGGTTGACCAGACTATCCTCATGTCTCTGTGGCTCCCTGAGAAGGAATTAGCCAAGTTGTGTCTGGAGTCGTCTTCATTCTTTTACCTCCACTCTCCTGTTTGTACCACTTTCTTCCTGTTTATTCTTGAATTCATTTAATAAATATTTATTGAATATTAACTGTGTGCCATGCACTGTCTTAGGTACTGGATATAAAATGGTGAATGAAAAAATCAACCAGATCCTGCTGTCCTGGACCTTACTTTATTGCAGAGACAGACCATTAAAAAAAATCTTACCACTGAATAGAAATCACAAATGTGACAAGTACTATAAAGAAGTGGAAATTGTGCTATATGTGAGAGCCAAAAATAGGGGATATGACTACATTAGGAATGCCTTCCTTGAAAAAAAGATATTTGTTTTAGGTTATGAAGAACAAGTAGGTATCAGTCAGACAAAGAGAGGAGAGGTGAGAATTCCTGCAGCTGAGATATCATGTGCAAACTTTCTGAGGTGATCGAATACATAGTGTAGGGGAGTGAGGCAGAATTTTACCTCCTCCCTTTTAAGTTTCGTATTGACTGGGCCTGAGGATTACATTGACATAAGACAGAACAATAGGAAAAAAGCATACAAATTTAACACAAGTTTTATGCAGCATGGGAGCCCTCCTAAAGTAATGAAGCCCCAAAGAAGCAGTTAGAGTCAATCACTTATATACTGAATTGGACAAAGAATAGTAACTTGTGGGAAAAGAAAAAACAAAAAACAACCAAAAACTAAATTGGATGGAGAAGCTTAAAAAATATGAGTTATTTTAGCAAGGTCTGTATAGAATTCTCTTTGTCTCCACATTCTGTACTTGATAAGAATGTTGCTTTCCTTCTAGTAGAGGGAGGGCACCTTTCACATTTCCTGCTTTTAAGAAAAAGAAGGTGGGTCAAAATGATCTTCTTGCATCTGCTGTATGTATTTAAGTGTCTTTAATTCAAAATAGTTAGTGTACTAGAGTGTTATTTTTTTAACTCCTTAAGTGGCATATTTGAAGAACCCACAGAAGACCAGTGTGGCTGGAGTAGGGAGTGCGTAGGGATATGGAGGAAAGTAGATAATGAAGAGAGAAAATCAGAGGAGTCAGTGGACTGGTGGTCCTGATGATTTGAAAAAGTCACTCTAGAAGACATTGAAGAAACAATTTGGAAAGTGAGCCGTTGATAATTGGATACTGGGATTTTTAACTTCCTTGTTTTGGAGGATGAACAAGTTTCAACGAAGGACTGTGAGAGTGGTGACTGAAATGTAGTGGAAGTGAAGATCACTGGAGAGACTGGGAGGTCAAGGAACTGAGAGACCGAGTGTTGGAACGGTTGTCCATGTATTTGCTGAAGTAGCCAAGCATGTTGGCAGGCTTTCAGTGAGTAAAGATACTGGCTAGGTGCCAAGTCTTTAATAAATAAAGTAGATTGAATTGGGGGTGAGGATGGGGGGAGGCAGAGAGAACCACTTAGTGTGCCAGATAAACATTTTATAAGATTTGAATGGTTTGTATAATAGAAATAAAATTCCTGGATTTTCAGTGATATATCTTCCCAATTTTTCATTATATTTTGGCCATTATACAGATATATCAAAATCTGAACTGAAAAAGTCTCCTAGTCTGAGTTGCATATTCCAAGAGGGCAGGAATTGTGTCTTAATCACTTATGTAGAGCCTGTATAGATCTTCTTGGCTTACCCAAAGACAAGTGGTAGACGTTGATGAATAAAGTATCGTGATAAATTATGAATGAAGTAAACAGCACAGCTATTTTAGATGAAAGGTTTTATCATGCTTTTATTTTCATGCAAGTCTGCAAATTTTATAAACTTTACATGGAATTTTACCTCTACGACTACCTCAGCATGGACATTATTTACATGGTAGTCTTATGATTTTTCTTTAAAAAGTAAACATTTTAATTAGAATAATTAATTTCTCTGATCCCATGGGAATTTTACCATTATGCAGATATTTTGAGGAGTGAATTATTTAGATCCTTTTGACAGAAATTGCACTGAGGGGCATGCTCTGATACAATGGATATACATTTTTTTTGGAAGGGACGCCTCCCCCCCATTCATGTCTGTGAGCTTTTGTTATTCTTCATTCACTTATTTGTTCAGTCAGCAATCTTTGTACCAAGCAATTGCCTGAGGGGTTTAGGTAGTTTATGAAAGTGTGTTAACAATGATGTTGAAAGTCAAAAGGAGTAGGCTCTGTATTTGCATAGGAAAAGATTGGCAGGATATGTGTCAAAATGTAAATAGTATAACTAGGTAAGGAGTTCTAAATACATTCATTTCTTTTAGCCAAAAAAAATATATATTTTGCAGTTAGAATTTAACATTTTTACACTAAGATTTTTTAAAATAATTAGGTGAAAGAAGAAGGTGAAACAAAGATGAGTACAGACAAATAAGGAATATGGCTATGTGAACAGGCTATGTGAAAAGGAAAGGAGATTTATTGTGGAGGAGATAGGTGAGTTGTCAAAGATGGAATATGCAGGTGTGGATGTTAGCAGTATATTTGAAGTATATTTGATTTTATTGCAAGAAACTAATGCAGGATGCTCTCTTAAGAGGCTTCTGGTCACAGTCCTGTATTTCCAGGTCACTTGGCAGAGTTCCTTGAGTGTCAAGTTTTAAGGAGCAAGTAGTACAGGTTCCTCCTTAGTGCTTCTGGTGTTTCATTCCCTGGGGAGAAGTAGCCATTGGTTTATCTTAAATATGATACAAAAAAACTAATAAGCTCCCTTTTCCAGCTGTTAGGGAACCTTGCTTGATAATATCTGTGGATTAACATAAATTATAAATTGTTTTTAGTGTCACTCTGCAGACAGATACTCAGCAGGTGGGCAGTGGGTCTGTAAATTTCATGTGGGAGTGGAGATTAACTGTCTAGTCCAGGACAGCTTTTGCCTGCCAGCTTTAGTTTGCCACACAGAGACAAACCTCTTCTTTCAGAGTTTAGAAGAAACCAAAGACAATTTAGGTTGCATTTAATGTGCTTCCTTGTGAACTGTGGGCATCAGGCCAGACAGGGTTGCAAAAACCTCTTGCTTTAGAGCTGGCCCAATTGTAACACCATGCCAATGCCAAATACAGTTTCTAAATGATGCAGCACTTACTTGAGACAGAGCATTCTAGGTAGAAGATAAATATTTATTCCCAGTGAATGGCGAAGGATGACATCTAGAATTATAATGAATTAAGAATGCCACTCCTGTAAGTCTGGGGAATTTTATTCTGTATTTCAGGTGCATTATAATTTCAAGATCAGAAGGAATAAAATGATACACTCCTATAGTGTAAGTTACCTAGAAAAAATTTAGGTAACTGGAAAGTATACAAACGTATTTAACAAATGTTCTAATGTAATCAGTGTAGACTGCTCTTCTTAGGTCTGCCTCCAAAAGGAATTGGATGTGGAACTCTGCAAGCAGAGGGATGTGATGTGAAGGAAATCCAAATTCTTGAGTTCACTAAATCAGAATTCTAGGTGGTTATCAATTTGTTAAAGAAAATACTTATAATCTATGATTATTACATTAAAATACTATAGTCATATTCTATCACACAATCTGGCTTTTGTGGGGTGCAAGTGTAAACCACTTTATTCCTCCTCAGCTCCATCAAACCCACTGTATATATTCATTCCTGCCCTTTATGAAGTCTTGGTTAGATCTCAGGGCTTTGCAATTGTTCTTAGTCACAAGAACAGTCTTGCTTCAGAAATTAAAAAGTCCTGATTGGTGCCATGTCATTTAAAATTTCTCCCCTCAGGTCAGGCCCGTTTTGGGGGGTTTGTGGTACCCAACACTCTATGTCACCTCACTTCCTCTCTCATTCACTTTCTGCCTTTGGGGCCTTTCAGGGCAGAGCTATAAGGAGCTGGGCAAGTGAGACTTCACTATTGCAGTTCTAATCTGCACTATATCCTCTGATAGATGCATGATTGCTGACTCTCTCGTGTGCATTATGCTGGGTTTTAAGTTATTTCTAGGGACCTTTGGGGACAGTTCTCCTGATGATGGCCATGCCTTCCCTGGCTTGAAGTTTTTAACTACCTTTGCTATTTCTGGGCTTCTGACATTCCACCGTCTTTTGGAATCACATTGCCTCCCCAAGCAGTCCTCTTGGGCATTGTCCCTTGCAAGATGGTTCCTCTTGTGGACTCATATCTGGTCTATGAGAAACATGTATCTTTGGTGGAATCATAGCCCAATCACAACAGAGCCCTCTTGGCTTTGCAATTCTAGGACAGCTAGCGAGCCAAAATGTTATACCTTTAGAGTCTAGTATAAAATTGGTAGTAGTTCTTAATTTTCTCAAATTCTAGGGATGCACCTTTTGAAATATTTCTCTCAGAGATATCCCTTTCCCCCAGTTTGGTACCCTGGAGCAATCTCATTTCCAGTGTGGGGAAGGAGGGATGAAGAGTGTTCTGATAACACTATCCAGAGCAGTCCTCCCTGGTGGTCTTGTTACCGTCTCTTGTGCAGCTGAAAGTGAGCAATGGGCTCAGGATGGCAAAGCAGCTTTAACTGACCGCTTGGCAAGTCCTAAATGTATGATTTTGGCACCTGTATCTGACAACTATTTTGTTTTTAGCTTTCAGGATTTAGCTAAAACTGAGACAATTTCATTTTAATATCTTGTCATATTATTTTCACTTAGGTAACTTCATTAAACCTCATTTTTGTGTGCATGTGTGTGTCTGTCTGGTTTGTAGGAAATAGAAGCATTCACAAAATGTGGTAAAGTAGGAATATATAAATAAAATATACAGAGGCAAGACTGTAAGTGTCTTGGATTTTTTAATTTGGGGAGTATGTGCAATAAATGATAGCTTTATTTTCCTTCTCCAATTTGAAGGGTGTTCTTTTTAAAACTACTAATTTCTAGTTTAATTACTAGTTCATGAGTATCTAGACCATAATATGTCACTTTATCTTCCAAAACAGATATCAGTATCCTTGTGTCTGCTTAATAAATATGCTTAATAAATATAATAATAATAAATATGTTTACGTATCATGTCTGATATGAGTTATTTTTTATTTTACATTATTTCAAATTTGTAGTATCTTAATTTGTAGAGAGTGATAAACATAGTTTTTCACATTTATAAGATTTGCCTTTTTTTTTTTTGCCATTATTCCTGGCAGAGTCTGTACTGGAGTACATTTTTTCCCCTTGATTTTCAATTCAGTGATCTTTTCACTACAAATGTAATGTGTGTACAGGTTTTTAGTAACTAAGTTTTAGCAATATAAATGAGTTTCTCTTCACTTAAAGAAGAAAGTTAATATTTATTTTATGAAGTATTTTAACATGTAAGTCTTTTTTTTACATTTAGAATTTAAACAATAAGTTATCTTCTACTTTTTTTCATAAGTGTAACAAGGAATGTGCATCCACATTTGGTAGGACCTGAAGTGTATGCAATTTGGGAGATTCTTGCTAAGGTAAAGAAAACAAAATTAGAATTAAAAAAATTAAACTTAAAAGTGAAAACTGCATATATTTAGACTAAAAGTAGTCATAAGAAATTATAAATTTAGAAAACCTGAGCAATACTACAAAGCATAACAAAATCCAGAAAAATAGCAAAAATAAATGTTTCTCCTCCTCCTCTACACACCCACTTGCTGGTGATCCATAGTACAAGTTCATATCATGATGCCACCTCTGGGGTGTCTCATCATTCCATGGTGGGCTGGGAGGTGAGTGTATTCCTGGAAGCACTCCTGCATTGGGATGGCTAGCAATGACATAACTCTACACAGAAGTGACAGCAAATTAGGTAAATTTGTTTCATTAAACTTAAACTTAAATGTATTGTCAACTCATCAATGCCTTAGCTAAATCTAAAAAATATTCATGGCCACTTGAGTATCATCCAACACAAGCAAAAGTGTGAAGGAGAAGAAAGGGGAGTGGAAAGAAATAGTGATCATAACTGATTGCTGTTAAAATATCTCATTTTGCAACTTTTGCGAAAACATATGAGCCTGTGAACATATTGCTAAGGCCCTTTCAGGAGCCTGTGCATATGACAGATCCTGAAGCTGAAGTGTTAGCTTCACAGTTACCTCTAAGGGAAACTCATTCACAGAAAAATGAATAATTGAATGTTCCAGATGCTTAAAGGAACCATAAAAATGCTTATTTCTTACATTTCCTTCCTTCGTTCTTCTAAATTATTATCAAAGTTATTCTTTTATCTCTATTTTTAATGTGTTAATAGTAAACTACATAAGGAACATTGTCCTGTGGAAAACTATATAAATATTTTATACTTTTCACCTTTTGAATATGTTGTATATATTTTGTTTGTAGGAAAAAATACTTAAGTACATGTTTATTTTACTATGATAAAAAAGAAAGAAAATCAAAATCCCTTAAGTAAATGCTCTCTTGTGTTACTGTGCAACTGCCTGTAAAAATCATCAGGGCTGCTGGAAAAAAATGGTAACGTGTGGATTGTATTTATCTTTAGTACTCCTTGTTCCAGTTTTCCATTCTTTTAATGTCTAGGTGATCAAAGTTTGAAGAATTTTAATACAAAGTATCTCAAGTGACTTAGCTCTATTATGCCTAAACATAAAAATGGATTTGTGCAGCAAATCGTTCAGTCTCACAAGTAAAATAACACCTAGGGGAGCATACTACATAGATCATGTTGTGGAGACTGAGGGTAGAATGACATAGTATACCAAATTTATCTTATATTATCCAGCAGCTCCCTCTGACACAATTTTATATGATAAATTATTTATCAGAACCGAATTTATTTCAGATGCATGAAATGGATGAATAAAAGAATATAGTGTTTGTATGTAAGACTGGTCAATTTAATTTGTTTAAAAATTCTGCAACAAAAGTTTTTTTTCTGTATTCTTGACTTTCATAGTATTCAGAGTATACCATTAAACTGAATAACTCTGAGTTTTTGTCTGTAATTTACTGTATTGACTTTTGTCTCTTTCTGACCACAGACATCAGTGGTTCTTCCATTATTTCTATTACCAATGGCCTGGCTATCATAATCATATGATTTTATGGAAAAGAGTTATTTTCATAATATATTAGGGTGCATGTAAAATGAATAATCTTTGATGGAATCAATATAATTTCTAATGTAGCTTTTGGGAATTTTGTTCTTTTAAAGTTGGACACATTTTTAGCAATAATAATGATGGTACTACAATTTATTGAGGACCTACTTTGTTCCACATACATTGTCTGGTGCTAGATGTTTTATGCCCATTTTATGGATGGTCTTTTTGAGAAATCAAGTAACTTAAACATGCAGCTAGTAGTAGGTGGTAGAACCAGGATAGTAGCTCTTGTCTGGTCCATTCTGAAGCCTGAGATCTTTCCATTCTTCTGAGTTGTCTCTCCTTCAGTATAGGCCTTTATTCCTCTGGAGTCAGTGGAAAATTCCATTTTCCTCTACACATAAAACTGCAGAAAGAAGGTAAAATGAAACAGATGCTTGATTCTTTCTCTATGAGATAGACATTAAAAAAAATTGAAAGAAAAACTTTTCCACATGGGAAACATAGTTTTCAGTCTATATAGAATGGAGGTCAGACTGACATCAGAATTCATAATTTAACATATACATTAGCTCCCTGCAGAGAACAAACTCTTCAAAGGTTTCACTTCTAATTTAAGAAATATGAACATGGAGCACATATATGTAACTCTACTTTACCATGAAAGAAGAACATCATCCTGTATATTTGTAAAATCTTACTCACTTGTCCAGGATACTAGTGGGCAGCAGAAGTGATAGAGAGTGACTGATATCTGATGTCAGAAAGAATCTAGGGCAAATTGTTTAAAGTTCAAATTTATGGTATGGCATAGTTCAAAATAAAAAGATATAATAAAAGTGTAATATTTAATTATGAATTTTGTAAACTTTTTGTTAAATGAATGTGACAGCTTTAAATCCATATACATCATGTTCAGGTTTTATAATGAAGTAGCCTTTCAAATATCTTCTCTTAACTTATATGTGTTTTCAAATGTGACCTACTTAAGTGGACAGAATCTATATTCTTTCTGAAGGAATGCTTCCTTTAGTGAGACATAATTTCTCTAACAAGAAAAATGTATTCAGAATGTAATTTTAAAACTCCCAGGAATAAGGCCTCTGAGTAGCTACCTTATTTACAGTGCCCCAGAATCTACACACTAAAGATTGTACCTTTTTATAAGGCAGGATCCCTTTGGGTTCTCACTTTCAAGTTATTTATGATTATATTATATTTTTATACCCTTGTATTCCTTGCTTCTTAGTCCATAGCAGTTGTGAAAACAAGGGAGAGGCAACCATCATTCACTCATAATTCCTTTGACAAACACCTAATTAATACTAGTATGTGCACCTGAAACTGTTTTATGTACGGAAGATGTTACAGCAGCAAGGGCTAACAGCAAAAGCTTGTAATGGAATAGAAAAAGTGTGATAAATGTATATAGCAATACAAAACTTAAAGTAGTTTAGGTCCATTTTGTTTAATCTTTCCTCTTCTGAGAGTATATAGCCAGCCAGGTTTAGTCCAAGAAGGGTAAGGGGAGTGGCTCTTCCTTAGGAATCTAGTTTCTTGGAAATGGAACAAATGTGAAAAAATTGAAAATCGAGTTGAGCTGGTTGAAGAAGTCAGAGAATCAGGATTAACCTGCCCTTAAAACCAGACACATCTGAGGTATTGATCTCATACGGGAGCATAGGGCAAGGAAGGGAAGGACCAAGGAGATAAGAATAGGGAATGCACAGTGTAAGCTGTCAAGCCAGAGGGTTAGCAGGGCAAAAATTAAGGAAAGAGCTGGATTTTAAACACTCCATTTTCATTGGCCTGATTTTAATATTAGATTAATTTAGGAGTGGGATTCTCTTTGTGGGGAGGGGGAGCTAGAAGAGTTATACTCTTCTTGGCTGTGGCAAACCCAAGCCTTTCTGAGGTGGTGTGTTTACATTGCTCTTTGTGTGTGTGTGCGTGGGGGGTGGGGGGGGGATGGTAACTGTCCAATTACGGCAGAAGACCAAACTCCTCTCTCTGTCCAAACCATCTCTTGGCATTGCCTATACCTAGAAAATGATTCCACAGAGAGGAACAGGTAGGCAGATAGGTACACAGGGCAGGGACCAGTGGTTATACCTCTACAGCCTCTGAGAGCTTCACTGGATTATAGAAGAGTAATAATTAATGCTAATAATGAGGACACTGTGGTGTTTAGAGGGATTAAATTATTTTATATGTCATCTATGTAAGAAAACAATGACTGTCAGATTTCTCCTCATGAGGTTAATATTTTAATACTTTGGCATTTGGAGGGTAAATAGTTACTTTTAATCTACTTATTGATAAAAGCTCATTCCCTGATATTGCCAGATATATAGGTTGTTGCTTTATGCAGCTTTATTGATATTCCTGTTGCTGTGAGAAAGTGATTCAGGGCTAGCACTTTAATTTGCATTTGTGATCAGAGTTATTATTTTGCACAAAGATTAAAATTTGGTTGGGAACTGGGGTGAAGGATTTACTTCATTAGGTCTTAATTTACATTTCTCACTTCATTTGAAATAAAATATCTTGTAAGTTAGAAAAGTACCTCAAAGCTGGGAAGAAAAAACTATATTTTACCCAAATTCTCAGGAACTGTTTAAAATCCAGCGGTTTCTGTACTGGGTAATGCTGTTCCCCATTGACTTCATGTCAAAACTGGACAATATATTTTCCTTAAGACATTGTTTATATGGCAGGTCTTTAACCATTTCTTGCTAACAGCATGTACTTTATCAGACGTGACAAGATTACTGCCAGAAAGTTTACATTTTTATTCATTTAAGAGTATGGACTTGAACTTCAAAGGAAGAATAAAGCCAAACTATTATAGTTTGAGTACTTTAATAAATATTAAATAATAAATGAAGCTGGTGCCATACTAGCTGCAGGGCTTGTGGGCAATAAAAGGAAATCTTCAGCTCTATTCTATACCTCACTCTATCAAGCATTAAGCCAATGAAAAATAAAGAAAATTAGACTGTTGTACTATGTGATGTTCACCTAATTCAAAATTCAAAAATCACTGCTTTAAAAATAAATCAAAGGGTAAGTAAATATAAAGGGTTTTTTGTCATTTTGGTATGCTGTTTATTGCATTATATTCATTTTGCTTTATCTTGATTTATTTTTCTGTTTTTTTTTTATTTTTATTTTTTATAACAGATCATCAGAAACTGGAAAGGGAAGCTAGAATCTGCCGTCTCTTGAAGCACCCCAATATTGGTGAGGAAATGTTTTCAATGTATCTTAAATGTTAATTTAAAATTTTACATTATGTTTGTTGTACCACAATAAAAAATGTTAATTTAATAATCGAATATTTACAACTATTAACAAGTGAGTCCCTGACTTTTGGTCTTAGTTACATTTGATTCTTTAAAGGTCTTTGTATGTTTGTTGTTTCCTTTTGATGCAATCTTTAAAGCAGGAATGGAAAATAAAAACTGTCTCTTTAAATTAAATTCATCTTACTTTATGGAATTAATAAAGATAACTACATTAATTGAATCAATAGTGTATGTTTCCTGTTGTGCTGAGAGTTGACTGCACACCAACCAGTGGGGAAAGTGAGTGTAATTGAAAGAATAAATAAATTAAATTGAGGTAATTCCTGGTTATATTCCTGGTTAGCTTTATTTTAACTACATATTTTGGAGTTCGCTATATTAACTAGTTTGATGTCCCTTTATAGACTTGTGTAAAATGAAAATGATAGTCCTTTACCTAATTTGGAAGGATAGTTGTGAAGGTAAAAGTGAAACAAGTATTAAAATTTTTTGAAAAGATATATGTTTTCCCCAAATGGTAGCAATTTTATATAAACAAACTCTTTTAAAAAATTAATAAGAAGTATGAGTTGACAAGTACCTTCATGTGTCTTTAAGAATTGTTCAACTACTGCTGCTGATGGAGAGACAAAACTTATGCCATCACTTTAGTCATCCAATTTTTTTTTTCCATCTGCCCTGTGAAGAATTTACCTTATATTTTTAGATTCTATTCCAGAAACTAGTAAAATGATTTTAAACTATATATCCTTCATGAATTATTAAATAGTATGACAGTTTTCAAAATAAAAAATTGATGAATATTTGAGAAATAGGAGAAAGAAACACAGGAAAGAAAAAGAAGAAACAAAAAAATATGTGTGAGTTAGATTCTGTGATAATAGCTTTGATTGTTTCAGAAAAAAAATGTTACTGTCACAGCTCCCTTAATTTTATTGTCAACCAAAATATTTCTGATCTAGAAGTAGTAAGAAAAGGGATGATAATGCCGCCTAATTTGCAAAATTAGTCACCTAGGAGGTTTATACTTCTTTTAGTTTTATGTATTGGACCTTTAAATTTCTATTCTTACCTAAAAGTTTTTAGTATCCTGCATCTAGTGAGTATGTCTTAGGTTCTTAAGTGAATGAATAGATACTATGGAGTAAATCTGCAACACTAACATTCTGACAGCTGTCTAAAAGTAACCTTTTGGTTTTGAGAGCAAACAAACAACTCTGAAATGTAAATCTACCTCTTTACAAGTATTTTACCTGATAAAAGTCTGTGGCAGTTTTTGGTTGGCTGTGTTAGTTTGCTAGGGTTGCCATAAGAAAATACCACAGACTGTGTGGCTTAAACAACAGAAATTTATTTTCTTACAGTTCTGGAAGCTAGAAGTCCACAATTAAGGTGTTGGCTGGGTTGGTTTCTTCTGAGGCCTCTCTGCTTGGCTTGGTTTCTTCTGAGGCCTCTCTGCTTGGCTTGGTTTCTTCTGAGGCCTCTCTGCTTGGCTTGTAGGTGGCCATCTTCTCCCTGTGTCTTAACATGGTCTTACCTCTGTACAATGTCTGTGTCCCAATTTCTTCTTCTTGTAAGGATACCAGTCATACTGGATTAGGGCCCACACTAATAACCTCTTTTAACTTAATTACCCTTTAAATGCCCTGTCTCCAAATACAGTTACATTCTGAGGTACTGGGGGTAGGATTTCAACATATGAATTGGAGGGTGGGGGGATACTATTAAGCTTATAACATTGGCCAAAGAGAAACTACATGGTATGTCACACTATAGTTCAAAGAGCACTTCTCTTGCTCAGGTTTAAGGTAAAGTGAAATCCTTGTTTGATGAACTTGCAATTCCTGTGCAGAAGGGTTATTTGTTTGTCTGTTTGTTTTGTTCTGTTTTTGTTTTTTTCAAGGTCCTTCTATGAAATTCAATTTTGGTGGATAATGAAACTAGTTTCCTCCGTTTCATTTAAGAGACTGAAGTCAAACATTCTAAAGACTTCTAAACTAAAACAATAATTGTTTTCATGTTGGCATTACGTGCAGAATACCTTTATCATAAAAAGGAAAGTTGTACACTGGGGAGAGTTCTAAAGTTTTGTGACCTAGACATCACTATCAACATACTCTGACAGTATATACTTCTTTTCAAGGATCTGTAACAATCTGTAACAATCAACTGAAACTTGAGATTTTCTTCCATCTCTCAGGATTTCAAGAGTACAAAAGGAACTATGGAAATTCCAGGTCCTTAATAAACCCTAGAACTTATTTCTAATCATGAGAGATATTTCTAGTGATCTGTACCTCAGGGTATAAATCATAAAAAGATTATAAGACACAATGTCAAAATTCATGACACTGGCAAATTCATCTATATCATTCATTCACTCAACAAGTTTCCATTCAGGAAGTATAGTAGGAACAAAACAGACCAATATCCTTGCCCTTATGGAGCTTACATTGTTGGGGGAGACAGAAAGTAAAGATAGTATAGGATGCTAGATGGTGATAATTGTTGAGGGGAAAAAAAAGAAAACAAAGAAAGGAAGTAGGGAATGTTGGGGTTTCCAGTTTTAAATGATTGGTCAGGACCACTTCATTGAGAAGGTGAAATTTGAGTAAAGACCTAATAGCAAGTGATTTGGCAATCGGGGGGTGGGGGGTGGGGAGGGGGGCAGGAGGACATTGCAAGCAAAGGGAAGAGACAACCTGTTTAAAGACCCGGAGACAGAACCTTGCCCAGTGGATTCTGCCAAAATTTGTTTTCTCTAATTGGAGAAATGAAGATGAATCATTTTTCATTTTATCTTAGTTATCTTAACTCATGGGTCTCCATGCCATGTAGTCTGACAATGTTGTATTTACTCATGTAAAGAACAATGATTAAAAAACAACAGTGCATGTGGAAATATCTGCTCCTCATTCCTTCTTCATTAAAGAAGAAGTTCACAGGGCTGCCAACCTTACAGTAGAGGTTGAGTGGTAGTGTATTTCTCCTACGTAAAAGAAGGAACAACAGTACAATGGTAATTGTCATAAAATAGTAAGCAACGGCCAACAAAGAAGATATGTTTTAAAGATAGATGCTATAAGCAGCCATCTGAGAGTATACTGGAGAGTAGGGACTAACAAGGTGGTGATCAGAGTGCTGCTGTTGCTGTTAAGATCATTGCACCCAGTTAACAGTAGGATCACTTACTACTAGATCAGATTACACAGGGAAAACAGCATTTGGTCTTGATTTCCTTGAAATAGATAATGTGATATCTAAATAGTATAAGATCCTTATCTTCTTCTCCCTTTCCTCTATTTTAGTATTTGCTCAGTTTTAAGATCCATTCAGTTTTAGTACTTCAAGGAAGGAAATACTATTTTTGACAAATTTTTTGCCTGTAGAAATTTGCTTGCTTCCTTTTTATATTTTTGAGTGTCTTTCTCTTGGCACAGGATCAATAATCTTGAGAATTTACAGCACATAAAAGGTTTCTCCCAAAGAAACACATTTTAAACCAAATGAAAGTGATGATCTATTAAACCACTTTTTTCTTTAAGTGTTGTTTTTTTTTTCTGATTTTAAAAGTAATACACAAACATAGTGGAAAATTTCAAAAATACAATGACATATGAAGAAGAAACCAGAGGGGCAACTTTTAATATTTGCTTTATTCATTTTTGCCTTTTTATAATAAATCTTACATATATGCTAACTTATAGCATTCTCTTAGCACATTTTCATACCCCTATAGATATACAGTGAAAATTGTCTCACTCAACAAAATTTCCTGAATGTCTAGCCATTGCCAACCTGCGTGCTACTGTACACACTGGTGTCACTGCTTTTCTAAAGCCTTTCGTCCTAGTGTATAAACAAAGAAAACATCATAATAGTGTTAGTTCTATGCAGAGGATTAAAATAGAGTAATTTGATACCAGGGGACTGGATGGCTACTGTCAAAGAGAAACAGAGACAGACACTAGTTAAAATCAATAAGGAGACAGCTTTTATTCAGTGCTATTGCAGTAGGGGAGAGAACTGAGCTTCATTCCCAATGCAGCAAATACAGTTGGGGATTTATAGCCAAGGAGAAGAGTGAGGGGATCAGTGGGTGGAAATTTTGTAAGTGGAGACATCAAGGGTAGGAGTTTCTTGCTCAACTGGCCTAGCAAGATTCTGGCTAAAGGCAGGCCAAGGACTTAGGTATCAAGGATGATAGATGAGGAATTTTGTTACATATCAAAGGTGGGGAATGATTTAAGAGGATTCTTCACTTAGACTGGCTTAGGAAGGTTGGGGATGGAAAGAGGATAAGGCCTTGTTGAAAAGAGGAGCCTTTCCAATGTTTGGTCAGGAGAGAGTCTTTGTCACTACTTTAAAATGGTTTACCAGGCAAGATATATCTGTGGAGGTCACATTTAAACTGATACCTAAATGACAGGTAGAAGCCATTATTAAAAAACTCAGGGAGAAAGAGTTTTCCCAGGCAGAGGGAGCTTCCCTGCTTAGGGGAAGAGTGTATAGACCAGTAGATGGCCTACATGTGGGAAGAGGAGAGTGACCCATCAGGGTAGGTGGATGTCTAATAATGCAGACTTTGTAAACCGAGTTAGGGAGTTTGGGTTTCATTCTAAGTGTGATGGGAAGGATTTGAAACAAGTATTTCGTAATCTGATTTGCTCTGTCTGCTGTGTGTGAAATGGATTGTAGGTACATGAACACAGTCAGGGAAATTGTGTCCAGTCAGTGTATCAGAATCTAGTGTTTATCACTTTATTGCCCCTCAGTTCCATCTTCTTGGGTAAAAATTTAAACAGCTGGTTCTTTCTTCATAGATGAAAGAACATAGTCCATGAAAAGCACCATGCATCTTTTGGCTCAACGAATTTGGAAATACAGGCCATTTCCTAAGCAACTCCATCTTTGCTATTCTCCAGCTAGACAATTTTTGTTGGAACCCCAAACTGGAAAGATTATAACTGATATTAAGGTGTTGAAGCAATTTAGAGAGAATGTCTTACTTCACACTCTATTCATTACTTACTTTTTGATCACTCTGTTCATCTTTTATTTTAATAAAATGGGCTTATTTTCCCTTGAGGTATAAACTAATCTGTGGTAACCAGAAATTTTGAGCTATATGTCAACGTTTCTATTAAGTAAGGGAAAAATACGTTTCAGGTACTGAAATAAAGTATTTGAGGTAGTAACCAAATTGTCCTCAAAATTATTTAACTGTTTTTGTGCTTGATCTTTGATAAGCATTATTATTGAGGAATTTGTTGAAACCTCTGGTGAAGCCAGATAACAAAAAACACTAAAGAAGAACTAGGAAAATAGGAAAAATATTTATTTAATCCAACTGTATGAATCTGAAAACACCTGCGCCAGGAAAGGAAAAGAGAAAATATTAGAAACTTTGATCTGACTCATCTGATATCCCAAGGAGAAGATATCCATGTATAGGCCTTTATTTGTCAGGAGATCAATATCTGAGACAACTTTGCATTTGGTGGGATGATAAATTCTGTTAATGGGCTATCTATCCTGTTCTCTGAAGACCTTTATTTATACCTTATGTAGACTTTAGAAAGAACAAGACAATTTTTTGGAAACTTGAAGAAAGATTTATATTTGTAGAAGATCAGTACCACCTTTTTAAGGTGAGCCTTTACTGATACAGCTTAATGAACATCAGTAAGCTAGAGAGCCAAAGGAAAGGCTATGTAGCATCTTAAATCTAGTCTTTATAATGCCCTGGAACCCCTAGTACAATTAATTTACCTTTCTGAGATGTCATCATAGCTTACTGATTACTTCCTTTCTGTTTGCAATCCTAGCCACCACTCCAAAAATATAAACCTACTCACTCATGCGTTAATATAAAGTGTGACAGAACATGTGAGACATAGTATTAATGGAAAACTCAGGGGACCCCAGTTTATTCCGCTAATGATTGGTCTGTTCTGTGAACTGCTGCACATCCCATCTGCTCCCTGAGTTCTAGTTCCTCTCTTTATAAAGCAGAGAAAATATTTACCTTTTTTTATTTCCTTCTGATAATCATAAGAGAGAATTAGATAATGCATCTTATCTGGTGAGGAGTGAATATACTTTGGAAGTAATTAAATAAATAGTTGAGTGAATTATTATGGGACACTCCTTGCCAAACAGGAACTAAGTAATTCATTTCTTAACATTTAGTAACATTAGTTTCTTCCTGAGAGACATATATACTCAACAATGGGAAAGCATATTTCAGAAACTTCTATGTATTCTATATATTACATATAATATAATGTACATGTTATATATTGTGTATATACTATATAATATGTAATATATTATACTATCAGAGAATTACAGTATTGCAGTAACATCTTATAGATTATTTAGTGCAAACTCCTAATTTTTTTGCTTTAATAATTGAAGAAACTAAAATTTTCAGAACTTATATGACTTAATTTATTTTTTATATATAAAGTCACAATTGTTTAATGACATCACCAGACCTAAATTCCTGATTGTGTCCATAAAGAGATACTGATGTTTAGGGAGCCTAACTTAAAGCAATAAGATTGAAAAGGCTTTTTTTTATTATTCCTTTTCAAGGAGAACTTTGAGATTGTTTTTGGTTCAAATCAGTTTCTCTTCTCACACAGGATAAACATTAAGTAAAATACTTCTAACACTAATACTGGAAAAGAAAACTTTTTGATTTTTGGAGAGTGTAAGTTATATCTATCTATTTTGTATGTTAACCCTGATATGAAACTGTTAAGTTTCAGAAGGATGCCCTGTTTGAACAGGTTTTATTGTTTGACATATATAACAATACATGAAGTTCCATATATAAAGCCTTTACTTTCTATAAAAGCAGGTTTCCCATGCCTATGAGTGATAATGGCATTTATTTTCTATATAATTATTTTTTCCTAAAATGTAAAATTAGAAGGGCCCTTAGGAATGATCTAAGCTGTAGGAGGTTTTAGTAGTGAAATAATACACCCAAGATCATACACAGTTCCTAAAGAGATGAAAAACACAAAAACCGCTTATTACCTCATTTTGCATGTACCATTTCTTCTTTTCCCTGACCTTGGAGTTATGGTATTATACTGTAAAACTAATATTTTAACCACAGTCTTAGATCTCCCTAGTCTTTGCAAAAAATCCTCAGTTCAAATACCATTCCTCAAATTTTCACAACAAAGTTAACATTCATTTTTGTTTATTTGTTCTTTTGTCTTTAACAGATGACTTTATCCAACCATAAATTTTGCCTTTTTCTTCCACTCTGCATGCACGCATCTTCCAGTTCCTCAGGTTCCATAAGAACCACTGCAATCACATATGAGCTTAAACTCAGTGAATATGAGAGTACTTCAAAAAGTTTATGGAAAGATTCATATTATCTTTCAATCCTATTTTTCCATGAGCTTTTTGAAGTACCCTTGTATTAATCTTAAATATGCCCAATATTTACTTATAAAATGAGTAAATTGCCTTATGTTTCCATTGCTACAATATGTAGGTTTTTGAGCCTTTTGAAAGAAAGTCACAACAGGAAAAGAGAAGAGTTAGTGTAGAGTAAATGTTAATTGGTCTGCTGAGAAGATAAAGTTGATGGTCTTATGAATGACAGTCAAAAGTCTTTTTCAATGGTGTGAGAAATTAAACAACATTCCAAGAGAGTGACAGTTTTTATTACCTCTCCTCTTATTGTGAGTTATGACAAATAATCACAACAGTTTGTAATTACACAAGAATAAGTAATTGTTATTGCTAAACTGCATTCTGTAATGACTATCCAACAGGTAAAAGATAATTTAACACTGTTCAGTAGTAAAAAGCAAAGTACTCTTGTTTTATGTTCATCTTTTATTTGATTAAATCTCACCTCTTTGTCTTGATTATGTGGTGAGAAGTCTAAATTACTTCTTAGACTGTATACTGACTGCAGAATTGATTATCCTCTTTTATCAAAGGTGAGAATCAGCACAGAGGGATTTTTTTCCCCTCAAATAAATATTTTTAAAAATTACTTTATCTACTCTAGCTTTTTAAAAAATTTATTTCATACAGTACAGCGAAAGTTAAATTCATCATCTTTTAAAGTAAATAACTTATTTAATATAGAGATAAAACATGAATATAAAAATTGCACATTTAAGATGGTATTTAAAAATCTTTTTAATTGGTGAATTTGGATCTGAGTCCGTTTTTTTACTGGTTCCTTTGTAAATAAATTATTTTTTCCATATATCAATGAAAAAGCCACTTAACTGAGTTATATTAGAAGTAAATTAACTGGATTTATATGTGAAACTATGGAGCAAAATGGACAGTTTGTGGTTTAGGCTTACTGGATAGTACACTTTGATCTTTCAATGCATAATATTTACTCAAATATTTTTCCTGATTTGTTCTACTAAACCTATTTTATTTCTATCTTGCCCTGTCTTTGCTATAGTCAGGGTAGAATCCTCTAACAAAGTACTGGAAGTTTATAATCAATTCTTGGGCTCAGAATTATGCCTTAAGCTGAAATTTGAAAGGAAAATAATTCCAAACATTACTAGCACCTTTTTTGTTTGTTTTGTTGGGGCTTGAGTTGTGTGGAATCCCACTTCTACTCCCTTTCCCCACTAGAGGCAAGAACAGCTCATATAGCCAGGAAGCCCTGAAGAGAGCAGAGGAACTGGTAGCACCTTTTAATCACTTAAAGATTATTATTCTTTTTCCTTTCTTCTGGTAGCATTGATAGTAAAAATAAACTTACCTACAGTATGCTAAACTTGCCTACATTAAGATTTGAAGATGGGCTGAATTAAAAAAAAAAAATTAAGTTGAAATGTTAATGAACTTTGCTGCTAAAATTAGTGATAAAACTGTTAGCTATGTTACCAGGCACTGTTCTAAGTGTTTTCCATGTACTCACTCTTTTAATTCTCATAACAAACAAATGCCGTTTTTGTCTCTATTTTACAGACAAGGAATCCAAAGCCCAAAGAGTTTACGCAATTTAACCAAGGTCAGGTGACTAGTAAGTGGTGAGCTGGAATTCAAAGCCTGCATATTCTGGCTTCACAATCCATGCTCTTTCCACACTGCTCTGTGTTGCTTCTATTTGCAATATAACTCTGGATTACTCATACCATTCTTTAATAAGTAGAGAAAAGAATCTCAGTATTTTATAAAGAGTGGTTTAAAATGATAGTAGATCCAAGATCCTTGCCTAGAAAAAGTATATAATTTTACTATTTATGTTTAGCCCTTATTCCAGAGGGAAATATTAGCATGAGATCATTATTCACGCACTTATGACAAATATGGATATTATAAAACTAATTATATTTTAATGACAACTTTTAGTATCTTGGTGAAAAGTTTGGTTTATCATTTAAGTGACCCTGAATTAATTATTTACTTCCTGTCCAAGATAATCTTTTACTCTCCTTTTTTATTGATCAGGAAAATGAATAAAATGTTTGCAGAAAACAATGAAGGCTAAAGAAAGAGATAAACAACAATAATTAATGTGATATTGTGTAACATATGACAAAATAAATTTGAAAAACTATGTTTTACACTGTAGAAAAAGAAATGTAGATCAGGTAGTTATGCACTGATGAATTCTAAAATCAAATAAGCCCTCAAATTTTTTTAAAGCAATCATTACTTATAACTTAAATAGAGTACTCATAGGAATATCGATTTAGAGTTTTGAGATACCTTTTGAAAGTATGCTTTAGACTTCACTTATAGCATTTATTTCTAGCACTTTATAATGCTAGCTGTAGTTTAGTTTTTGGTAGAAAAGTTGCCATGTTAGAAAAGGTAGCTCCATACTCTTATTATTTATAGATTTTAAAATAAGAATTTGTTTTCTTGAAAAATGTTCCACACACAAAAGTGTTTGCTCTCTGAATTTGACTCATGGTGCATCTGTTTAAGGAAGTCAGCCTCAACTCTAATGAGCTTGCCATGGATTTATGATTGTCAGATTATTGTTTGGTATAACATTAATTTTATTGATTAGTTTAAAAAGCTGATGGTATATTGAAACTAAGGAAATAGACACATACAGTGATATGACTTGAATTCTTGTCTTGATTTTTTTTCACATTTTGCACATCAGAAGTAATTTATAATATATTTTCTGTGAAATGACAGAAAAATTCTTTGGTAAAATTTTGCTCACACTATTAAAGTTTTGTGGTTTTTATAGTTCAGTGTTCAACAATTACTTTCAGTTTTTAGTAATGGGTTTATTATGTGTTTTAACAAAATGCTTAGATTAAGAAGAAAAATTTCTGTAGCCTACAAAGTTATTCACTAGAGAAAATGGCAATAATTTTTGTGAGCATGCTATTTTAGGATAAGTATAGGATATCTTGTCTTTCATTCATTCTGTAAAGAAAATGAGTGATTTTACTTACAAATATCTATGTGGAGTCTTATATTATGTAAACAGTTCCCTTGTAGGGATATCCATAATTATTATTTCCATGATGATCAGTGGTTATACATAGTCAGATGAATTTGTGTTAGATATTTGTAAAAAAAAAAAACAAAACCACACACACAAAAACTGTGCTTTGTATTTTCATTAAGAATGAAACTCTCACTTTCAAAATGAAGTAATGAAACATAGTGTTATATTTTGATTATCTCTGAACGTGTTTCTTAAATACTTTTGAGAAATATAGTAAATATACTGATTTAATTATTGACAGCCATTATTTTTTTCTTCTGATTTCTTAAATGATCATTAGGTGAGTTTTGTATCCACATTTAATTTAGGAATTAAAGAAAATTATATCAGTCTGGGTAAAGGCAAAATAAAAGAAGATGAGTAAAATAAAAATGTATGTAATCTGGAAGTTGTCTTCTGTTTCCAGTGATTAGTATTCAGCCTGATTGAGTTGAATTGCTAACTGGTGCAGCAGAAGTACTGGAAGACTACAGAGATGAATGAGACGTATTCCTTGACCACCAGGAGTTCACAGTTTAGGACAGATAGTTATATATGCAACTAAAATACAATAATGTCGCTATTAAAGTGCCATGGGAACACTAAGGTATAAGCTAAAAATTTTGACTGAAATATTTTGTATAGTTAACAAAAGAGTTTTGCCAGAAAGAAGTAGGGATGGAACTCAATAGCATTAGAGAAAGACCAATAAAAGAAAAATATAAGATGTTAAAAGTCCTTGTCACACTTAAAGAATTACAGAAAATTTGTAATGTGTGGAGTGTTATTATGTGTTTTGGCCATAAAGGCTAATCAGGAATAATAGTTGAGGGTTTTGACTTTCAGTGGGAAGAAATTTGATCTCTGATCTGTAGAAAATAGAGAATTATGAAAGATTTATTTAGTTGACTGACATGATTATATCATTTTATTAGAAGGACAAGTTTGATAGTAATAAGCATAACTGTTTGGAGTCAGGAGAAATTGATATTGAAAGAGCTTTTGGTTAAACTAGTGTAAGACATGATCAGTTCCTGAACCATGGCAGTGGGAGCGGGGACGGCAAGGAGGGCAAAGGTACTAAAGGTGTTGTTTTGGGATCAAGAGATCTTGGGCAACAGTTCAATTGTAGCAAATGGGATAGGAGGAGGTTTCTCTGAGGTTTCTAGTCTGGGTAATTAAAGAGATGTTGATCCCGTTAGCTGAAAGGAAAGTTGGGAGAAATTAGACATTTAGCTGATTTGAGAACATGATGAAATTATTTTTCTTAAGGATTGGAAAAATATTCATTTTGGGGGACCATGGACAGAAAAAGAGGAAAATAGAAAGGGCAAATGACACTCCCCAAACCCCGCTCTTTCACTTTTTGGCAGAAATTGTCAGCTTCTCACCATTTGGGCATTCCTCTGCAGGTTGGAAGTAGTTGACAATGACTGTCATCGTCCTTCTTAGACCAGTTTGATGCTGCTGTACCCTCAGTTTTGGGTCCTTGTTCTGATGGCGGATGAGAAGAGTAGTCAAATTGAGTTCTCACAGTATCATTTGAACAAGGAAGATAATGACTGCAGCAACTACATCATCTGTCTGTGGGTTAGCATTTCTAGGGTGCTCTTTCTCCCATGTTCTGTCCACTAGAGTAAGGCTCGCTTCTTGCTGGTCCCCGGTTGCTTTAGCCAAACATGTATCTTTTATTGACTCAACTACTTTTGTTTTTATATATCCCATCTGTCTTGCACGTGGGACACCACATAGAGCACTGGAGAGTGCGAGTATATATTTTGAGTCATCCACATGTAGGGGATAGTGACAGTGGATGAAACCACCCTACAATATGGGATTATCAAGAGGGCCATAGGCAGAATGATGAAAAATGCTTACTTGTAAAGGTAATGAAAAGGTTTTATCTTTTTGAAAGAGCAATAACAGTAATCACTTTCTTAAATTATCTTCATTCTGAATGTGCTTTAAAAGAGATTTTATATATAAAAAAGCTAAAATTTTATTTTAGATAAATAAAAGGAAATTATATTTGGAGACAAAATTTGGGGAGATGTATAAAAATGCAATATTGGCTTCTTTTCATTTTTAGCAAAAATTGTTCAAATGTGTTGCTTTTGGATAGGGTCACATCAATTTGTGTATTCTTATAAGAAAAGTACCAAGACTATAAGATTTACTAACAGGCTTAATTTTGTTGGAGCTATAATGGAGTTACTGTTTTGAAGATCTTTTTCTTTTTCTTCTGCCAATTGCTGCTCCTCCCCAAATTTCTCTTGTAAAAGCTAGTAGTTCCAAATATACATTTAAGCTTATTTGTTGGGAATTTTCCAAGAGAAGAACTCTGATAAAACATGGTTTTCAAATGTCATTCTCATATGTGTTGATTATTCCAGTGGCCTTTTCTTTTGATATTTCTTATATAAATCTGCCCTTCAATATTAAATTACATCTCCCAGTCGTTTTCTGAGAATATATTCATAATGTGGACAAGAGAAAAGAGACAGGACCATTTTTCCCCCTACAGAAAGCCAAAGAATTTTCAATTTAAGGTAGTGATTTTCAACCCGGGTTGATTGTACTCCCTCCTCTCTTTCCTCCTGGAGACATTTGGCAACGTGTAGAGGCATTTTTGGTTGTCACAACTGGAGGTGCCCTTCTGCCATCTATTGGGTAGAGGCCAGGGATGCTGCTAAGCATTCTACAGTGCATGGGACAGCACCTCACAATGAATTATCTGGTCCAGAATGCCAATAGTGCTAAGATTGAGAAACCTTGATTTAAGGTAAGAGTGACAACAATAACAACAGAAAGATAGCCAGCCTTACTTGGTTTAGCTCTGGACCCATGCAATTTTCTTACATAAAAAAATTAGTCAATGTTATCTCCTTAAATAAAGGGCAATTCTAGTGAAGAGAATAAACTGCTTTTGAAACAATTTATAAGTATCTAATTAAATTGAAACTTAGAAATTGCACTGTAAGCAGAAGCCAAGGAGTCTGGTGCTGACATGTGCTGATTACAATCCTTTAAAAATGTATTCATCAAAACAAATTTTATTAGGCAACCTTGGCAAGCCTGACTCCTTACTTCACACACTAAAAGGTAATGACATTTATTTAAACAAAATAGAATAATTCAGTCTTTTAACTAATTTTGACAGGGCTTCTCCCCGATTAATCTGAATCAGTGGTGTATTACTATGATGTAACAGTTGCAAAGCATCTCCCAAAGAAATGAAAAAAAAAAAAAAGAAAGAAAATGTAACTCTCATGAGGTGTTTCTGTAAACAAGAAAATATTGTGGTTTTTAAAGATAATAAATGAGCTGGGTGCTTATGATGCAGTTATCTGTTTTTCATTTGGACAGGTTCTAATGTTTAAATAGTGAAGAGACAGTTCTGATTGAATTTTAACAGGATTGCTCTGGCTGTCTAAAGTCTGACCATGTCTCTCATCTGCTCACAAACTTATCAGTGGCTTCCCACTGCACTCAGAGAATAAGCCGGAGTCCTCACAATGGCCTGAAGGCCTTACACAATGAATGCCCTCCCTCCTTCTTGCCTTCCTGATCTTCTGATCTCAGTTGACTGCTCTCCCCCTCAGTTGTTCTCCTCTAGTCCCTCTGGGCTTCCTGTGTTTCTTCAGCTGTTCTCAGTATCCTCCTACTACAGGGCCTTTGCCTGGAATTCTTTCTGAAGGTATAGGTATGCCCCCAGCAGGGAAACAGACATGCTGGCTTACTTCCTTCAGCTCTCTGCTCAACCCTCACTTCATCCTGGAGGGGAAGCTTCCTCTGACAGCTCCGTGTAAAAGAGCAGCTTTTCTCCTCCATGCCTGCCCAGTGCTCCCTGTCATCATTCCTTGTTTTAGTTTTTCTCTGTCGCACTTATAATGATATTGATAACTGTCATCTTTTCTTGCTTTATTTTTTCTCTGTTGCACTTATCATGACTTGATAATTTCCTACCCACTATCAATGTAAAACCCCATGATGGGAGGTTTTTCAAGATGGCGGCGGCTGCGGCGGCTGGCGCGGAGTAGCTGAGGTGGAAAAGGTGGCCACTGGGCCTCAGGCAGCCGGGAAACTTGTGGACCTTCCTCTGGCTATCTCTTAAGGGAGGACTGCTGCTGCTGGCCGGTCGTGGGGGCTGACCGCCACTTTGCCCCTGGCAGGAGAGGCTGCCTCATTTACAGGCAACAGCTTTGAAGTGTGGAGCAGGAAAAGAACTGTTTCTTAGCTGCAAAAGTGAGTCTTGAAACAGGGAACACGGCGCCAGGGCTGCTGTGGATGCAGCCAGGATCCCGGAGGCTGGGGCCGCACTGAAGGCGGCCAGCTGCCCTATTCAGGATTCGAGGTTTCAGGCCGGCATTAAAGAAGACTCCTGGGAGCGCCCGAGCGGCGCCGCGACTGAACAGCCCGAGGCGGCAGCGCCGAGAACACGGAAGGCAACAAACCAGAGACAGAGCGAGCGCCCGACCTGGCACAGCACTGTGAGTGATCCCTGGCACAGCTCTGTTCGGGGGGTGGATGCCCACGCGGCTCCCCGCCTGCACCACCAGGCCACTCACTGCCCCGGTGCTGCCTCCATTTTCCCAGGTGCGGGCAGCTCCGCCCTGCTCGGCCATCACTGAGCCCATTTGCTTGGCCTGGCGCGGGGCTTTCCGGACCCTGCGGGCCGGCCTCCTCTCCCACTCCCTCCACGGTTCTCTGGCAGGGCTGGGGGTGTGGGGCGTCCCGACCAGTTTTGGGAGGGCTAGGAAGTACGGGCGGGCCAACTGTCACTCCACCACACCCTGGACTCCGGCCCCGGTAAACTTCCTGTTACTGGGAGGCAGATACCATCTCTGCGACCACCAGTTTGGAAAAAAGCCTAACGAATTTCTGGTTGGGAATAGTGTGGTAGGAGAGTTCCCAGGTCCGCTTGAACCTGCCGGAGAGCAGGCTGCAGGCGGGCACTAGACTCGGTTTATACCGGGGGGATACAAAGGTGAACAAGACCCGAGAAAGATCTACACAGTGTTACAAAGGCACCCAGAGAGACCAGTCGTCGGTGCCTAGCAGAAACCTGGTAGACTTCGTGGGCGAGGCGGTGCTGAGCAGGGTCTTGAAGGCCCAGCTGATAGACGAGGGGTGCAGAAGACACGCCCCAACCCAGCACAGTGTGCACAGAGGGGGGAGACGTGCGGCCAGGGAGGCGGAGACTCGACAGAAACCACACACCCGGTGGGGTCGCCACTGCACTATCTAACAGCCTGGGCCAGAGCACACGGAACGGGGAGAAGTCCTGTACAGAAAGTGAAAGCTCAACAGAGATCACACACCCTGTGGTATGTGATCCACCAGCCCAGCAGAGTACAAGCTGACCAGAAAGGTGGATCCCCGGAGAAGCCCAAGACCCGAGGCAACCACACACACAAGACACTAGAGGCCAACTGAGCAGTCACGGCGGGAGCCATACCAAATTGGCAACAACAGCAACATCCTAGTTAGTCATTAGTCTTAAACCGGTGGACTGTGAAACCCCCTGCCACAATGAATAAACGCCAAAAAAAAGACACCAGAAATACAAAAAATCAAGAAAGTACACCACCAAAAGTTAATAAATCTCATACTCTAGATCCTATAGAACAAGAAGCCCTTGAATTAACTGATAAGGAATTTCGAGTGATAATTCTAAAGAAACTGAATGAGATACAAGAAAACTCAGCTAGACATCATGATGAAATGAGGAAAAGTATACAGGATCTGAAAGAGGAAATATACATGGAAATCAATGTCCTGAAAAAAAATGTAGCAGAACTTGCTGAACTGAAGAAGTTATTCAGCGAAATAAAAAACACAACGGAGAGTTTAACCAGCAGGCTTGTCGAAGTTGAAGAGAGAACCTCTGAACTTGAAGATGGGCTGTTTGAAATAACACAAACAGACAAAAAGAAAGAAAAAAGAATCAAGGACATGGAAGAAAATCTGAGAGAGATATCAGACAACCTCAAGCGTTCAAATATCCGAGTCATGGGTATTCCAGAAGGGGAGGAAAATGGAGATTCCATTGAAAACATATTCAACAAAATAGTGGCAGAAAACTTCCCAGGTATAGGAAAAATCACAGATCTTCAAATCCAGGAAGCTCAACGATCTCCAAACGTATTCAACCCAAAAAGGCCTTCTCCAAGACATGTCATAGTCAAATTGGCAAAACTCAGAGACAAAGAGAGAATCTTAAAAGCTGCAAGAGAGAAGCGTCAAATCACCTATAAGGGAGCCCCAATCAGGTTAACATCAGACTTTTCATCACAAACCCTAAAAGCTAGAAAGGAATGGGATGATATTTTCAAAATACTAAAAGACAAAGATTGCCAGCCAAGAATACTCTACCCTGCAAGGCTATCCTTCCGAAATGAGGGGCAAATAGTATATTTCTCAGACAAACAAAAACTGCGGGAGTTCACTACCGCAAGACCACCCTTACAAGAAATCCTCAAGGGAGTACTGGGTTTGGTTCCTGAAAAATAACTACCACTGCCATAAAAACCTAAGAAAAATCTAAACCCGCTAGTACAATAAAAATGGCATTCATGAAGAGAAAACAAGCTAACAAAAACACTATCTACAACCTAAGGAACCAACAAACAAAGAAACCAAACAGTAAATCAGAAAGCAAGGAACAAAAGACACCTAAGACAAACAAACAACCAATAAAATGCTGGGAATAAATCAACACCTTTCAATAACAACTCTTAATGTTAAAGGCTTAAATTCCCCAATTAAAAGACACAGACTGGCTGACTGGATCAAAAAGCAGGACCCAACTATATGCTGCCTACAAGAGACCCACCTCACCCATAAAGATTCACACAGACTAAGAGTGAAAGGATGGAAAAAGATTTACCATGCAAACAGAAAAGAAAAACGAGCTGGAGTGGCTATTCTTATATCTGACAAAATAGACTTTAAACTAAAAACCATAAAAAGAGACAATGAGGGACACTACTTAATGATAAAAGGACTGATCCATCAAGAAGACATAACAATCATAAATATGTACGCACCCAATGTTGGAGCAGCCAGATTTATAAAACAAACTCTATTAGACCTAAAGAAGGAAATAGACATTAATACCATAATAGCAGGGGACCTGAACACTCCACTGTCAATATTAGACAGATCATCTAGGCAAAGAATCAGTAGAGAAACACAAGATCTAAACAAGACTCTAGACCAATTGGAATTGGCAGATATCTACAGAACATTCCACCCAACAACCTCAGAATATTCATTCTTCTCATCAGCACATGGATCATTCTCCAAGATAGATCACATATTAGGTCACAAATCAAGTCTCAATAAATTCAAAAAAATTGGAATTATCCCATGTATCTTCTCAGACCACAATGGATTAAAACTAGAAATTAATAACAAACAAAACTCTGGAAACTATACAAACACATGGAAATTAAACAGCATTCTACTTAATGACATATGGGTCCAAGAAGAAATCAAGCAGGAAATCAAAAAGTTTATTGAAACTAATGAAAACAATGATACATCATACCAAAACCTGTGGGATACTGCAAAAGCAGTATTGAGGGGAAAATTTATTGCATTAAATGCTCACTTCAGAAGAATGGAAAGATGGCAAGTGAACAACCTAACACTTCACCTTAAAGAACTAGAAAAACAAGAACAATCCAATCCTAAAGTTAGCAGACGGAAAGAAATCATTAAGATCAGAGCAGAACTGAATGAAATTGAAAACCAAAAAACAATTCAAAAGATCAACGAATCAAAAAGTTGGTTTTTTGAAAAGATAAATAAAATTGACAAACCATTAGCATGGCTAACAAAAAAAAGAAGAGAGAAGACTCAAATAACAAAAATTAGAAATGAAAAAGGCGATATTACAACTGATTCATCTGAAATACAAGGAATCATTCGAGACTACTATAAACAACTATACGCCAACAAATTTGAAAATCTGGAGGAAATGGATAAATTTCTGGACACACACAAGCTCCCAAAACTGAACCGTGAAGACGTAGAAAATTTGAACAGACCAATAACAATAAAGGAGATTGAAGCTGTTATCAGAAGGCTCCCAACAAAGAAAAGCCCAGGACCAGATGGATTCACAGCAGAATTTTACCAAACATTCAAAGAGGAATTGACACCGATTCTTTACAAACTATTCCAAAAGATTGAAACGGACGCAAATCTCCCAAACTCATTCTATGAAGCAAACATCATCCTGATACCAAAACCAGGTAAAGATATAACCAAAAAAGAAAACTACAGGCCGATATCTTTGATGAATATAGATGCAAAAATCCTCACTAAAATACTAGCAAACAGAATACAGCAACACATACGAAAAATTATTCATCACGATCAAGTGGGATTCATCCCAGGGATGCAAGGTTGGTTCAACATACGCAAATCAATAAATGTGATACACCATATTAATAAACTCAAACACAAGGACCATATGATCATCTCTATAGATGCTGAAAAAGCATTTGATAAAGTTCAGCACTCATTCATGACAAAGACCCTCTATAAGTTAGGTATAGAGGGAAAGTATCTCAACATAATTAAAGCCATATATGCCAAACCCACTGCCAATATCATCCTGAATGGGGAAAAGCTGAAAGCTTTTCCTTTAAGAACAGGAACTAGACAAGGATGCCCACTCTCACCACTCCTATTCAACATAGTGTTGGAAGTACTAGCCAGAGCAATCAGAGAAGAGAAGGAAATAAAGGGCATCCAGATTGGAAAAGATGAAGTCAAACTGTCCCTGTTTGCAGATGACATGATCCTATATATCGAACAGCCTAAAACCTCTACAAAAAAACTCTTGGAATTGATAAATGATTTCAGCACAGTAGCAGGATACAAAATCAACACACAAAAATCAGTAGCATTTCTTTTCTCCAATAGTGAACATGCAGAAGGAGAAATCAAGAAAGCCTGCCCATTTACAATAGCCACCAAAAAAATAAAATACTTAGGAATTGAGTTAACCAAGGAGGTGAAAAATCTCTATAATGAGAACTACAAACCACTGCTGAGAGAAATTAGAGAGGATACAAGAAGATGGAAAGATATTCCATGCTCTTGGATTGGAAGAATCAACATAGTGAAAATGTCCATACTACCCAAAGTGATATACAAATTCAATGCAATCCCCATCAAAATTCCAAAGACATTTTTCTCAGAAATGGAAAAAACTATTCAGACATTTATATGGAACAATAAAAGACCACGAATAGCCAAAGCAATGCTGAGCAAAAAAAATAAAGCTGGAGGCATAACACTACCTGACTTTAAGCTATACTACAAAGCTATAATAACCAAAACAGTATGGTACTGGCATAAAAACAGACACACTGACCAATGGAATAGAATAGAGAATCCAGAAATCAACCCACACACTTACTGCCATCTGATCTTTGACAAAGGCACCAAGCCTATTCACTGGGGAAGGGACTGCCTCTTCAGCAAGTGGTGCTGGGATAACTGGATATCGATATGCAGGAGAATGAAACTAGATCCATACCTCTCACAGTATACTAAAATCAACTCAAAATGGATTAAGGATTTAAATATACACCCTGAGACAATAAAACTTCTTAAAGAAAACATAGGGGAAACACTTCAGGAAATAGGACTGGGCACAGTCTTCATGAATACGACCCCAAAAGCACGGGCAACCAAAGGAAAAATAAACAAATGGGATTATATCAAACTAAAAAGCTTCTGCACAGCAAAAGAAACAATTAACAGAGTTAAAAGACAACCAACAGAGTGGGAGAAAATATTTGCAAAATATACATCTGACAAAGGATTAATATCCAGAATATATAAGGAACTCAAACAACTTTACAAGAAGAAAACAAGCAACCCAATTAAAAAATGGGCAAAAGAGCTAAGTAGGCATTTCTCTAAGGAAGATATACAAATGGCCAACAGACATATGAAAAAATGCTCAACATCACTCAGCATCCGGGAAATGCAAATCAAAACCACATTGAGATACCATCTAACCCCAGTTAGGATGGCTAAAATCCAAAAGACTATGAACGATAAATGCTGGCGAGGCTGCGGAGAAAAAGGAACTCTCATACATTGTTGGTGGGACTGCAAAATGGTGCAGCCTCTATGGAAAATGGTATGGAGGTTCCTTAAACAATTGCAGATAGATCTACCATACGACCCAGCCATCCCACTGTTGGGAATATACCCAGAGGAATGGAAATCATCAAGTCGAAGGTATACCTGTTCCCCAATGTTCATCGCAGCACTCTTTACAATAGCCAAGAGTTGGAACCAGCCCAAATGCCCATCATCAGATGAGTGGATACGGAAAATGTGGTACATCTACACAATGGAATACTACTCAGCTATAAAAACGAATGAAATACTGCCATTTGCAACAACATGGATGGACCTCGAGAGAATTATATTAAGTGAAACAAGTCAGGCACAGAAAGAGAAATACCACATGTTCTCACTTATTGGTGGGAGCTAAAAATTAATATATAAATTCACACACACACATACACACATACACACACAAACCGGGGGGGGGGGAAGAAGATATAACAACCACAATTATTTGAAGTTGATACAACAAACAAACAGAAAGGACATGGTTGGGGGGGAGGGGGGGAGGGAGAAGGGAGGGAGGTTTTGGTGATGGGGAGCATTAATCAGCTACAATGTATATCGACAAAATAAAATTTAAAAAAAAAAAAACCATGATGGCAGAGACTGCTTGTTTACTATTCTGCCTAAAATAGCATCTGGCATAGAGTCTGTTCAGTAAATGTTACAGGAATTAATGCATGGGTGCATACATTTTTATTACGTTCAAGTTTAGATAATCTGCAGGGGAACACACACTTCTCTTAATATAATGCTAAGAAAAATGGATAAATTTTGACTCAGTGATGCAGCTGTTTTATTCAAGTGCCAGGTTCATTTGCAGGCTTTTGCTGGCTAAAATGATATCATGGCTTAGGACTAGCCCACACCTAAATAAAGACTTTAAAACAGGAGAGTGAACACGTGGCATCTACCTGGCTTGGCAGGTCAACAAACCACATGAGTCATCATACCTCTTTTTACCGCTCCCTAAACATCCTTCCTAAACATCCGCTTATCACTTAGTCTGAAATTCCCATCCTGCTGGTTGGAATTTTGGCCCAGAACCTTTTAGTGATCTTTGATATGTTTCCCACACACCTTGGAGAATTTGAGTCATCTTCGTCAGGAATGTCAGGGACTGTCTCCAGAAGAAATTACCAAACTAGTCAGTAAAGAAAAAGGTTGTATGTCTTTCACTGCCACTTCTATAATAGGCTAGTCCTGCTCTTTGTGATTTTTTTTAAAAGGCACTTAGGAGCCCTGCTCTAGAGCAGGGATTGGCAAATTTTTTTTGTAAAGCATCCAACAGTAAATATTTTAGTTTTTGCTGTCTATGCAGTTTCTTGTCTGAACTACTCAACTTTGCCATTGTAGCACGAGAGTAGGCCCTTCATAAATGAATAGGTGTGGCTGTGTTCCAGTAAATATTTATGGACACTGAAATCTGAGTTTCATTTAATTTTTACAGATCATAAAATATAATTCTTAGTATGATTTTTTCAACCATTTCAAAATGTAAAAATCCTTCTCAGTTTACAGGCTGTACAAAAATAGATGGTGAGCTAGATTTGGCCTGTGTTTGCTAACCTGTGCTCTAGAGTCTTATAGACTTCCTCTTTGTGGGTTACTTGGACTTTGAGTGTCTGCTGAATTCCCTGAAGCTTTCTTTCTTGGATCTGGCAAACAGTTTTATTCATGTCTTCTGGCCACTTTATGATGGGGACACATTCTAAGAAGTGCATTGTTGAGTGATTTGGTCATTGTGTGGCCATTGTAGAGTGTACTCATACAACCTTATGGTATAGACTCCTACACACCTAGGCTACATGTATAGCCTGTGGCTCTAATCACCATCGCATATGCTGTCCGTGGTTGATGAAATGTTTTTATGTAGCACATGACCGTACTACGAATCTCAGAAGGAGGAAGCTAAATATCTGAGTACAAGGATGACCTGTGTGGCTTTCCACTTCTGAATTCCTCTTATTCTGGAAGATACTGCCATTTCAACTCTGGTTTCTAGTTTAACTCTGCTCCAGATTCTAGGTCTAATGTGATATGAAAAGCCCTACCCTTGTTGCTCAATTTTGCTTCACCTTGTTGTTGATCTTGCTCTTAACCTATGCTCCCAGTTGCCCATTGACTAGATCTCTTGCCCCATGATGAGGTTCCCAGCAGTTACTGCCCATCTCTTGGCCCCTTCGTTAACCAACTACCACACCTAGGTAATGTGGATTTGGGATTTGGTTTAGAACTTGAGGTGATACAACTCAAGGCTAATCTTTGCTCTTTTTTTCTTAGGAATTGATTATTTGTTTCAGATTACCTTTGAATTTACATACACATGCTACCTTAAGAATAATTTTGACCCCTAGCTGTATCTCATATATTTAAACTTTTGGCCTATATATAACCTGGGCCTGCTTTGTTTTCATTTGGCAGATTTGCTGCTACCTAAGCCAAGAATCTGACAGAATTTTATTTTTTCTGTTTATTTTGATTTAGTTGAAATCTTGTGCTTTTTGAACCTATCCCTTCCCTCATCTCTCCCAAAACACCCTGAGTATTCAAGGGTCTGCACCTGTTATGAAGTTGAAGTTAGAAAAGACTCAGTTGAGAGCTCACTTTTCTTAATAACACAAATTCATTCTGAAAATAGTGAGTATAAACTAGATTGAAATAATTTTGGTGTAACAGAAGACTCTTTCTATGAGAGTACAGAAAAGAGCATATTATATTCATCTACATTTGCAAATCTCATGAAGAGATTTCCTTTATCCTTTGGACCTGTTTTCCATTTTTAAAACTGACTTGGGTCCCTGAAGTATTCTGCTTAGTTTAATCAAAATCTCACAGTGTGAGCACTGATGAGGAATCTGATATTACTCTGAACATGTTGGCCCTTACTAAGTGTAATAGAAATTTTCCCCAGTGAGGGAAATAAGTAAATTGCATCAAGATACCCAGCCAAATCCAGCAGTTTGTCAAGGTGGTCAGTGGAAGCAAAGTCTGATGGTTTCCACTGCTAAGCGTGGGAGATACTGACCCTTTCTCATTTACTTGCTTGTATATAGATGCAGACTGTGAGCTGCCAAAAATGGAGAACAATTTGTACTTTGTGTAGATAGCTTATCAGAATTCCCTGGCCTCCAAAGGCCATTAACACAGTTCCAGGCCCTATTCTTCCTGCTGGTGATTGATTCTGCTGACTTGGCTCTTGTTTTTTGACATATTCTTCCTGGGTTCTGGACCATTTCTTCTACACTCTTAAGTCTGGGCTTGTGCACATCTAGGCATGACTTCACAGACAGCTCTGTTTGTGAACAGAGCCTCTGATACTTGCCTCTGACCTTGACCTTTTATCCTCTAGACCCTCCACACTAGTGCTTCTGCCCTTGCTGGACTTTTCTACCGTTTGCCTTTAATGTCCTAGAAGATGGAAATATGTCTTTCCATTGAAACATCATATTTTTAGCATATATTTAGATGGATATAGACTGAAGAAATATAATGCAACTGACTTTCTGGAAAAGATTTTCACTTTTGTAGATTTTTTATTTGGTATTTTGATTGTTAAATTTCTAATCCTTGAGTTAAATATTATATAGAGCTAATTCCTGCTATTCCTTTGTTATATATCTATTTTTAACTGATTTTATAATACTGTTCAGGTGTTCTCTTTAACTAGTTGTTAACTTTAAATTGTAGTATGTTCCTTTATTTCACAGGTATATTTTAACCTGACCCCTATGTTCAGTTTGCAAACCAAGGACTTTAATGATCACTATGAGTGGATCACGACTTAACCCAACAAAAATTGTATCATGATTTTATTAAGCTGCCAATAACAAGTTCACTGCCTTACTATTTTTCTATTATTAGAGATTCTTGAGAGCATTTCATTTTTAAGATAATATTTTTGAAAAGAACCTTGAGAGAATATGAAATAGTTCCTATAGTGTTTTAATATCACATGATATTCAAATGGTTACATTAATGAGTAATCCGATAATTTCTGGGCTATCTGAGTAAAGAAGTAAAGAAATAAGCATTGGAAAATATAAATTCCAGTAAACAATATATTGTTAAACTAATTAATCTTCCAATCTGTATCAACCAATCAATGAAAAGGAGTTTGAACTATTCTATTCCATAGACTACAAACTCCTTGATGTTGCCCTGGGTATTGTCCTGCCGAATGCGTAATCCTTTCCATCCAAGATCAGGAATGAGAATCTGGCCTGCACTTGTATCTGGATTAATGACTTCTTCCAGAGCTCTGAAAAAGAAGGAAGGTACAAAGAATTCCTCTTGTCCTAATCAACTCCCACAGATAGGCTTGGGAAGAGAGACCTATGGTTTCACAACCTCTTTATGGGAAAGAAAACACTAGAGTACTCTGAAAAATTCATGCGAAGATTCGTATTATCTTTTAATTCTAATTTTCCATGAACCTTTGGAGTCTTTAGGCTACATGGCTAACAGTGCACAAAAAAAGAGAGGAGAGAAAAATAGCTTCATTTCCTCTGACACACCTGAGTTGAAAAGATTCTAAGGATTCTGATGCAAGTTCCCTTCTAAGTCAACACTTTGGTATCAGTTTGGGTTTAATTCAGCCTGCATGTGTTCAGCTATATACTTCTGATGGCATTCGCATATGTGAGGAATGTGGAAGGCAGGGGAGTGAAGGTAAGGAGAGGTTCTAGTAATGTCCAGATGTTCCTTGATTTTCTACAACCCTGGAAAAGAATAGTTCTGGAATCTGCCCTCCCATCCCTCCATCTTCCATCCCACTTTAAGATTATGGCTTCCGTGAGGTAAAAGTGACTCTGTAGAGCACATCGGGAATGGGAATCCTAATAAATCAAATATCTAGTGAAGCCTCAAACCTAGTTTCCTGATGTTTTTGTAACATATTAACTCTGGACAAAATATAATTGAGGTGAGCTGGACTTTCAGAGGTTGGTTCTGAATAAGATTCCCTTGATGAAATTGCATATTCATGGGGTTCAACATCGCATGTTGACCTGGGGTGGAATTGAGGAATCTACCATTTATTTATTTTTTGTTTGCTGCCTTTTTGTTTGTTTATTTACTTATTAATTTTTTAAGTCAAGCACCCCAGGTGACTCTGATACAGGTGTTTAAGGACCACAGTTTACAAAAAACATTGTTTAGAGAGATGATGTTATAAAGAACTAAATCCCTAGTAAAGCTTTGGGCGAGGAGCCATCTATTCAACTCTTTATTTTTTTCCATATTAAGTCTAGAGGATGAAATCTGTAAGAAAGAAAGAGTCTTAGTTATAACCTGAAACCTATTGTGTCTGGACACAAAACATAATTATCTTATTTAATTTCCCAACTACTCTGCAGGTATTAATATAACTTCCATTTTTGACTTGGTTCAATAGATATTGAACATTTACTAGGTGTACTATACAAGTGAAGAAGCTCAGTCTCAAAGAGCTTAATTCATTTGACTGAGCTTGCTTAGTTTATGAAGGGTGGAACCAGGATTCAAATACTTTTGTTTGATTCCAAAGTTCACATTTCTACTATATAAGCCTTCTATTCTTCAATTCCGCATCTGCTCAAAGCTGTGAGAGCTCTCTGTGCAGCTGTATTACTTTTTATTTAAATAAAGCACTAGAATGTGACCAACAAGGTACCAACATTGCTGACTTGTAAGGGGCTTCCAACTTGTGAGGCAAGTTGGGATGTTTACACATGAAAACATTCAACAATTCAAAGGATCATGTAATTAAGTGCCCAAATTAGATTTAAAGAGAAGAGAGAGGTTCATGTTGTCCGTGGAATGTTTTCTGCAGGGTATTGGACTGATTTAAATATCTTGAAGTATAGGTAAGATTTGGGGAGGAAGAAACAATGTTGCTCCCAAATCATGAAAGTTGAAATGAGACTGTAAACAATGCTGGTAATCATTTTTCTACATTTTAAAAGCTGTTAACACACAATTATCTGTGTAAGTAATTCTCTCTCTTTAGCTTCTCACTGAACAGTTTTTGAAAGAAAAGCACTACTGTGTTTCCATTTTCTTAATGCTGCTTCATTTTCCATGCCTCTGCATTCATTTTCCAAGGCTCATGCTTGGGTGTCCCAGTGAAACTGCTCTCTTACCACTTCCTTATTACTAAGTCCAGTGGAACCTTCTTGGTCTGGTCTTACTTAAAGTCTCTCTTTAGTTGAAAGCATGAGTTACCTCCTTTGTCTTTTGTAACACTATTGTTCTGTAGATTTCTCTTTTATCTCTAACCACTCATTCTCAGTCTCTTTGATGAGTTCCTCTTCTTCTGCCTACCTCTTAAATCTACCCAGAGCATCTTGTTAGTATACTGGTAATTCCCAAATCTATTTTTTAGGGCCTAGCTTTTCTTTCCAGAGAAGTTTTCCATTACCTACTGGAATATTCAATTGAAAGCTGTGCTGGAACCTTGTTAATAATACTATGCACAAACTGGACCTTGTTTTCCACCCCTGCCCCACTGAGGCCCCACCCAAACCTGCTATTCTACTTGTATTCCTTGCCTCACCTTATGTATAGCCTTGCCTAAGCTAGAAGTCTGGTATCATCCAGTCCACTTCTCTTTCCCTTGCCAATTTACATAATTACCTAGCAATTCCTCTCACTTTTAAATCTGTCCCCTTCCCCTTAACCCACATGCCACAGTCCAGGCTCTACTATGCCTTGGTTCCCTATTTCCTTAGGCTAAATTCTAAAATCCTAACATTGCAAAAATCTTATCCATTTTGGCTTCTCTTAATTATTCTCTACTCTTCAGCCATATAGACCCACTCCCCAATATTGGAATTTCTAATTTTCCTGTATTTTCAGATTTGGGGGATATTTGAATAGCACATTCTCTAGAGTTGCTTGAATGAAAGCTGATTAGGAACATAGCCCTAGTGAGTTTGTTTTTTAGAAGCAGGTATCTGCTTCCTGAGGAAGAAACTCCACTACTATTTTCTTAAACCCCACTTTGCAAGGGGTTTTGCAAACTGGTCCAGTTGCCTCCTTACCTCTAACTCCAAACTGATCTCCTCAATGTGCACCTGGCAGAACTGAGAGAACATTGTATTTTGCACCTTATTAAGTACCTAACCTTTTCCCTAGAGAGCAATCCCCTCTGTGAATCACACCTCAGGAAAAAAAGTAATACTTCCTGCCTAGTTCTCATTATTCACAAGCTCACATTCTCCAAACATCGACCTTATTTTTCTTCTTGTGCTCTGTGGCTCTCACAGTCACTCTCATGCTCTCTCTTTCTCTTTCTCTATGTCTCTCTCTATCTGATACACACAACACATGCACACACACACGCACACTCCTACCCCTGTCTTTCTGTCTTTCTAGTCAGAGCTGTTTCTGTATTTCTATTCAAATTCCATAGTTTTCAACCTCATATTCCCAATCAAGCTTCCCTTTTCTTCACGTGAATTTGTTTTTTCATATTATGCCTGGACAAATGTACAGAATTATTTGAGTGCATTGTTAGCTCATAGCTTCTGCTCATGGATTTAGAAATTAGAAGACTGACTGGTAGGGCAGGCACTGCAGCTGCAAAGTGGGAAGCCCTGAGACATAAGAGTGAATGTGTAATACCAGATTTGAAGGAGGGAAGATGGAAAGCTGTATGTCCAGCTAAAGGTGGACATGGAGAGGGCTGCTATTCTTTCTTGCTTTTAGTCCACAAACTGGTGTAAGGCCCAGAAAACCAGTTCAGAGACTTTGAGTCCTTATATAAAGATTTAGTATTTATTATTATTTCAAAAGGATTTCAATTCTGGTTTCCCTAGGCAGCCTAGGCCTGCATAGTAAAAACCTGGGGACCAACCTACAGACCAATAAGAAGAACTTATCCTTTCATAATTTCTGGGGAAAAAATTCAGGTTATATTTTCCTTGGTAGACATTTTATGATAATTTGCATCCAAGTTTATTATACAGTAAATCTATAGATGATAGATTTCAAAGGAATCTCCTGAATAGTTGGATTATTGTTTGCTTGCTGTGAAAGACTGTTGGTTATGTGCCCAAATGAAAACAAAAGAATGCATTTAGCTTCTTCAACGTGGGTTTCTGAAACCAAACACGAGCGAAACCAAGGGAAAAAAGATAAGGACTTATAAGTTTATGAAACTTGCTAATGAGACTTTAAATAACTCTCTCCGAGACTTTGCTCTTATTCAGCTTTCTTATTTCACTTGATATATTTTATTTTGTGTTACTTTGAAAAACAAAATGAAACATTGGGGATATGCTCCATTTTGGATGTACATTATTTCAAGAATTGTAGGAAAATCATTGCAGATTTAGAATTACAACCGTCCTACAAAATCAGCCTCATTCATTTATTCTTCTATCTAGCAAATCTTCTTGCATATCTATCTTGTTAGGTACTGTTCTACATACCTGCAATACTGTGAACAAAGCTGACGAAATCCCTCCCTTACACTGCTTATATTCTGAGGGCAGGGGTTGGAGATAAACCAATAAATGAGGCCTACAGATGGTTAGATTGTGATAAGTGAGCCAAGCCTGGCAGAAAGTGAGGGAGCAGCCTGATATTTCTGGATCATTTCTTTAATGCTGCTTTTCAGTGAGTTTCCATATATGCTTTTAAAATCAGACACCCAGGGAAAAGCCTCCCAGGGCAAGTGAGATGGGAGCCTGCCTGGCCTGGCTGGTAACAGCACACGGGCTGTGCAGTATGGCATGGTGTAGAGTGAGGGGCTGGAACTTGTAGGTGGTGCCACCAGAGAAGTGACTGAGGCCTGTAGCTTGTGGTGGGGGCCTTCACTTTCTATCTGAGTGAGATGGTGTTATGAACTGGCAAATTCATATGTTGAAGTCCTATCTCCAGTGTGATGGTATTTGGAGATGGGGCCTTTGGGTGGTAATTAGATTTAGATGAGATCATGCGGAAGGTGCCCCCATGATAAGGGGGGATTAGTGTCCTTATAAGAAGAGGAAGAGATCAGAGCTCCCTCTCTGAAGACACGATGAGAAAGTGGTGAAGGTGGCAACTACAAGCCAGGAAGCAGGCCTTCCTTCACCAGGATCCGAATCTGCCTGCACCTTGATCTGGGAATTCCTGGCCTCCAGAACTATGAGAAATAAGTGTCTGTTGTTTAAGTCACCCAGTCTACGGTATTTTGTTATGGCAGCCGAACAGACAAAGGATGGGTAGGCTTTGGAAAGTTCTGAGGAGAGGAGTGAGCTGATCTGACTTCTGGTTTAAGAGATCATTCTGGCTACTATGTTGAAAGAGGACTTCAAGGACCAAAGCAGAGGCTGGGATACCTGTTAAGAGACTGCTGAAATGACTGGAGTAGCAGAAGGGAGATGGAACACCATGGTCAGATGCAGGATGTGTTTTAAAGGTAGAGCTGAATGTACTGGTGAATATACTAGATGTGAGTTGTCACAGACAGAGGGAAGTCAAGGAGAAATCCTGAGAAACTGGAGGGATGGAGTTCGCTCAGTGGAGATGGGCATGGGAGTGAGGTAGAGTGTTGTGAAGGGAAGATGAGAAGATTAGTTACTGGCACATTAGTTCTAAAATGCCTGTTAGACCTCCAAGTGAAGATGCCAGAGAAGTGATTGGATATGAGTCTGAAGTTTGGTGGAGGTCAGAGCTGGAAATACAAAATCAGGAGTTGACAACGTGCAACCAGGAATGATATTTAAAACATTTAACAACCAATATTGCTAGAGTATCAACCAGTCAGAACAGATGCTGGCCTTAACAATGGGCATGGCTGTATAGCTCCCTATCAGCAGGGTATCAGGTCAACATGCACTTGCATTTGCTAAAGACATCCCTTCCCACTTTGGCCATTCTCGGCCTTTACAGATAAACTACAAATTTATGGATAAACCATAAATACAGATTTCCCCATTAAAAACAAAAAGGTACTAACTAGAAAGCATAAGCAGAGCATATTTATTTTCTCCACCATTATATTTCTCCACTCCCTGATTCACATTATGCCAGCTCTATTTTCTTTTAGGGGTTAAATATAAATTTTTAACATGTTAACATATTTTTGAAGGCCATGGAGTAGCTTGAAAGTACTGGATTTCAAATACAGCAGACCTGTATTTGAATCCTGGTTCTTTCATTTTACTACAAGTTTTTGCAGAAACAAGTTCCTTTTCCTCCCTTTTTCTGAAAACAAAAGCTGTAAAGCTGGAAATAAGACTATCTCATGCTGTCATAAGGATGAGAAATTCTTTATGTAAAGCATCTATCACAGTGCACATTAATTGTGGTACAATTTCCCACCTGAATCATATGATTTCAGAGCTTGAAGGGACCTTAACTTTTCTCGTTTTCTTAATAATATCCAGTCAGATCATTCTAACAAGATTTATGCCATTTTTGTTGGATTTAGTCTCTACATTCAGAAATGTTTGGGCTTAAATTTATGCACACTTGGACATCATTATTTAACAAGTGGTTATTGAAGGAAAGAATAATTTTGATTAGTTCTTTCTCATGAATCAGATTTGAAAATTTCCACAAAATTCCTGTATTAGCTATGAATTACATCTTTATATAAATATTTGCTTATTACACCATCTCCAAGTGATTGCTAACTCCTTACTTTTGTTGATAAAACCCTATAGAACAGGGTTTATGTTTCTTGCTCTGATTTTTTAGGGCCCAGCCTATTTGTTGTTATGTAAGGATATTATAAAGTCAGGCAAATGTGTGTACTGGGTAAAGGAGAGTCTGTCCTTCCAGGCTCTGGAGATCCTGTACATTCAAGTCCTTGATGCCTCTTTGTTCTAAGCAGATCTGGGGAGAATGCATTGGTTGCCTTCTGAGATGGGTGGGATTATAAATTCCATGAGGTTTTGTTCCAAGACTGTTTTGTTTACTGTTGGTTCCCCAATACCTAGAACGTTTTCTGGCACAGAATATGTGCTCAAGAAATATTTGTTCAATTAATACATGGAAACAAATTATTTGCAGTGCAAATTGTATCTCAGTATCATAGAATTTTGAGGGAAGCAGACTGAGTGAATTATCTCATTTCTGTGAATGCCGCTTTTAATTGATTTACAAATGGTATTCCTTGGAGCTGTGATTGCCAGCATTGGACGTGGTGTCCTGTTATGCTCAATATTGCTCTTTTTTCCTCTCCTCATTAAAGTTATGGATTTGCCTTACCAAATTTGCTCTCCCCACCAAAGAGATGTAGATAATACTGTCCTCTCCATTTTTATTAGTGGGTCAATATTAATTGCCCAATTCTTTCTTTTCTTTGAAGGAGTTCTTTCCTAGGAGGTGTCTCAGTCCCTCTTTAAAGTCTATACCTTTTCTGATTTACCAGACAAGCCTGAATAAAAATGTCAGAACCTAACAGTGGACAGGGCTGTGATTCAAACTATTTCCCAAAATACGTAAATGAAAATAAGGACAGCTGTAAAGGTTCAGAAAAGAGAAGAAAGAACAGAGAAACCTTGAAGGTTGCTCTTTTGTGAATGACATTCTGAGTTTGGCAGATGATCTTAGCATTTTATAGGACTCCTGTTTTAAAAAGCAAATAAAGACTTTCTCCAGACATATTTTTAATATAACATGTACAATAACCCTGCCCTTTCCAATTATTTTGTGATTGTAGATTTTTTGAATCTAATTCTTCAAATTACAAGTACTAAAAACTTATCGAATGTATGTTATGTGCCAGGTGTGAGGCTTAATAGGTATGTATTATCTTGCTTATTGGTCACAGTAACCCCCTGAGGTAGGCACATTATATTATGCTCATTTTTACAATGAAAGACAGAAAGCAGAGATACTAAGCACCTCACCCACACTTACCCAGCAAGAGGCCAAGACGGAACTGTGTGCCATGCATTCTGCTGGCAGTGCCGACACTCATCTCTGTGCCAAGTCTCTTAGTGACAGCTATCAAGGCCTGGGACTATTTTGTTTATCCTGTTGGAAATGACAATTACAGTAATGACCCAATATACTGTGACATTAATTCCCCCTGGAAGTGTAATTTGATTATGTTTGGCAAACAGAGTGAGTGTCTGATATCTATGAATGCAGCTTTTAATCGATTTACAAATAACATTATTTGGAGCTGTGACTGCTGGTATTGGACTTGGTGTCCTATTGCAGTTTTTTTATTCCTTGCTTTGACAGTGTTTTCTGTATTAGGCTATTTGAATCATGTCCTTTGAAAGTAGCCTTCTGAAGAGAACTAAGTAATTGTGGTAACCATGAATGAGGTAGCTTTTGACTGGAAATAACCAAAAACAACATGCAGTGTGGATTACCTTTTGGTTATTGCTTATAAAACTGGCAGAGATAGATAAATAGATAGGTGGATAACTTTTTAAAAATATGTTTTTGTACATACATAATCTTACAAAACGTTATCACTCAACATATGATGCTTTTATTTTTTATTTATTTAATTTTATTTTTTATTGACATATAATAATTGTACATATCTGTGGGGTACAGAATAATGTTTCAATACATGCACTGTGATGATCAAATCAGGCTAATTAGCATATACATCATTGCAAACATTTGCCATTTCTTTGTGATGAGAACTTTTGAAAATACACAATAACCATTTGAAAATATAAAATAAATTATTGTTAACTATAGACACTTAGCATTACTGTATAATACTATAAATTATTCTTCTTATCTACCTGTAATTCTGTCCATATGATTCCTTTTAATGTCTACATTTAGCTTCCTCATATTTATTTGCTTGCAAAGCTTCTAATATATTCTTCAATAGAATTTCCTTTATAGCTTTATGACCAGATTATCCTGGACTTAGGTCTTTGTAAGAGAAAACAACTATTTTTCCATTTAGAACATATGGCTATAGGAAACAAGTTACATTTTGAAAACTTTGAGACCGAACTTATTCTTAGGAAGAGATATTTCCTGATCTTACAGTAATATGCACTGAACCTTATTTTGTGATACTTTTCAGTACTTTGATTCTGTGCCACTCTGTCAAGTTTCTAGGTGAAGCTGAGAAGGACCTAGGTATTTACTCAGATTCTGTTCTGTTATTCCCTAATAGAAACTTCCAGTTTCTATAGATGTTGCAATCAAGATTTAGTAGGGTTTGGGTGCCTGGTAGTGACTACATTATACTACATTATGTATCACGCTATGGCAGAACGATGACTTGTAAGTCATATGAGTATTATTAGCTCTCTCTGCCTCCTTTGCTTCTTTTTTTGGCGGGGGAGATGTATTTGGTTGGCTGTTTTTATAATGAAAACATCCAAAAATGTTTTGAAGTTGTGCTTTTGTGGTTAGAATCTGTGAATGTGTGAATTAATCATTATTGCTTATGAAAGATTAATTCTAAATCAGGGAGCATGAAAGCTCATGCTAAAGCACAACAGAAAAATAAATGATAGGTTGTTTACTTTTTTGTTCATTCTAAAAGTTCTCTCTCTATTTAAAAAATGAGTCATGCCTTATGTTTCATTGGGATTAGTGCTAAAGTTGATAGCAGAGGAAAAGATCTGAGAACCAGAGAGGAACATGAAGACACTTAATGTCAAGAATGAGAAAGAAGGTACAAGAAGCTTTGATAGTTTCATACATTTGGATTTGGGGCAGGTTCTCAGTTAGAACAGGAACCTCTCTATTCACATCATATAATTTTTGATTGGATAATAAAAGATAACCGCTACTGTTATTCTGTAACTTCATATGCCTCAGCTCCTGAGAGAGGCTCATAAATACATTTGCTTGTTATTCTCCCAATTCTAAACACTGTTTTAACTAACCAAAGTAGGCTCGTATCTACAGTTTCATCATTGGAGTCCTCTTTTCATTTATATTTTCCTTCAAAACTTCCAAATTAAATAGAACTTTATAAATATACCTTAATTTCACCATCAGAGAAGGAAAGCATGGCCATCAGCTATGCTTTCTTCACTTACTGTTGATGTGTATCTCCTTTCTGAATTACCTTTCAGATTCTGTTGTTAATTGCAAACAGGTTCACGGCGCCACATTTTCACCACTACTCCCTATAGTCACTCATTTTCTTGAAGCTATAGTCCAGTTCCAATCTAATGAAAGGCAAGTAAATGCCAAAGACATTATTTACCCAATTAACATTTTGCATTTGGTCTGTGTTATCTCTCTAAAGCATTTGATTTGCTATTTTGTATGTTGGTGGGTAGGGAGGAGTAGAAGTATTCCAGAAGCCTGCTATCTCATAGGCAACAATTCACAAAATCATTAGTGATGAGAATCACTAGTAGATTCTCACAGGTGAGTGGAATATTAGTCGGATGTTGGGGATGTCAACTGCAACCAGTCAGTATGCTGTTTAAAATTATCAAATGTACCTCACTCAACATAATTTCCTATAGTTTCAACTGAGCCATTCTCTGTTCTCAAAAGCATTAGTGGTAGAAGATAAGAGGTGATTTTTGTTTGTGACCAGTAAGGGGATCGTAACCCTTGGCGTGATGTCTCCTGCACTGCGCTCAGCCAGTGAGCGCACCGGCCATCCCTATATAGGATCCGAACCCACAGCCTCCGCGCTCCTAGCCCCGCACTCTCCCAAGTGAGCCACAGGGTCGGCCCTAAGAGGTGATTTTTGAATGGCCCAATACAAAACCATTACCTGGTTTAGAATACCGATTTGTGGTTCTGGTTCAAATGAATAGATAACCCCTGGACTCCATTTTTAGAACAAAAGGGGCTGGATTGTAACTGTTTTCTAAGGTCTCTGTAAGATCTGAAATTCTAGGACTTGATTTTTTTTTTTTAATTATGTTGTGTTCATAATATGTTACATGAAGTAGAAGTGTAGTAGACAATTGCTATATCCCATGATATTCTGAGTAGCCTTTCTAATGAAATAACAACATTATGAGTACTGTCTTACCAACTTAGATGTCAAAAATCAAATTCTCAGCCTCTCTTGAAGCTGCAGTGCAGGCATGCCACTAGGCTTGTTGGCTTGTCCAAACTCACAGACATTTGCCATGCTGCATTTGGGGATCAATCAATGTCAGGTTTTGCATGGACCTTTTAGTTTTGTCAGTGAGTGTGATGGTATAGGGCTCTGGTTTGAGGGTTCGATAGTAAAACATCTAATTCTTGATACAGAAGTGGTATTGATCTTGGTGGCATTGGCAGTTGCAATACATTTATTGGCATTAATGGTGGCAGATGTAATGGCAGCTGTTTTCTCATCAGGCTAGTTCTAGATCTTAGTTTTGGCTTTTTTTTTCCTGGAAACTTAGTCCAAAAGCCCAACAATTCTGGAAGATACCCGATATTGGTTTAATAAATTTCTTAGAATAGGTGGAGTGGATTCAAATGTTTGCAGTCAATAATCCTAAGACCTCTGACTAAACAAATGTGTAAGTCATTTTTTCCTAAGACTGCTTGTCCCATGTCTGATAATTCATTAATTTTAGTGGGAATAAGTGAATGAACAAACTAGAAAAGTAACATAAATATGTACTTGTGAAACCTCTGAAAAATAGTATTGTGAAACATTCATTGATAATGTTTCTTAAGTCAATTAAAGAAAAACAAAACTGGCTCTATTTATGCCCTGTCCTCTGTCCCCCCACAACCGAACTCTATGTAAACACTTCTCTCAAATGAAAATAACTACACATTTATTTATTTATTTATTTATTTATTTATTTATTTATTTTGCTACCAATAAATGGATATTTAGTACAGTGATTTGAATTAGAAGTGAATAGGAAGGAAGATAAAGGTGAACCTGGGTAAAGTGTTGAATTTATATCTGAATTACCTGCTCTATCGATAACATGGGCCTGATTCATCATGTTGCTAAATTAAATTGCTCTTCTTAGTCAATATCCTAAATGTCCACTGAACAGCTTTTTTCACATTGCGAATTATACATCATTTTCTGCATGTAAGTCTGCCTGAGGGGAGTTGGATCTGAAAGTTATCAAAGTAAAATGGCAGAATGGAGAATTTGTTTTTCTTTCTCTTCTCTCTTTTTTTTTGCCGAGAACATAATCTAATTGACAGTAGTAAATTTATTTGACATGTATTAAGAGGATATGAAATTCTTTTTCACTATTAAGTCAATTCACTACTAGCACTGAGGCCCTGGACTGGGAGACATATGACAAATACTGTTGTTCAGTGTTTTTCAATCTGTATGTCATGATTCATTAGTGACCATTAAATTTAATGAAGTACATTTCATTAAATGTCAGAATGTATTACATGTAGCAAGGTTGGGTATTGTTTTGTGTAGTTATGTTTCAGTCATGTGTATGTGTATATATATATAGAAAGATAGATTTGTTTATATATGCAATGAGTCTTGGAAAAAGGTTTAAAAGAGCAAGAACTTACTTTTGGTTAGTTAATGCCATCTTTCTTTAAGAAAATAAATTATTAAAATTGTTTTGAGTCTACTTTTGGTCTTCAAAATTGACAATGGCACAAATGGTCACCCAGAAATTGTTACCTTAGGTTCTAGAAGTTTCTGACACAAACGTATTTATTTAGATGACTCAGATCAGTAGTTTATAAGTTTTTCAGATGTCCCACAGAATGAGGTTCTGTTCAGCCTGGCACTTAGCACTGTTTCTTCCTCATTGTTTTTTGTATTTAATAAATTTGGAAGAATATGCTCTAAATAAAAAACATTAGTTCCTTAATTCCAGTATACTATTTTGTACACTTTTTTAATTGCTTAGATATTCTGTCCAATTCTAAAAATAAAGAATTCTTTTTAGGTTGATGGAAATGTTCTTCCAACTCTGCTTGACATTATTGGGTACAGTTTTGCTTTGTCTTACTGGTAACTTGAAGCAAGAGGACCAGGTACAGCAACACTTTTTTCTGTTCTCAGATTGTGCAGACATTCAACTTTTTCCAAAATGAGACTTTTCCAAAATGATACTGGAGTAACATTTTATTTTATAGGATTTTATCGTCCTTGAGAAATAAAAAAAGAAAAAAAAAAACCCACCTTTACCAGAAAGAAAGCATTACCTTCATTTTTCATTACATAATAAAAGACCTTCTTGTCCACCCTTTTTAGCCACATGCCTCATTTTTTGAGAGCTTTTCTTGCCAGGGAGCCCCAAATATGTCATGAAATAATAAATAATTTGAATACCCAGAGGCTTTGTAGAGGAAACATAAGTCCTTTGAGAGGATCAGAGAGGGTGATAGACATTCACATCACATTACCATTGTTCCATGGCAGGAATCCAGAAGAAAGGCCCCCAGACTTCTGATTCTACTGCTCATTTTTAAATATAATTTTTACATTAGTGTTCATCATAGTACATATTAATATGAAAGATGGCTTTTTAAAATTAACAAGTCTGTATCTCTTCTTCTTCTTTTTTATTTTCTTTCCTGAATAGAAGCCAGTCTTACAGTATGTTATAAACTGAAATGTAATTTGCTAATGTGGTATCTTAACACAATGTTACTTACAGATAGAGTTTTAATAGTGTTTATGATAATGCATGAGGTATTTAATATTTAAGAAGATTATTTCTAGAAAATGTAAGCTTATAAAGTCGATTGATTAGGTGATAATTGATTCAGAAAAAAGCTTTACTTTATGAATGGTTAAACACATAGATTTAATTTCTCCATCCACAACTAAGTATTTGTGTTTATTAATCAATAATAGCTTGGTAGTAGTGCTGAAAAACAGGTAAATATAATTAAAGAGCTAAGATCCATGATCAGTTGAAATTGAATAAAGAATTAAATACAGTTGATCCTCATTATTTGTGGATACTGTGTTTGCAAGTTCACCTACTCTTGAAGAGTTATTTGTAACCCACCAGTACTTGCAGAGCTTTTGAGGTCACTGTGGACATTCAGACATGTGCATTCACAGATGCCTTGTATGTGTGCGTGCTTCCAGGTGAGGTCTAACAAGGCAGTACTAGACTTTCTTCTCTTAGCTCTCATACTCATATTATTTTCAATGTCGATGGAATGCCACATTTTTGTGCCTTTTCTTGATAATTTTGCTGTTTAAAGTGGCTCACAAGCATAGCGCTGAAGTGCTGTTTAGTGTTTCTAAGCTCAAGAAGGCTGTGATGTGCCTTATGGAGAAAACACTTGTAAGTGTGTTAGATATGCTTCATTCATACATGAGTTATAGTACTCTTGGCTGTGGGTTCAGTAAATAAGGTGTCTCTAAACAGAAACACACATAAAACAAGACTATATATTGATTAGTTGACAAAAATGTTGTGACTAGAGGCCTACAAGAAGCTAACTCTTTATTTCCCCCAGGAGCAATGGTTTAGTAATCGATAATACAGTGTTCATGATGACTTTACAGAACATAACTCCTTCTAATAATGAGACTCGTCTATGTTAGGCAATCTGACATTTGTTATAGTAAAATATGATGGAAAACAATAATTTGAACTGGGAGAATCAAATTTACCTTCCCTTTTAAGGGATCACGTTTCTACATAGAGATATAAGCATTCATTAATAGCATAATTATTTTGAAAGATTATTTTTCCCTACTTCCTTTAGCTTCAAAAAGAGCATCATATGGCAATCGATGATTAAGGAGAAATAATGGAAAGTTTCCAGGTGATAATTTGCTGCCTTATTCATGGGTAAAACTAAAGTCTATTATTAAAAAACATCTTTTACAGATCCCCACAAAAAAGCTTAATGCTTCATTTGTGTAGTTCATTATGAGAAATGTTGTTTAAAGTTAGATACTGGCGGGTTGTTATAGCTGAAAAAGACAGCTGACCCATCTAACTCCAACCCCCTAATTTGCATATGAGGAATGGAGACCCAGATCCATTCTGTACTTTGCCAAGTTTGGAAAGTAAGTTCTTGGTAGTCAGGGCCTGAACTAACTCGTCCTGGTTCAGTCAAGTGCTTCTGTTCCTCCCAGAGCTGTTTATTCTCTGAAACTCTATTGTCACACATCTTAAATAATTGCCTAGTGTCAACCACAAGTAATAAATGATCTATTTCATATGCTTTTTATTCATGAAAATAAATTTGATACAAAATTTAAAACTAACTTTTACTTCATAAAATTCCTTTCAATTTAATTGAATAACACTAATTTAATAATAGCAATAATATTTGGCATTCATTCATTGCTCATTTGTACAGTGAACTGTTTTAAGCTCTTGATGTACTTTATTTCCTTTAATTGTCACAATGTGTCAATGGAGGAATTCTGTTATTATCACTATGTTACAATTGAAAGACTGAGGCACGGAGAGATGAAATAAGTGTCCAGGATCACACGGAAAGTAAGTTAGAGCATTGGCATTTTGACTTCAGAGCTCTTGCTCTCAAAGAAAACATATAGTGTTCTGATATACATGCTATATTCAAGTAGGCCAAGAGCAGATTTCATTCACTGAAGAATTTATCAACTATTTTCCCGATTTCTCCAGTTAGATGTATATTTGGTATTTCCAATTTACTCCCAGCCCCTCACCCTGCTTCTACTCCATCATTACCTATTACAATATACTAGTTACTAAGGACAAAACCCTTGAAGTCATGCATAATTCCTCTCTTTCCCTCACATCCCACATCTAGTCTATCAACGGCCTGTCAGCTATACTTTCAAAATATATCCAGAGTTTGACCACATCTACACTTTCAGTGCCACGTTTCTGATTTGAAACTGCATGTCTTTCACCTGGCCTTTTACATACATGTTTCTGTTTCTGCCTTTGCTTCTTTACAGTGTATTTTCAACACATTAGTCATGGTGTTTCTAAAACAAGCAGAACACATCACCCTCCTCAGAACCATACAATGAATTCCTGTCTAGTTCAGAGGAAAAGCTAAAGCTCTCAATACAGACCTACTCTAAAGCTGTACAGGACCCTCCCACCCTCAGCCTCCCACACACACTCATACTCAAACTTCTGACCTCATCGCCTGCTGCCCTCTCCCTTGTTCACTCTGCTGCATCGCACTGTTTCTCAAACAGATCAGGTATAGTCTTGCCTTAGGACCTTTGTACCTATTCCCTCTGTCCTTCATCTGATCTTTCCTGAGGCATCCCATGGCTTGCTCTATTCATTTCCTTCTCTTCTCCCATTAAAATTTACCTTATCAGTGATATTTTTTCCTTACACCCGTCCTCTCTCTTCTCCTGGTACTCAGTTCCCTCTTATCCTGCTTTACTGTTTTTCAGAGCACTTATCACTCTCTTACGTGAGAGAAATATTTACCTATTTGTTTGACAATGACCAGTTTTCCCACATTTGAATATACAATTTGTAAGGTCAGTCACATTATTTAATTCCCTGCTTTATTCTTAGTACCTATAGTACTTTGCACAGTGTAGGAACTCAATAAATATTTACTGAAAGAATAATGAATTCATTACCAACAAATGTTTTTTGAGTACCTGCTCCCTGTCTTCAACATTGCATGGATTAAAGAAGGCATGTACAAATAACTAGAAGATAAATCTGATCCTGTTACAACCTCCAGTGTCTGCTACATTGATCACCAGACATCTGGTGACTAGGCAGGTGGTCTCTTCCTCATTATTCCATGTGCTTGATCAGAGAGAAGAGAGGACTTTGCTTTTATCAAGGACATATACAAAACTTCAGGACATGGCAGGGTTTGATAAGTATTATTGAAGCTAAGAGAACGTGTTAGTTTTTCTTTGTAGGAAGTTGAAAGTCAGCTTTCTTGGCAATTCTTCGGGTACCTGAGTGTTGATTATCAGTCACCACATGTCCAAACTTTGCTTTTCCATTCATTTTGCAATTACAGAAGTGTGGACTTATCATTCACCAAGAGATGATTTGGTTCAGGAGACTGGCTCAGCCTAAAGCAACCTACTGATATATTGGTGCCAGAATCCAGTCTTGTCTTAGACAAACATTTACCCAGTTTCTCATGTATGCCAGGATATGCTAGTCACAGTGAATGCAGACACCAGAAATATAGCACCAGTTTTCAAGGAGCACAATACCTTATGGGGCGCAACCATGGGGACTACTCAATGTGTTGTCTCACTTGTATGAAAGTTCACATTGGAAAGCAAATTAAGAACAATGTTGCGCTCTCTCTCTCTCTCTCTCTCTCTCTCTCTCTCTCTCTCTCTATCTATCTATCTATTTATTTATTTATTTATATGTGTGTGTATGTGTGCATATATATATATATAAGTCAGGGCAAAGAATTGTAGCCAACTTTTCTACCAAGTAAGCAAGAATGTTCATTTTAACTGATTAAGGCACACAAGGACAACAGAAAATCTTATTTTCTGTTTTCCTTTTTTTTTTTTGCCAGTTATCAAAAATGTCATTATCTTATACCAGGCATGTTACAGAGTGATTGGAAAGATTCAGTATTCTGTTTGTTTGTTTGTACAGTTATATTCAAAGCATGATTCCATGGTACACCTTGCCTGTGGATGGAAACTTGACGTTATTTCTGATTTTTCTTCACCTTGTTATATATCAAACAAATTTTAGGATGTGTTACTTCTTAGATGGTTAAACTTATTCAAGATTGATTGAGTTTACTATTTTTTCTTCAATGGCTAATTTTTACTTTGCCTTTTTCTTAAATTTATTTGAAGTAAGGCTCAAAGGACTGTAGATAATCAAGGAAGGAGAGTCCATGTGGAGCCCATGCATCATGAGCAGCTGCCTTTTGAGCTTCAAGGCTAGATGGGGTTTCTGTAGTACAGACTGGAGTGGATAGCATTCTAGGAAAGGAAGCTCCTGGGTCTCAGAGGTTAAAAAGGGCAAATCCCTTAGGGAACAGCATGAAGCCCTGTTTGCCTGCAGTATGAAGTCCAAACAACAGTATCAGTTAAATACTTCTGGATTGAAGAAGGCCTTGAAATTCTGGCTCCTGTGTTGTACATATATTTAATAAGCAATGAGAAGCTCCCTAAGGGTGAGTGATAGCAACAGGGCTGAAGAACAAAAGACTGAGAACAATCCAAATGTCCTTCTATAGGAAACTTGTTAAGTAGATCATAGTACATCCATATAATGTGATACTATTTACCAGTTAAATCATTATACATAGGTATATATACATATATATAGAGAGAGAGGCATATCATCTTTCTTATCTATAGTCAAAGATTCACTTAACAAATTAATGAGGGAACTAGCAGGATGGTAAAGCCAGTTCAAAAAAGTATGAGCAACAGAGATATTATAGTCCCTGAAAGAAAGAATGCTAGAATGTGATTGCTACAAAACTAAACTGGTTATTGCTCTATAGGCAATAAAACTATAACCTTTGAGAATGATTTATACTGCCATCAGTTTTCTACAAGTGAAATACCTTAATCCAGAGGTTGGCAAACCTTTTCTGTAAAGTAGTAAAAATTTTAGGCTTTGTGGGCCATGTAAGATCTCTGTCATATATCCTTTGTGTTTGCTTGTTTGTTTTGTTTTCCTTTGCTTTGTTTTTTGTTTTTTTAGAGTTTCTTAAATATGTAAAAACCATTCTCATGTTCATGGGCTTCACAAAAACAGACATCTGTCCCTATTTGACCCAGGCCTAGGTTTGCAGACTCCTGATTAGAGCCTAATCCATAGTAAGTAATAAGACAAAACAAAGATACCTATCTTGGAGAAGTAGGTAATCCTTGGGTGAGCTAGTTAGTGTTCTGTTATGACAATCAAGGGACATGTATTTGTTCTTTTGTCCATTTTAGGTTTTGACACCACTTAACAGAGGTGTCTGATGCTGTGAAATTATTTAGTAGGGGTGTATGAATCGAATCAAGGAGATAAGTGGGGAAGACACTGTTAATCAAATGATCATACAGTCAAAGGTATTATTTCAAGTGTTTCCAGGTGTGTGAAGGAGGGATGGGCAGTGCTATGAGAGTTTGTTTGGAGGTCCAGAGGGGACTCTTCTGAGGAAGTGATGTTTCGTGTAAGTTCTGAAGAACAGAAAGGGGTTTACCTGGAGGGGAGGAAAGAGAATGCCTAGCCAGGGAATCAGCCCTGGAGGTTTGGCTTGTTGCAGGAGGGAACTCAGAGCACCCCAGACTGAAAGAGGACCGCTGGTGTTGGAGGGAACTGGAGGGGAAAGAGTGGGGGAAACGTAAAGGAAGTTAAAGAGGTAGGGCCTAGACCACAGGAGCCTCTTTTCCAGGGACCATCCTGGTTTACTGGTATGAAAATTAGTTACCCTCTTTTACTCTCATCCAGTTTGGATGATAAATGGGTCATGTTAAGGAGTTTGCTTCTTAACACTAAAACCAATAGGAAACATCAAAGAATTTTACGCTGGGCAAAGAGATGTAATCAGATTTCTATTTTGAAAGGATGGCTGCCTTGTGGGTGAGGGATTTGAGGCAGGCCATCACAGTCCATGTGAAATGGTTGTTTACCCAAAAATTTGTCTTCAGTTTAAACAATTTGTTCAATTTTCTCAATAGCAAGTCATGGAAATATGTTGTTTGATGAAATTAGCTGGTTCACTAACCAGACTAACCAGGTCAAGACTGTTGATTGAGTAGCCTCATGTAGATGAAGACATTTTATAATGCATTTAGTTATAACCCATGACTTGTTTAGATTTCTTGCCACATAGTCATGATGTGTTCTTGTGTTCTTATAGGCATGGATAATGAGAATACTATAAAATGGAACTATTGGGATATGGTTTAGCTGTGAATCCAATAATCTAGACTACAGAATCATAAAATTAGTAAGGGGATTTTGTCCCAGTGACAGTATGAGTGCTGAGACCACCATTGACTTGTTCACAGTATATCCCCTGCAAACAGCATTGAAGAAAATTTCCTAAGTGACTGAATGAAGGAGCCAATTCAAGAACTTTATTTCTTACAGATGCTGTGCTCTTTCTTCCTAAATATCTTAGATATAACCATTTGTAAAACTCCTTAAACATTTATCCCATTGTCTTAGAATTTCTGAATGAAGACTCTAGTCAAAAATGTAGAGGTATGGGGCTGGCCAGTTAGCTCAGTTGGTTTGAGCATGGTGCTGCTAACATCAAGGTCCAGGGTTCCATCCCTATAATGGCCAGCTGCCAAAAAAAAAAAAAAATATATATATATATATATATATATATATATAAATGTATATAAAATACATAAATATAAATTATAAAAAATATATAAATATATGTAAAAATATTTACCAAAAATACTGAAATATATTTTCTACTAATATTTTTTGTTCAGGATTGAAGGAAAGTGTGACAAAATAGTTTGCTTAAGAGTAGAGATAGCCCACTGTTAAATTTGAGTGGCTTAAAAAAATAAAAAGAGTAGAGATGGCAAAACCAATTTCCATCAAAAAAAGAATTAATGTCATGTAGGTGTTTTCATTGAGAACAAGTAAGCAATGTATCTTCTTTATTTATTTTTATAATATTTCCACCTGGCAAGGGAGAACCATGAAGAAAAACTTAATTAAAATAAACATTCAAACCTAGTCTGAAGGTGTTAAAATCTTTATAATATGAATTAATATAGTCAGAGTAACTATTTGTTGTTCTGTAAGTAATTTAGGTGCTATAAATACAGGAGATATGTATAAGCATTTAAAATCACAATAACACTTTAATAAGATCTAGAATCCCTCAGAACTATGATAGTAATAAGATGACAGAAACTCATATTTAAATTTGGTCTTTAAAAATTAATATATTTGCTTATCTTCAACAATTTGGGCAAACATTGGATTAATACCTAGACTGTGAGAAAATTGATAACTTTTAGCCCCTTTTATCAGTTTTCTTTTTTCATTTAGTTATACAATAGTAAATCCAATGTCATTATATTTGCAGTCTGCCCCCTGTTCTCTAATAGTCTCTGTTCATTTCTTCTCCTTGTGCTGACTGCAGCCATGTTTTCTCTGGAGTGTGCTGCTTTACCTGCAGCATTGGAAAGTGTTGGTTGTTTCCTCTGGCCTATACATGTCTCTGAACCTGGGGGTGGGTAGGTGTTTTCTTGGTCTTGACGATTTTGTAAGACCACTGATAACACTTCTTCCCTCAACATCCCCCATCTCCTTCCTTCTACCACCCCATCTGTGAAATACATTTGCTGAGATTATAATACCCTACACTTTTTAATGCAGCAGTTTTCTACCATTTTCTTGGTACTTCCCCTCATCTGTTTTCTTATACAGTAACTGACTTATTATATTCTCTCCTCCCTACCTCTACTTTCTTCATGGCTTTAATTAGCAGCATATATCCATACCAAACTCTGGCCTCTCACAGGCTATCCTCTCTCTTTCAACAATCTTGTCTTCTACTCCAGCGGTCAACAGACTTTTTTGTAAAGGGCCGAACAGTAAATATTTTCAGTTTCCAGGCCATAGGTCTTTGTTGCAACTACTAAACACTGCAGTCCTAGCTTGAAAGCAGCCATTGAGAATACATAAATAAATGGATGTGGCCATGTTCCAATAAAATTTTATTGACAAAAACAGGTACCCTGAAAAGCTGAGTAGGGATGTGAAAGAAATGAGATAGCAAGCCATGTGAGTATCTGGGGGAAAAGAATCCCAGCCAGGCAGGAGCTTGCCTGGAGTTCTCCAGAAGCAGCATTGAGACCAGTTTGGTTGGAGCACAGTGGGCCAGAGGAAAAGTTGTAGGAGAAGAGGCTCGGGAGATGAGTGGGGGGTTGAGGGGGAGATGCTTTTAGGCTGTGAATAAGATTTTGGCTTTCACTCAGGCAGTGAAGAGCAATTGGAGGGTTCTAAGCAGAGGGGCAATAAACAAATTGAAGTTTTAACTGGATTGTTCTGCTGCTGTGTCAAAGGCAGTGAGAGGGCAGGGTAAAGCCACATAAATGAAATAGGAGATTACTGAAATATGCCATGGAGCAGGCTGGTAACAGTAGAGGAGGTGGAAAGTGGTCAAATTCAAATACATATACATATATTTCCTCCCTGATATATATTTTGAAGGATTTGCTTCCAGATTGGATTTTGCTTTCACAGAAAGGAGTGAAGAATTACACTGAGGCTTTTATCCTGAGCAAGTAAAAAGATGGAAGACCATGGATAGAGCAGTTTTATAGGGAAGATCATCAGTGTTTTGAGATTGTTTGGTTGGAGATGTCCATGAGATGAGCAAATGCACCGATGTTTGAGATGTCTGACATTCATTATCACTTCCTTGATTTCATGATAAATGGACAATTACTCCTTACTTTAAAAAAATCATTCACTTAGGCCAAACTGTTCTATTGAAGACTTAAGTAAAACATGTTACCAGGTACCCGACAGAGGCAGACTGGTTTTACAGTGTCTGCAGCTATATTTATCAATATCCTTTATTATTCCAATGACATCTAATTCATACATAAATTCATAAATAGCTTTCAAGTTATTCCTCGATTGTGAGCTGAAGATTACAGAATTTTTTAAAATGTTCTTTGTTAGTATATATAATCCGGAGTGGGGAAAAACTGATATCTTTAAGTGCTTTCAGCATAAAAATAGTTATACAGAGAAAAATGTTATTGGATAATGTAATATGAGGGTACTTCAAAAAGTTAGTGGAAAAATAGAATTAAAAGATAATGTATATCTTTCTATGAACTTTTTGAAGTACCCTCATATAGCTACTAGCTACAGTTTTATATTGCATTTCTTATCATTTTAGTACAATTTTAAACTCACTTATTTCCTGCTTATAGGACAAATCAAGTTTGGGAATCTTCTTTATGCAAGAAATGAATTTTGTAAAAAGGGTTTGAAAGATTAAAGAATTTGGGCTGGTGAGTGTCTAGGGAAAATTCAGTTGCAAGTGTTAAGATGGTATGATAGTAAGTTACAAAGAAAGCATGATCTAATAAGTTTTTCCATTCTCTATTCTCCAAGCCTAGTGTCAGAAAAGCAACTCACTTGCTCAGTTAATTTTTTGAAGAAAGCATATTTTTAATTTGGCAAGATAAATGTGTTAAGATTTCTCTCTAGTGTTTCATTAAAAACAATTCTAGAATAAAATGAAGTGTGTTTTAAACTTTAATTCATTGGAATGTTGAAAAGGAAATGTCTCGCACTTAGGGGGTCACATTCAACTCTATATTGGTAATAACTGTTTTATTTTCTGTATTGTTTATTAGCGTTAATCATCCAGGAATGTAGAAATATAAACTTACAGTTGTAAAAGACTTTGTAGGATCCTCTTAAAGGATCATCTCATACAGTGCCTATCAAGTATTTTTAACTGTGACCTAGAGTTAAAAATAAGAATTTATGTTATGACCCAATGCATTATATTCATATATATACTCATATAGATAGATAGATATGACTCAAGTAAAAGTTTCACAAAGAAATAGTTACTATGTTCTATTTTATTGTTGTTGTTATTGTTTCCTTTTTAAAAAAATTTTTGCTCTATTTTTCATTGCAGAAGTAACATCTTTTCATCAGCAAGGGATTTGCCACTTCAGGAATACTTTTACTTTTCCATATAGCATTGTCTGTCTTCCCTTACTTCTCCCATACTCATCAAAACTTCTGATATGGTTCAGAGAATATGGTGAGATAAATCAGAAGAGCAGTCCCTCTTCCTTTTTGTATGTTCCTAATGGTTAAGGACATCCATGAGAGATCACTGATTAGCTTGGCATAAATAATGGAAAATGTAATAACAAAAAAATAAAGCAAGAGAAAAGGAAACAAAGAAAGTTGGAAGCATTGATTGAAATACATAAATTAAATGCTATTCATGCAAAATTGAAAGAGGAAAGATTTTTCTAAATAAAGGAAACTTGAAATGAGAACTAACTTTTCTAAGAAATGAAATCATTTTTCAAAGAAAAATTATAATAAATGTAATAGAATTGTGCAATTAAAATATGTAACAGGATAATCTCAACTTACTTTTCAAAGAAAAAAAGAACATTTCCAGATATTACATATTACTAAGTCTATAATTTAATTTCCCTTTACATACATATTTTATTAAAAATGATCAGGACAAGGTATTAAATGAATTATCTATTTACTTTTCCATTTCTTTAACCATCTCTGTGATCCTATATTTAGCCATTTGTGTCTTTTTTCTTTCAAGCAAAAGAACTGTTCACAAATGCTGTTCCTGGTATCATGTGATTGGCTGATAACCGTGTAATCAACAGTTACTGATCATATCTCTTCACCTTCTGTCCTCCTCCCACATTGAAATTCTCCCAAGTAATAAATACTTGGACCAGCAGAAGCCCTGTCGAATATCTGGGCTTGTAACTAGCTCTGACCTCTTAGAAGATATAACTCGCTTCTAGTCATTCCTTAATGTTACTAACTTGATCCTATAGATTTTATAGATATTGAAGGTAATCTAAACTTGGCTTTTACTCTTGAATCAGGAATAGGGTGGGAATTTGAGGTTAGGATGGAGAATATAGTCAGCAGAATTGATATGCTTTGATCTTCAGGACTGATCTTGGGATCCAATGATTTATTTTGTGTACTTTTAGTATAGTTTTTAAATTAATATGGATGGCATTCACCACTGAGTTTTCATGTAATAATTGGATTTATTTCAAAAAGTGTTTAATTTTTATTCCTTATTCCTAAATATAAGCAGTGAATTGCTTTTAAATTTAATTTAATGTTAGATATCATAAAATTTAAAGAGTAGAATTTCTTTCTTTTTATCACTACAAAATGATTGTTTAGTTTTTTAAGCCATTGAGTTTGGTGGCATTTTGTCACTCAGCGAGAGCTAGCCTAGTAGTAAAAAAGTAGATTTTCTTGTCACTATAGGAAAAATACTTGAAATATTTATTTCTGATATAGAAGTTATTTTAATTTTTGAATAATGAATAATGGCTTATTTGGCATTTATTGATGGGGTATATTGTTAAATATTTTGTTGAAATACATATACCTTATGTAATAATTAGTATGTAATTATGAAATACAATTCCCTTATATTTTTATGTAATTGTAGGTATTTGTGTGTTCAAATATCTAAAATTACAATAGACGATGACTTCTGTGCCTGACCAGTTTATTTGTTTTAGCCAGCTAAATCTAACTTGCAGATATTTTATGCCCAAATTTTAAAAGTGTCATGTTAAGACAAGCAAAGAAAATCAAAGTGTAAATGCTATATATGACTATTGACTTTAACAACAAAAACCATGAATATCTATATGCCTATATATATCTAATATATCTGGATATATTTCTACTCAGTTTAAATAAAATGAACAATATACATGGATCTATATTTCAAAAAAACAGAGAGCATATATTTTTAATGTACTCAACTTGTTAAAATATTTTATACTGGGAAGATAATAAACAAATGGTGTTGTTTTATTAACTGTTACTCGTATTATAGGAATATAGATTAAGGGGAACAAAGCACATATGCAGATTTGCCTTCAGTTTTCTAGACATGTTAGTTTGATTTTGAATTTGGTTTTTAGTGCCTCTGTGTTTTCTTTCTATTTGAAAAGTTTTCTCTCTAGAAATGACCAGCTTTGTCACAAAAGAACCCATAGTAATGATTGAGCTGAAATTTCTCTCTAGAGTGATGCCATTTGACTGCTAAAATGTTCTATACTAGTATAATTTTTTTTTAAATTTACAAATTAACTCGATGCTGACATCCCTTTATTGGGGAAGGCTTGGCTCATTGCATGACCTAACTTGGCTAGTGCTTGCTCTAGCTGTGAATTATAATTAACTACTGATGGGAATATAAAAAGGATCTGACTTACAAGCTGCCGTTTTTACATGCCAATATGTGAATTAAATCCAACTACCTCAGTCCTTGCAACATAGCAAAGCTAAGAATGCAGAATCTGCCTTATTTATAACCAGGACTACTGCTCAGAGCTGACAAATAGTGATTATGAGGATGCAATACAAGCTGTCCTGTATGAATTACTTTATTAGTACTATGACAACATTGGCAGCATTGCCTTACCATGTTCATTTTAGATATTTGTATTAAATCTTTCATGTTTTTTAGGTCAGATTCATTCTTTTTCTGCTAAAATTACTTACAGTATTGAAAGAATTATTTGAGGACAATACGGTCAGTCACACATTTCAGATTCTTTCCTGTTTATTTGTCTGTTGTTGGCTAACAATGTCTATACTAAATTTAGTTGCTTTAAACAGCATCAGTTTATTGCTTGTGATGATTCTATGAGTTGACTGGGTTCAGTCAGATGGTTGTTCAGCTTACATGGTGTAACTGAGGTCATTCATGCAGTTGCATTCAGCTATGAGCTCTGCCAGTGACGGGATGTCAGGAGGACCTCTCATCCTCTAGGGTTTCTCTCCATATGGCCTCCTGTCGTTCAGTAATCTAACCTGAACTTTTCTTTTAGCACAGCAGGTGGGTTTCAAGAGGACAGCTCTGACATAGAGTTTATTAAGGCATTGCTTGCATTACACATGCTAATCACTCAAAGCAAATCACCTAGCCAAGCCCAGAGGAGGTGTGGGAGAGGACCACACAGGGACATGAATATTGCTAGACTAGTCTGCTGGGGTCCAGCAATGTAATTGACTGGCACATCACCGTAATAAATGTTAGTGGAGAACAACAGGTAGTGAGTTTGTGTTGGAAAGAAGAGTAAGAATCAGTATAATTTGAACCAAATAATATGTGTATAAATAATTTAACAAAATTATAATCAACAACCTTGATGTTATTTAGTGGGGGACACTATTAGGAAGTGGAGGGATAAGGAAGTATTACTAAAATTGAAATGAGGGATTTGTATCCTGTTAGCCTTTTTTGAAAGATAATGAATCTCCATGAAAGAGTATGTATGCTTCCTTTTGGTAGAAATGTTCCTAGTATATGTGTCAACAAAATGGGTAAGGTTACCTAATAAGCTGTACCTGACAAACAATTTTGACATGGCTTCTAATTAGAGTTTTATTCTTCAACTGTTTTCCCTCTTCTCCCTTGCTTGCTTATCCATAATATGGAAATGTTAATTTTTGAAAATGAAGTAATTAAATTTAAATTTATGATATTTTATATGTTGTGTAAGTTTCTAAGATTCTTTTACTTATTCAGATTTTTAGGACATTAATTGTCCTATCAGGTAAAATAGCCCAGTTACTGGAAATTCTCCTATTCCTAATTTGAAGTGGAGAATTAATTTTCTAGGGATTTAGGAACTATGTACTTTGTATCTTAGACATTCCCTGTTTCTGCATCCCTAAGATTACAGCATTGCATTTTAAACTGACGCTAAAAATGGTTTTCTCTTTTTGTGGAAATAATTTTTTACTTAGCACTGCTTTTCATTCTCTAGTCGCCATAACTATCTTCCCCTCTTTTATTATCTTTTCAATATTATTTTACCCTGACAAACCAATTTAGACTCTACAAAGTATTTGGGGAGTAATTTGCTGACAAATGTATTTTAGGGAGTCCATATAGTATTCTGAGTAAGAGCAAGGTCTTTGGAATCATCCAGCTCTTGATTTTGATCCTAGCCTGGCCAATTACTAGCTATTAACCTGGAATTTTTCTTAATGTCTCTAAGGCTATGCATATTCATTTATAAAAGGCAGTGGCAAAGTATCCTCATGGTGCTTGTGTATATTAAATAAAATAACTCTGGCAAAAACTATTTGCATTGTGCCTGACCTAGTAAGCACTACAATTGTAAATTTTATTATATTTTTATAACCCCTTAAATAAAATGAAATATTAAAATAAATAGGAAACTTCTATCATATTAAATAAAATTTCTTTTCTCAGATCATACAAGGGCCATGCTCCTATTTGGCCCCTTCTTTGTGGAACTTATACTTATCTAGAAACTTCAGTGAAATGATGCAAGATCATAGAACAGGAAGAGAAACAGTGATCCTCTGATAATTTGAATGCAAACTACCAAATTGATAATATATGCAGAAGAGAGAAGAAATGAATTAGGCCACGAGTCAAGTAACCATTAGAAACATTTTTGTCTCAGAAGCCCTTTTGCCCCTTTTAAATCCCATACTTAAAGTTCTAGAATTTAAATGTTTATTCCAGATAAGAACTGTTACACTGTTTCAGTTTATGAAAATTCATTTATTCATAGACTTGATTTTACCTTTGAGAAAACTTCAGAAAAGAATGACTGCCAAAATGTATTATAAACTTTTTCCTCAAATACTTTTCTCATTATCTCCTATAAAATTTCTCTCTAAAGGGCCGAGCCCGTGGCGCACTCGGGAGAGTGCAGCGCTGGGAGCGCCGCGACGCTCCCGCCGCGGGTTCGGATCTTATATAGGAATGGCCGGTGCACTCACTGGCTAAGTGCCAGTCACGAAAAAGACAAAAAAAAAAAAAAAAATTTCTCTCTAAAAACATTGTAAGGATGACTGTAATTAAGCTAATTGTGTGCACCCAAATGTGCAGCTTATGACAATAAGAGAGAGCAGTCACAGCAAGAACGTGGAGCAATATGCTTGAACATGCAGTAGCACAGCGCTTGCAAGGCTGGCCGTGCAGTTAGTCTTGGGCTAACAGCTGTGATGAACAGAACGTCTGTAATTCCTTTGGCATGAAAATGAATTGACAGTTATTTATAGGGGATAATTAATGTGACATTTGTAAAAGTAAACACAATTTTCAACCTTCGATGAACTGTTAGAAAGAAAAAAAGGATGGGAAATGAGTGGTACTTTTACCTGACAAAAAATGTTTGAAGAGAAATAGATGGTGTCTGTGGCTGTGTAAGACACTGTCTTCCAGACTGTAAAGCATATCGTCAACCATGAGAATAATAGTTGAAGAGTTAAAAATTTTAAAGGGAAGCACACCCATCCTTGAAGTAATTGTAAATGTATGGAGTATCTCTGCAAAGACTGCATTATGTAATCTTGCTGGTAAGAGGAAATTGTTATGATTTCACGTAATGTAGTTTTGTTCTTATAGTTCTTTCTTTACAGTTCTTTATTTTTAAAAGAGTGTGGAAGGACTTAGGGAGGATGACAGGAAGGAAGGAAGAAAGGAAGGAAGGAAATGTGTACATATTAATCCCAAGTAAAGATGATGTTGGTATTTTCTGCTATATCAATAATACCATTTATTCAATATTCATTTCACATGGTCAGATAGCTGGTTAGACTGCTAATTTTGGAATTGTGTGATATTGAAGGAGTGAACTTGGCCAGATGGCTTGTCTTGAAACATTGTCACATACTTGCTGGCTAAATGCTTATGTGTTATATGTTTGATTATCAGGCTTGCACCTGAGAAACTCTTGACTTCTTCAAAGAATAATTCATTTCCAAATGATGATCATTTTACAAGTATTAATAAAATAGTGGTAATCAAACTAAGAAAATTTTATTCCTCATGTAACCAGAAATTATTACTGCTTCTCTGATTATACTTGAAATATCCTCCTATGTTCAGTTCTACAACTCTGATCCAAACACCTCAGATCCCACCTCCACTTGAAGCTTTCACCTTGAGACAGTGGAAGAAAGCAGTGGTGATTTCCTCTACTCACTTTGTGAATTTTATTTTAGATTTTAACTGTGATAGCATGGGAACCCAACTTATTTTCTGGAACAATTATATGAGTTCTTTAAGTAGCCATACCATTATTTTAACTCATTTGAACACAGACCATGTTACAGCTGCTCAGTGAGGTATCTCTGAGACTGTGTCATTCAAGAAAGCTGGTGAGGTATCAGCCATGACATGGATTTCTTCACTGTGCTGAATGATCATGAGCAGAAGATATATCCTCAAACCAAACTCTTGACTTTCTTTGGCAGCATAAGTTTAAACAAAGGTATCAGGCATCTCTGATAGTGGCAAATTGAAGAAAATCCTTACCCAATTAAAATTACAAGAAAATTAATTCCACATCGATCATTTTATTTTAGACATATACAAGTACAGGTATACTGAGCTTTGGTAAAAATTTTTGCGCGAAAGCCTGGTATAATAAGTGTTCAAAAATGATTTTTGTGAAAGACCATCTACTGTGTGCCAGGTCTCTGTGTGAGATGCAAAGACTTAAAAAATAAGGTTTCTGTTTGGTAATATTGATGAGAAGGAAATTTTATATACCGAAGAAGGGGAAGTTATTAGATTTAGTTAATAAAAATAAAATACACTGCATCCATGAATACAAGGGTGACACTATGACAAATAAATTAGATAAGGAGAGGGAGACTGCAGTGTGTTTACGTTTCATGCACTTAAAAGCCAAATAGAGTAAAGGGTCTGAAATTGAACTGTGTTGGCCACATTCCCAGTAGCCTCCATTATATGCCTCTTCCTCATGTTAATGACAGTGGAAAATCCACATTTTACAAATTATAATCTATAACTAGGAGTGAAGCAGAAGTCTATCATTTTCCACCTTGGAGAAATATCTGGAGGGATTCAGAAAATATTTTAATAGTGGGCCAGGGATGAGATCAAAGTGGATGGAATTGGATTGTAAGGAATGGAAATTCTATTTAGTCTATAAGCTTGAGATTTTCGTGTGTACTACAGACTTCCTCTATAAATGATTATACTTTGTGTGATAAGCTAAATGTTTTTCTGAATACACATTTGCTATGTGGTGGTCATCACTGCATGGGGAGCATACTAAGGACAGAAATAGAAATAGCAGAAATCATTAGTTTTTTTGTGGTGACTTTTGTGAAAGCAGTTGTGTCCTACAAGTTTGCTCCTTTCCCAGGCTTCTGTTGCCTCAAGTGAAGGTCAAGCCACCACACAAATGATTTGGATAAATAGGAAGAATTTACCATCTCTGGGGGATAAGTGGGGAGAAGTGGTATTGGGGGTGCTTATGCAAAAATAAATAGCAGAAAAAGCAATATGTAGGTTTTACATGTATGGTTTAGTGTAGGTACACAATTTGAGTTTTAAATTCAGAAGAGAGAAACATTGGCTTCAGGTAGAGTTATCAGTAAAAACCTAACTCATTGGAAAATTGAAAGTAGTATTAATTTGAGGAACTAGTAAATTATTTTGTTAAAAGTTCTAGCTGTACATTTTTAGCTAGTGACTTGGTAAATGGATTTTGGTGACTTGAGTAAAGTAACATAAAATGTTTTGACAGGTTGGCCAGGGAGTGCTATGCAGAAATTCTCAGACAAAAGGGAGAGCAGAGGCAGGGAGACCATCCACTAGACTCTAAAAATGATCCCTCTTGCTTTCTATTGTACTGATCAAGGCAGGACTTGGTAAAGGCTTGGACTAGGATGCTAGCAAAGGGAATGGCAAGGAAGTGGAAGAATTGCTAGAACCTGCTGACATTGGATATACGGATATATATTATGATGAACATTAACATTTATTTAGTATTTCACTGGAAATATGTGGATTATTTTACTTTTATTGTCTGATTTAATCTCAGTCATTTTATGAAGTATAGGTACTAACATCATTACAAGTTAAGTAATTTTCTTAAGATCACATAGCTAATAATTATCAGAACCAGAACCCAAACCTTGGGTCTGTCTGAACCCAAGCCATGCTGTAAAGGATAGTGAATCAACAGAGGCTAAAATAGAGAGTGATGCTAACATCCAGTGAGGAGACAGATGACCATTAGAAGTCTGACTTGTTGTTGATCATGTGTACATATAATACAAATACAAACTTTTTCTCTTTTTCCTTTATTTTTTTTAGTGCGACTTCATGACAGCATATCGGAAGAGAGCTTCCATTACTTGGTGTTTGATTTGTAAGTACACACTTCATGCTTATTTCGCAATCTATTAGAAGACCATTTTGAAATAAACATTATTTATCTATTTGTACAGTACATATTAATGCTATAATATTTTAAAAATGATCTTCAAGTAACATTTGACTCTGATTCTTTTGAAAAGCAATGACTACTCAGCAATATTTTATTTAAAATATAAATGAATCTTCATACGTGAGAGTTATAAGTCTGTTTCCCTTTGCATTGTCCATTGTGATATCATAAGTTGTTCTCAGTTTTACCTTGTGGTACAAAAATGGCTGACATAAGCAAAATTTTCCACTGAACTTTTTAAAAGAGTATGTGTAATTCATTATCCTATGTAAAAAGAAGATTCAAGGAAGAAATTGAGATTGCCAAGATTGATTTAAACTAATCAGGACATTTATTTGTTTGTTTGTTTGTTTGTTTGTTTGTTTGTTTGTTTGTTTGTTTGTTTTTGGTGGCTGGCCAGTTTGGGGATCTGAACACTTGACCTTAATGTTACAAGGCTGCACTTTAACCAACTGAGTTAATCGCCAGCCCCCATCAGGGCTTTTAAACTGAAGTTCTAGCCACAAAAATGAAGGGAAAATAATAACTCTTGTTAGGAATATAGTAAAACAGTCCACATACATAGTTGCTGGGAGATTAATAAGAACACACTTTCTGTACATCAATTTAATACTACTTACCAAGAGCCTCAAAAATATCCAGATCATTTGACATGGTAATTTCACTTCTAAGAACAAAGTTCATGGAATGTATACCCTAAATTAGTTAAAGTTTTATGCTAGAAGATGTTCATTGCATTATCCTTTATAATAGGGAGGGAAAAGGAAAATAAAATGACTTAAGGATTCAGTAATGGAGAAACAGTTGTATAATTACATCATGGATTACTCTCTAGCATTTCAATGTTTTGTTTGCAAAAAGTTTTAAAATAGATAAGAAAAAATTATTTCACATAATATGAGTCTAAAGGTAGTTGTTAATACTAGGTTTGGATACTTTAGCCCTTTAATCATGTCATTAAGAAACCATGTTCTTTCAATTTTTCTGTTTTTTGTAGTATGTGGCTTGTCTTCATGCTCAGCTCCCCTTATGGTCTCAAGTTGACTGCCTCATTTTCAGGTATCACAGTGACTTCCAAAAGCAGAAAAAGGAGAATGGTAATTCCACTGTGTATATTTTTACCTATGGGGAAAACCTTTCTCAGGAGTCTCTCAGAAGAGATCTGTTAATGAATCCTTATTTAAAATTGCTTCTCAAGCCCATGTCTAAAGCAGGTATTGGTAAAAGGAATGGAATTACAACATTGGCATTGATCAATCATAATTCAGTCTGTAGGTCTGGTGAAGGAACTGACCTCCCCTAAATCATGTATGATGCCCGGCTAAGAACTAAATCATGATTTTGCTATCAAGAAAGAAGGAGAGTTTTGCCTGTGGAAAAGGCAGCCAAGCATACCTGCCGTATTGGTGATCCATGTGTATTCTGTAGAATAGTGACTAAAGTTCTGCTTATGTACAATCCTGCTACACAGGCTTCTTTCCGTAGTCACAACCCATCCATGGCTTGCTCACTTGGCTGCAGTTTGTTCTAGTAGTCCTTCCTCTTCAATCCTTTCTCTGAGCTCTTATTTTTACTTTTTCTGTTATTCATTCTTCTTTCATGATGTTCCAAGATTCCTTCTTTTATGATTTCCTTTTGAACTTTCTTAGGCCATTCTCCTAGAGTAGATATGCTAGCAACAAATTCTTAGTTTTCTTTTTTCTGAGAATGTCTTGATTTTCCCTTCATTCCTGAATGTTATTTTATCCAGATATAGAATTCTAGGTTGGACAGTCCTTTTCTTTCAAAGTTGTGTCACTCTCTTCTGGATTCCTTGGTTTTTTGATGAGAAATCTTCTGTGATTCTTATTGTTTTTCCCCTAAAGATAAGGTGTTACTTCTCCCTAAGTGCTTTAAAGATTTTTCCTTTGTCTTTGGTTTTCACAAGTTTGACTATGATGTGTCTTGGCTTGGATTTCTCAGAGTTTATTTTATTTGAGGTTTGCTTAGCCTCTTGAATGTTTAGGTTTATGTCGCTAACCTTGGAAAACTTTTAGACATTGTTTCCTTGAATACTTTTTTAGTCTCACCTTTCTCCTCTCCTTTTGGTACTCTGATGACAAGAATGTTGGATTTTTTGTTGTAGTCCCATAGGTCTCTGAGGCTCTGTTCTTTTTTTTCTCCCTAGTCTATCTTCTTAATGTTCAGATTGGTTAATTTATATTGTTCTGTCTTCAAGACTGATTGCCTGATTCTTTCCTCTGTTTTTTTCCATTCTGTTCATCCATCGAGTTTTATATTTAAGTTATTGTATTTTTCAGTTCTAAAGTTTTCTTTTGGTTCTTCTTTATATCTTCTGGTTTTTGCTGAGACTTCCTATTTTTTCATTCATTTCAAATGTATTCATATTTGCTAACTTGAAGCATTTTTATTATGGTTGATTAAAATTTATTGTCAAATTATTTCAACAGCATTGTCATCTTGGTGTTTCTGTCTGGTGATTGTCTTCTTGTTCAAATTGAGATTTTTCTGGTTCTTTCTGTGATGAATAATTTTGGATTATATCCTGGACATTTTGGGTAATATTTTATGAGACTCTGGATTTGATTAAATCTTCTTTTTAGCAGTCTTCCTCTTATACCACACTAACAGGAGTAAGGAGATGCCACCTTATTACTGACAAATGGGGGTGGAAGCCCAGGTTCCCTGCTTAGCCTTTATTGACACCCTTTGGGGGTGTCTCCTTATTGCTGGACAGAGATTGGAGCAGAGGGACTTTTTTTTTCTTTCCTGTATTTAGTGGGATAAATGCATCTACTCTATTTTTTTTTTCTAGAATCAGACCTGTTTTTATGTCACAAAAGATTTAATTTCTCACATCTCCTTTGCTATGTAAATAAAGGTATGGCATTACAAATTGGGATATGTCCTTTATGCTGTGATGAATGCTGGAATAAAAAACACTTTTTGCTAATTTTCATTACCTAAGTAATATCATTCAGAATTAGGTTTGATCAAGCTCTGTTAGGGAAGAAAATCTTTTTTGCCACCCTTTTAGGTTGAGTAACTGGGGGAATGTGAATTAAACTAACCAAAGGCAGATTAACAGTAGAAAAGGCACACAATTTTTATTAATATGTATATGCATTCCCAGGAGTTCAGTGAAAAGATATGAAACTCAAAGAACAGTTAGACTTAGTGGCTAATATACCCTTTTAACAAGGGAGGAGAATTTAGGCTTCAAGGGATGATAAACTGTGGAGAAGTCACTAGTAAATATATGGGACAACTAATGGAAGGTAAGATCTGTTTTAGTAAGATCTGTTTATGCAAACTTATCTTGCTATGGACTCCCTGTCTTTAATGAGTTACTCTCTCACTGGTATAGGGGCAGAAAATGGGGCACCTTCCTCAGAGGGAAATTTATTCTCTGCTTTTAGGCAGATAAGGGGAGGTCAGAGAACTCTTCCTCCATCGGTTGATTCTCAGTTACCTTTAGCTCAAAATAGCCCTTGCACCCAAGTGCCATATTTTGGGGCATATTCTGATCCCCTTCAGCTGCTTCAGTGTTAACTTAGACTTTTCTGCTATGCCATTTTCCTATGTTCAAGTTATTTATATCTACACTTCAAATATTTTAGATTTCTATATTTCTTACTGAATTAAGGGAATGATACAAATCATATAGATTAGTTTCTTTTTTATGCACCATTTTTTAAATTCAGCAACTTAATTGGTGAAAAGCATATAAAGAAAGCAATTTATATGAAGACATAAGATTTTTTTTCTTCCATAATAACCCCTCCCCACTCCTGCCACACATAGGAGCACAGAGGATTTTTAGCGCAGTGAAAATATTCTGTGTGACCCTGTAATAGTGAAAACAAGAAATTATGTGTTTGGCAAAACCCACATAACTGTACAACACAAAGAGGGAACCCTGAAGTAAAACTGAGTTAATAGTAGATCAATATTGGTTCATAAATGTAACAAATGTACCATGCTAATATAACATGTTAGTAATAGCAAAATAAACTTTTATAGTGGATCATGTCTGTAGTGATAATATTTGTTTGTGTTAGAAATGTCTCTGAAACCAAGTGAAGAGACTTGTGAGGGTGAATGTTTACGTACGAACCATAGTAATTTAAAATATGCTGGGTCAGGCAACTGAACTTCTGCCTCTAGAATGAAGAGCTCACTCTTTGCAATTATTCTTTAGTGTTTAAAGTTTAAGAAGGAGAGTCGTCAGCAGTTCTTATCAAAATGCTTTGCCAATAAATGAGATTAATAAACTAGTTAAACACAATCCAGTAAAGTACTCAACTTTAGAGACTATTGGAAAACAATGGTTAAGAGCGTGTATTTTCAATGACTTAAAAGCGATCGTAACATGTAAGTATATAATTCCTCCAAATCACGTAATAGTTGTGGTGGTAATCTATGGAGAGAAAAAGTAAGTAGCTTTAGAAAAATGCACATTTTAAATATGGCTAAGAAAAGTATTGTCTTAAAGATATCAATGAAATACTCATAAAGTAAAATTGGAAGCCACTTAGCCAATCAATTTCAAGATAAAAGAGCTACTTGAATTCCTAAAGAAGGAATGTTCCTGTGTTCCTCCTTTCAATGATGGTTTTGGCAGCAAGGTTCTTGTGCATACTCCCTGTGGAATGTCAGCTATTCAGAGTCTAATGGAACATTCTATTTTTACAGCCGCATTGAGTCTTCTTCTAATGGAATACTTTCATTTTCTAAAAAGCACAACAGAGGAGGCCATGAGTTCCATGGGGAAAAAAAAATAGTTTCTTCTTGCTATTTTAAATTTATATTTTTAAATTCAGGTATCTGACCACCATTTCCAACTACAAAGCATTAGTAATCACTTTTGCAAATAGAATCAGGAATCAGTGGGAAAGGCCTTCATGAAAGCAAATAATGAACTGCCCTGATGTTTTCAAATCATCCTTACTCAAGGTTTGTGCCTAGCAGGGTTTTCAGGCACACCTCAGCAGCTCTGGGAAGCAAGAGGGGCTAAGTTTACAGAGATGTGGATTTATGTGAAAACTAAGGGAAGACAAGAAGTGAAGAAATGGAGCTAGATTGTCATCCCTGAGGGGAGACCTTCAGGCAGAAAATTTGGCCATAAGCAGATAAGGCAGACCTAGTCATTTCGAAGACTGATGAGAAATAATGCCTTGACAAAGGCAGTCATCTGAACATACATGTTGGTGAGGAAAGCTTTTTCCCCTACCCATCTTCAATTCTTTGTCTAGGGCCCTGTAAATTAGATTGACAAAAGACAGATTAAGAAGGGAAAAACAAACAGAAGTTTATTAACATGTATATCTTGCATATACACAGGAACACTCAGAGATGAGTAACTCAAAGGGGTGTTTAGAACTCAGGCTTTTGTATACTGTCTTAACAAAAATACAATAAATTTTTAGAGAAGTGACAAAACAAAAGAAAAGGACTTTGTGTTTCTAGGGCAGCAAATTGTGGGAAGGTAAATATATGAGGGGAACTAATGACAGATAAGGGCTAGTTTTAGCAAGGTTTGTTATATAGATTCTTCTGGTGCAGTCTCCAAGGTAATAAGGGTCCAGAGTTGTCTCTGGTGATTTACTCCCATCTTCCCTGGAGAGAACAGGGTGGACAACTTTACAAATTTATGTCCTGCTTTTAGTCAAATAGGGGGAGCTTTTCTTCTATTTTTCTCTTGTCAGTTGCCTTCAGCTCAGAAGAATTCTTATGACAAAGTGGCATATTTGGGGGTGACATACAAGGCTACTTCAAAAAGTTTGTGGAAAAATAGAATTAAAAGATAATATGAATCTTTCCATGAACTTTTTGAAGTTCCCTCGAATTTTGCTACTCTCTGTTAGTGATGTGTATTTCAGAAATTGTATGTCAGAAAAGATCTATATTATGTGTGTTGAGTGAATACCTGTAATGAAGTAAAGAAATATCACAACTCTCTCTAAGCCATGGGTAAATGTGTAAGAGAATAGCAGTTGGATTGAATTTTTGTAATCTTAATAGGGAACTCTACAATAGGTAGATTAGAATAAGATTTATTGAAAAGAGTGCTGACTGACAATGAAAAGATTTAATTTTCAGTCTCAAAGCAAACCAGGACTAAACATTTAACATTATCATTTCTCTAAGCCCTATTTTTCTTATATAAAATGAATCTGTGGGGCTAGATGAAAAATTTGTCAGACATCTCTCAAGTCCTTTTTGTTTTGTGAAGTCAGACTGCTGTTCTCATCAATTTGAGATTTCTGGTAGAATTAATGGGACTCCTGATGTCATTTTTAAATATTAGGAAATTTTTTCAGATTCTAAACTGTTAGAGAAAAATGATATTATTACATCTAATGTACAAAAGAACATTTTTTTTTCTTCCAGCAAAAACATATCTTGGTGCATGAAGTACTTCTTTATTCCCTGTGTTTTAAAGTGTTTGTGTTTTTGTCTCCAAATAAGAAATTCTGTTCATCAAATACATAATGGAAGTCTACTAAATGCTTTACAAAAAAACCCAGTTTTTTTCAACATCTTAAAATGAATGCTCCATTTTGATGAATTCGAAAAGGGAAACTCCTAAGAAAATCTGATGTGCTGCCTACCCATTCCTCATTTTATACTATTTGTGCCAGCCAGAAAGTTTGGCAAGTTGCATGTTTTTTGGTTATTATTAGGAAAAGATGTATTTTTAACATGTAATATTAAAAATACTTTTTCCAACTATATCCCTTGGACTAGGGAGCTGATACTTTTATTGGCAACATTGGGAATAAAGGATAAGTCAAACACCGTTCATTTTCCAGACTGTACAGTGGTAAAAGCTATGAGTTACCCAGGAGTTTGGGGGAGAGACAACATTCATTCAGTCAGGGATATTAGGAAACACAATGAGAAGAACTGGAGTTGAGGCATACATAATTATGTCCTTGGAAATATTTCTTCATTAAACAAATATACTTGATATGCACCTACTCTGCCAGGTACTGCAGATAAGCTGACTAAAAGGAAGGTGAATGACAATTTCTGCCTTTAAAATACCTAAAAGCAATATCACACTTGTTATGTTCATCGCATTCTTTCATCTACTGGTATATTTGGTTGCATGACCAACAAGTTGGCAATATTTACAAAACACGCAGATATGGTGTAACAGTTTTCACAGTGTCTGTTAAAACAGCTAGAGTGTGCCCTGGTCACTTGGTCATCTCTGTGGCTATTTAGTAGAATTCTTCTATCATCCATATAAAGAGATAGAATCAATGATGATGACTCTGTTTTACCTTTTCTGTACCTCAGTAACTGTCTTGAAAGGAACAAAAAAAAGATAGACCAACTAAATTCTTACTTAGCAGGTACTCGATTTAAAAGAAAAAAAAGGCGTGAAATTTCCAGATGAAGACAGAACTGACAGAAATAGCCCAGACTTCTATAAGATTCTACTCTTCCACTGCTAGAGCATTGAATTTTAGAAATAAAAGAGGTGATACTAGCACAAATTTGATGTTCACCTATAAATTTGGATTAAGAGCATCAAATGCCATCGGGTTACTTTCCTGTTCTCTAAATAAAAACTGGAACTCACACCAGCTATATTAATTAAAGGTAGAGGTACAGGGGAAAGTCAGAGAACTCAATTACTATTCAACTAAGACTCTGAGAAATGCGAAATTCATTAGGGTACTATGTTTTTCTCTTTTTGCATGAAGACACAAAGACTCTTGCTCAGTGCTTTTTTACTTACCTGCCCAATTCTCCTTTTGTACTACTGGCTTCTTTTGTATAAATCATTTTTGCAGTTTCCCATAAGTCTCACTTGACCATGGCTTTCTGAGAGCATACTTTGACTCTGGCCCCAAACCTACAAGACCTGCAACTTTAGCCTGTGTCTTGCTTCCAAATCCAGGTTGAGCAGGTAGGTGTCCTCACCTGATCCAATAGGCTGTGTCTAGAAAGTCAGAATCAGGTGACATGCAGGGTGGCCCATTCTGCAGTATAGGTGGTGCTGTAGACTGGATGCCCACCCCCTGCAGCCTCACTGAAGCTTAATCCCCATTGTAATGATTTAGGGTGGGAAATCCTATTAACGTAATTGAAAGGTGGGGCCTTAAAGAGGTGATTAGATTCTTGCACAGTGCTGTAGTGAATGGACTAATAATGGGGGTCAGGGGTGTGATTCTGAAGGCTTTAAAAGGAGAGTGAATGAGGAGGTCTCTCTTTGCTCTGCCATTTTTGCAACGTGATACCCTGCTGTCACTGTTGCCACCACCAAGACCTTTACCAGCTATGTTCCCTACACTTTGGACTTCCCAGCTTCAGAAACTGTAAGCAATAAATTTCATTTTCTTTATAAATTACCCAGTTCCATGTATTTTGTTATAAGCAGCAGAAACAGACTAATACAGGTAGGATTTGTTCTTCAAGAATAGGAGGATGGTAGAAAGAAATTTGTATACAGATATAAATCATAAAACAAAAGTATTTAAATCTAGGTCACATGCTTCTATTTAGCATAGCTGTCTCTCTGACCTGTATTTATTGAGGTGAATTTACATTCACCCTTTTTAGTTTACAGTTCTGAGTTTTGACAAAGATATATTAGTGTAACTATCACATGTGATCAAGATAATGTTTCTGCCATTCATTCATATCTAAAAATCCTCAAAATTATATATCTTAAGTATTCCTCCTTTCACTTTAAAGAATCAAGCTGATGGGCCGAGCCCGTGGCGCACTCCGGAGAGTGCGGCGCTGGGAGCGCAGCGACGCTCCTGCTGCAGGTTCGGATCCTATATAGGAATGGCCGGTGCACTCACTGGCTGAGTGCTGGTCACGAAAAAGACAAAAAAAAAAAAAAGAATCAAGCTGACAAACTCCTATTACTTAGGAAGTTCCATTTTTGAAAATTTGCCTTTGAGAGATAACATAAAGATTATTATATAACGGGACTCGACACTGTGTCCTGAGTGATTGTATCATATGAAAAACAAAACGGAGGCTATTTCTACTCCTAGCCTACTTTGGATTGTTATTTAAATAAAAATTGAAGGGACTACTTTAAACTAGGACTTAATGAAACAAACACTTAATGTATAAGAGGTCCCTAGTTTCTAGGGACTGACGTAGTACCTCTTGGGTGAAGAGTCTCTGTACAGTACATACAGTAGACACTTATTGTTATAAGCTTCAGACAATGTCTGAATTTAGACCACAGCTTGCTGATAAGTATACACTATCCCATGGCGCTCTGCCAGTGGAGGGGTAGAAATGCTTGGGAGATAATCAAAGGTCACAGCTTTATTTAACACTGTCACACACCAAATAGGAAGGCAGCCATTCCCTATTGGGGCAGAGACAGTCTGTCCTCCCGTGACTGCTCAACTCTTCAGCAGAGTCAAATCCTGCCTTTAAAAGGTGGGGCTCACCAAGTGACCTAAAACAGGTCTCATCTTTCATCGAGGGCTTCTAATTTTAAATTGCTGCCATGCTAAATTTTATCTTGAGTGTCACCCTGAGTCTCCCCAGTTTGTTGAGGTGTACCACTGGTTCTAAACAAGAATTTCCCAGGGCTATGAATTCCAACCTTCACTGTTTAACACAGAGCCTTCAGGGGGCACAGAGCAATGCAAGTTTATTAAGAATGGGAATAAAAGCCTCATTTATCAGCTTTTGATATATTTCATGTGGGTATACTGAAGTTAACCTAAAAAAATGCTAATCTTTATTGATATCACTCTCTGTGATAACAGAATCCACTAAGAAGAAATAAAAAACAAAAACAATTGTTTGCCAGGACAACAGATTAGAGTTTCTACTTAAATGCTACTTAGAAATGCACTGTAGCAGTTTTATGAGTTGCTACCTAGGCTCAACTGCTAAAAATGGGTAATATCACACACTATGAAACACAGCTCCTTGATTCCTCGGGATAACTTTGTCCAGAACCAACATGTCTCTAATAAGACCATCAGCAGGAAAATCCAACTGGTAATTGATATTTAAAGCTCGTAAGATTTGAAATGGGACCACTTAGGAGAAAATGAAATTTCCAGTTTTACTTGCTACAGTTAAACCTACATAAAACAAGGGTATGAGTAAAATGTACTTACAAGGACGTAGTTATTTAAGTTGTTCATATAAACCATATAACCAACTACCTGTTAGTTTTGTTTTTTTTTTTTCTCCATGTGTTACAGAATTCAGATTCCTTCATGTAGATTTACCTCACCTGGGAATGCATTTTATTCCCACTGTGGACTAATGTACTAGTGGCTCAATGTACAATGTGGATAGCTTGGGATGCCTGAATCAGGGCCACCTTTGTTCTGATGGTACATACTACACCTACGCCTTTACAGGCTTGAAAAACCTAAACTACTCTTCCATAAAACTTAATCACTGGCTAGAATATGGAGAAATCTAATTCTTTTTTTTTTCCCTAAAAAATTTATTTATTTTTGATTATCCATATTATTTATGGGGTACAGAATTGACTATCAGTATTTTTGCACAGTACGCAATGATCAAATCAATATTATTAGTGTGTTCATCATTACAAGTTGCAATTACTCTTTGTGTCCCTTACTCAATCACTCCCTAACTTCACTCCCCCTGAAATGTGATTCTTGTATTTTGACTACAAAATCTGATGTAATATAAGAGTCTTTGTGGGTATCTCAAGAATTTCCAGCTATCTCTCCTTTCCAGCAGAAAGGTGTTTCTTTTCTATAGAATGTGGGTCAAGAGTTGCTGCACTCTTTCATATCTCAGTGGAAGGTGTCTTCTGGGATCATCTGCTCTCAGCTTCAGAGTAAAGCTGTACAAAACTTTATGGGGAGCAGAATACAGGTGATGAGTAGTGACCTGGGAGGGCAGGAATTCTTGGGGTGACTGCCACAAGCAGGGCTAAAGAAGGGCATGATGAAGTGAGTTTGAGTGGACTTAAAATATAAAGGCTGTAGGAGTTGTAGAATGTGGCAGGAGGGGCAGGAGATGTTCCTGGGCTTCTCTCTTTACCCCTGATGATGAGGATAGAAAACACAGGAGAGGCATACCCTTAGTTGGCAGGCCTCTTTTTGATTCCAGATGAAGGGGATAAAAGGCCTCTTCAGCCAAACCAGGGTATTTAACATCCCATAAAATAGACCTCAACTCTTACTTTTGCTCACCCGGACCTCTGACTAGAATTTCTATGTGTAAAAATTTACACATACTTAAAGACCAAGTATAGGTAATGTAGTTTTTTAACCTCTACTTGAAAATTTTTTTTCTCCAAACTCCCCAAGCTCATTTTGCACATTTCTCATGGCATTTCTCATGGCATTTTTCTGTCTTGCATTATATTTATCAATACTAAAATCATATTGTGAGCAGTTTGACAACAGAAATAGTGCTTTATTCATCTTCTAACTCCTTGAATAACAACAACAACCAAAAAACATATATTAAGTGATAAATATCTATTCACCAAAACAGTAAGACATGAATGAGGTATGTACGATAGAAACTTTTTTCTTTCTACACAGACCTCAGACCTACACGAACTTCAAAAAGTTCATGGAAAAACAGAATTGAAAGATAACATGAATCTCTCCGTGAGCCTTTCGAAGTGCCCTCGTATAATTACAGATAACACCTATTAAGTGTTTATCCTCTCTTAAACACTTGTTCTGTAAGTATTACATCAATAAAATAATTTGATTCTTACAGCAATCCTAGAAGTTATACAGTACTGCTATTTCTGTTTAACAATCAAGGAAATTGAGAGGCTAAGCAAATTGTTCAGTGTCAGACTGGAAGTAACTGGCAGAGCTGGGGGGTCAAATCTAAGCAAGTGGGTTTCAGGGCTCAAGTCCTGTACTTAATAGCTCTACTGGTTGATAAGAATTCAGGCAGAGTTAGAGGTAAAAGCATCATTATTGGTGAAAAGAAAGAAAATAGTTCCTTGAGTCCTCTTCTCTTTCCTTTTCTTTTCTATCCTCAATCTACTTATTTTCTTCTTTCCTTTTCCTTTCTATTCCCATCTTTTCTTCCCATTGCTTTTACTTCTGTTTCAACTAGGGTTCTTTGGTTGTAGTCCACAGGAACCAACTCTGGTTTATGTAGGAGAGAAAGCATTTATTGGCAGATTATGGGGGTAACTCACAGAATCAAAGGGAGGTCTGAAGCAGCAAGCTCAGCAGTCACAGACCAGGGAGGGTTCCAGGTGGTAGGAACTGATGTGTTGTCTCTTCCAGGCATCTCCACCACAGTGGGTCCAATATGACTATTTTCACTCTTTTAGCTACTTGTTTCAGGTTTCAAATTCCAGAGAATGGGGTGAACCTCATAGTTCCAGCTCAGGTTTTGTGCCCACCCCTTAGATAAGGGAAGAAAACACACCTTCAAAAGCAGATATATTAATAAAATATGAATAAACTCAAAAAAAACAAACAAACAAACAAACAAACAAAAAAACCAAAAGCAGAGCCACCCGGCTATATATAATGCAGAAGGGTTGGTCCGACAATTAAATTGTAGTGGTTTCCAATAGAGGAGCAGAATAGATGCTGAACAACAAAAATAAAAAGTATTAATGATGCCTATCTTTTATCTTAAAGAAAAAGTCCTCTAGTTCTTTATCCATTTTTGCCTAATGACCCGTTAAAAACAGTGATGGGCTCACTCATTATTCACAGATCCCTGCTGGAGCTGGAACCAGAAGGTTGAGTCACTCTCTCCTGCTGTTTGTCTGGGTTCCACACCAGCTTGCTGTCCTTTCTCATCATTTCATGGTGGGCCAAACATAACTAGGGACTTCATAGCTTATTTTTAGTAACTGTTAGTTAAACGTAATGTGTTCAATTCCTTAATTAGTCTCTTCAATTTTTCCATTTGAAGAGAGGAAATAAAAAAAGGTTAGAAATTTTACCTATGTGTGCATTAAATTATCTATAGATAAAATAAGACCAAGCACTGTTTGAATTTCAAACTTAGCAATTAAGTAACAAATCCAAAAATTAACTAAAAATACAGTATTTTGGTAGAATCAAACATGAGAAATTTCAGACTTGAAGTTGAACCTCTAAAGTGATTGTTTTTTAAAGCTTCACTAGATGTCCCTCCCCAGCCTCATTTGTGTATGTGCATGTGTATGCACACATACTGATATACATGCATACATATATATACATGGATGTATATATGCACACACATATATGTATATACACACATATAGATAACACTTTATGTATGAGAAAACATATAAGATGCACAGGGCAATTCACAGATGTTATCTGATTTCATAAAATTTTATGCTACCTTATGCATCTTTATTTTTAATTTTTGAAGCAGAAAGTTATGTGATGAGAGGAAAACTCATTAAGCAAAATCTATAGAATCAGTCATCTGAGTTTCTTTGATAATGACAACTAAATATGCAAGATTTTAAACTTACAATATAGATTAGCATGTAGACCTTTATGCTTGAAAAAAAAAGCAATTTTTAAAAATTTAGTTCGTTTCTTATAAAGATAACTTTTAACTATTGCTACCAGTATTAAACTGGAGGTAATTGTGATTAAGAAGAGTGTTAACTGGCATGTTTCAAGCCTTGCTCCTATTCTCCCAGACTACCCCCTTTTAGCCACATTGTTTCCTTTCCTTCAAAGCAATTTTGCTTTTGGCTTGATTCCTGGCTGCTTTATCTCTTTACCCACCTGTAGTGGACCTGTGCTGTTTTCGCCTGCCTGGCATTTGCTTCCTCTGACAACCTCACCCCATTTTTCCTCTGGTAAAGTACTTCTCCCCTGCTGTTGACCCATGCGGCCTGTACTGGCTTGAACACCATCCTTTTCCAGCTCCACAGGCTAGCATGTAATTCCCGTGGTCAGTGTAACTGGTTTGAGGATGGACAACAAAACTCAATTTTAGTTCAATTGTTGGAATTAACTGAAAAAAGAAGGCTGTCTTTGCAATGACAATTATTGCTATAAGAAAATGTAAGCCTGGAACTGCTGGGGGCTGCCATATTGGGAAATGTGACTGATAATAAAACAGAAAAGACAACATGAAGCCAACTGAAATTGGATCCCTTTTGAGCCATGTTTGAAATCAGGTTTACCCATGGGTTTTTCAGTTACTTGAGTTAATTAAACTTTTTGGCTGAAGCAATTTTAGATTTCTTTTTTTTTCTTATATTTAATTTTATTTTACTTCTCAATATACATTGTAGTTGATTTTCATGTCCCTTTACCCATTCCTCTCCACCCCCTCCCTTACAATGTAAACAGTCCTGAAGAATACATGTTATTATCAACTGCGCTGCAGTAAAATGCTCCCCAAATCAGTCTACCAAGAGATTCAGGCTCCAAAGGTTTTGTTCCCACTTTCCTCAAAGAACAACCTAGCATGTGAGATTTGGCTAAATTCCCCTTTACCCAAACATCTTCTAACTATGCCCATTTGATTTAGTTCAACTGGGACCAACTTTCATAAAGTTTAGGTTTATCTTTGTAGTCAACAGATGAGCCCTCTCCCAAAGTACTGACAATGTCCAACATCCAGACAAAAACTTACAGAAAAGCCTCTTTCAATGAACATTTGCTGGTTATAGTAATAAAAAGATTAAATTGGTATTCTGTTAGCTCCATGTTCAGGGCCTGCAGTAGGCCCATGGAAAGGGGGAGGGGTGTGAAAGGTAAATAGAGTTTGAATGGAAAATAACAAACTTCAGAAAGCCCCCCATTAACATTCAAACTGAAGAAGAACAAGATAAAAACAAATCATTTAAAACTAAATGCAGGGACATAATAACCCACCATCTAAGTTTTGCTAAAGAGTAAATATAAAGCAATATTTTACAGTGTTTCATAGCATTTTCTTCAGCGTCAGGTAGAACTAAGTCCTAGCACAGCCAATTATCTCTCCTGCCTCAATTTCTTCATCTGTAAAGAGGAATTATAATAAAACTGTATACCTTATAGAGTTACTATAAATGAGATAATGTGTAATAAAATGCTTGCCTAGTTTGGAAGGGAGGTGTTCATAGTAAGTCATTAACAATTGTTAGCTCTCGTTAAAGTTAGACATTTCTTCATGAAAAGCAAATGACTTTCCAATAATGTCACATGATGACAAAGGCAGTTCAGTAATATTCACCTGGACAAATTTCATTTGTGTATGCATCTTTTTATTCTTGGTTTTATTCACACAGTTTAAGGTTCTGTTCAGCAGAGATCAACTCAACATTATAGTCCCTAAAACTCTTTTATACTGCAACACTCAAAAGGAAAAAGGGTCTTTATTTTTAATCCCTTTCTGCTTTCTTTAGGTTAGAGAGACTACCTGAACAACCAAAGAAAATTGACATGTTGAGGTGGCCAACAAAAGAAATAGTTAATACTGAAACACAAAGTTACAGAAATAAAGCTTTGACTCTAAGTATATAAGGAAAGGGTTTTTCCTTCTCCAGAATATTAGTAACTGTCACTTATAAAGTTTTTCCAAACTCTGGGCATAAATTTTAGGGGTCTACATATCGCAAGTCCTAGGGCACTATGTCTTCTATTCATCATTCCACTTCTATTCATTGATCCCACATGTTTTGGGTTTTAGGACTGTTGGCTAGGTTTGCCCTCAGAAAAAGTTCATATCATCACTAATGCTAGGATAAGAAACCAAATACTGATGATGTCTTTCATCCAGATCAGTGGGTGTCTTTGTTCAAGCAAGAACAAGCAGAAAACATTTCTTACTGCCCATGAAAATGCTCCAGTTGGGTCAACATTTCTGGAAAGGGTTGAATAGTTTTCAAATTCCAAACTAAGAGATTAAAAAGGCAAACAAAAGAGTCTTTCTTTCCAAATAATCCAAAAAAGAATGTGACTGCTGAAGAAATATATTAGGCCATGTATATATTGCATGTTTCAATCTTGGCACTTTGTGGGTTTGAGAAGGAGAATGAAAGGAATGGCTTCAATTGCCTAAATAATTACAGTCATTAGCATCAGGCTTCCAGGGTAACTGAATATCCCACTTTGCTTGCTGGCTAAAAATAAGTGACTGAGATGTCCCTAAGAAAAAGTCAAGGTAGATGGTACATATTGATAGTTCAGTTAATTAAGCATCATAACAATCAAGAAAAGTAAGTATTTGAATTTAAGTACATCATAATTTCTGTGTTAGGGTATATTACATATATTTTGACCATGCAGGCACATCTACTTTTATATCTTAAAATATGTATGTTTTGATGTCACACTTTGCTCAAACGTAGATATCTGGCTAAACTAAATCTCCAGTTTTAGTTTTTGCTAAAAATAAATTTCTATGATTCTAAGCATGCTAATTAACTAGTGCTTAGGCAATAGCTGGCACAGTGGCACCACTATATACCTAAAGTACCAAGTAGATGAAAGAAGTCCTAAAATATTCACTTAGAACTCTCTAAACCCTTTGCAAAACAATTGTGTATTATTTCCAAAAGCTTCCTCATATGCTCTTATGCAAAAATATTTATGGAACACCTACTATATGCAGGCACTGTTCTGGGCACGGGTAATAAAAAAGTCAACAAATAAGACAAAAGCTCCTCTATTTATGGAGCCTACATTCTAGTGGGTAATTCAAATAATTAACAAGATCAGTTAGTTAATTAGTCGTAGGCTAGGTAATGATAAGTGTCAAGGAAGAAAAACAAAAAAAGGCAAGGAAGGAATTGGGAAGAGTTGGCGAAGGAAGAAGAGCAGCTTTTAGATTGGCCTCCTTGAGAGGGTGACCTGTAAGCCAAACCCTTAAGGGAAGGAGGGGTAAACCATGAAGGTTTCTAGGAGAGGAACACTCACGGCCAAGGAAACATGAAGTGTAAATGCCTTGAGTTGGGACATGCCTAGCATGTTCCAGGCTAGAAGGAAGGCAGTGTGGCTGGGCATGAATGGGTCAGGAGGAGAGTAGCAGACCATGTGGCTGCAATGGAGTGTTTTGAGCAGAGTGGCTCAATCTTGGATTTTGATAGGATCTCTCTGGCTACTGTGTTGAGAGTAGGCTGCAGGAAGGTGAGGGCAGAAACAGGGAGACAAGATGGTATACCTTACCATGATACAGGCAAGCAATAACACTGATGAAGACATAGTGGTACTGTGCAGATGGTGATAAGTTATCAAATTCTGAACATATTTTAAAGCTAATAGGAGTTGCTAATAAATCAGATATGGTATAGGTGTTAGTCTGTTTCTGTTGCTTGTAATAGAATACCTAAAACTGGGTAATTTGTAAAGAAGTAGAATTTATTTCTTACAGTTTCAGAGGCTGGAAAGTCCAAACGCCAGGGAACACATCCAGTGAGGGCCTTAGTGGTGACTCAATACAGTGACTCAGGGTGTCACATGGTGAGAATAGCTGAGCAAGAAAGAGAACGAACTCCTTACTTGCTCTCTTTTTAAAGTCATCAGAACCATGCCCATTACTCCGTGAATGGCTCAATCCATTCACAAGGGCATAGTTCTCACAATCTAATCACCTCTTCAAGGCCCCACTTTTCAATTACCGTAATAGGATTTCCCACCCTCTTAGCGGTTACAGTGGGAATTAAGCTTTAATGCATTTGGGAGGAACATTCAATCCACAGCAGTAGGTAAGAGAAAGAAATTAGTCAGTAATTACTCAGATGTTATTGGCCAGGGCAACTGAGAAGGTAGAGTTGCCACTGACTAATAGGAGCAAGTCTGACCACAGGGAGATGAGGAGATGTATTTTAGATATCTTAAATTTGAGACACCAATTAGACATTCAAGTGGAGATGGTGAGCAGGCAACAGAATATGCAAATCTTGAGTTTGGGTAGAGGGCTGAGCTGGAGTTATAAATTTGGGTGTCATTAGTTCCTAGATGGAATGTAAAGCCATGATATAGGATGAGATTCTTAGAAAGCAAGTATAAACAGGAAATACATGATGCCCAAGGACCAAGCCCTGTACCACTGAGATATTTAGATGTCTAGGAGTTGAGGAAGAACTAGCAAAAGGACATAGAAGGAAATTACCTACATGGCATAGCCACGTTATTTCTATGGCATTTTGAATATGTACATGTTGATGATGTTTAACGAATATCTGAAAGACTTCAGATACCTTGAAGAGACGCACAGAATTTTACTCATTGTGGGCTCCACGGTCTAGCTCTATACCTACTATATAATAAATACCAAATGTATTTGTTGAGTAAATCAGTGGGTGAATAAATGAATGCAGGATTCAGTTTGGCTCAACAAATATTTATTGAGTATCATCTAGTTCCAGGAGCTCAGCTAGACAATGCTAAAACAAAGATAAATAAGTAGACACCTATCTAATAGGGAAGACAGATTAACTTGATAATAGATTGGTTTAATTTCTTGCTTACGGCAACGTTGGCCTTTAAACAAGTATATCTGGCATTGGTGAAAATAGTATGTTCTTTAGGGAAATAGTAGAATTACCTTTAGAGGAAAAAAAAACTGTTGAGATCTGATTTCCTAACCTCTCTTTTAGCAAGGTATATGAGAAATTACAGTGAAAGTCAATGGAAAATCATGACTTAAGGTAGTAAATCTACTTTATATAAAACCTTTCATGAACACATCTAACTATGCACTAAAATAAAAAAGAAAAATAAGCAAGATTATAAATTACATTTTTCTTCAAAATTCTACATTGCAAACATTTTTTTTTTTGAGGGTTCAGTCAAATTCTGATTAATGTTAGGTTAATGATTTAAAATTCAAAACTTACAAAGCTCAAAAGTATATATAAAAAATCAAATTAACATTTCTCTTTCACATATTCTTTAAGACAGAGGAAACATCTTCCTTAAAACAATTATTCTTATCCATTGAAATCTTAAATTTATAGCCACAGTAACACATACAAACTAGAACAATAACAGTCACACATAAACACGCAAATGGATGGCTAAAGAGATTTGGTAGCTAAATAGGCAGATAAGTGGGCTGAAAGACAGATGGACAGATGGACAACAGGAATGATGAAAGAGTGATTTAATGTTTAAATACCAAATCCTATCAAAATTATATTATTAGGCAAATATTAGCCACAAAATTATTACTTAATTAAGAGTAGCCACTTTCAATGTTTTAAATATTTTAGTTCTACCTTTTAAAATCAAATCAACAAATCTGTAATTTTCATAAGTTTTATCCATACTACAGTGAAAGAAGAACTCTGCTTAGTTAGATATTTGCCCTCACCATGCCACAGAACTGGCACACATCACACAATATGATGTATGTTATGTAAAACGTATGCATACATCAAGAAAAAATATAGGCAATTTCAATTGATGTATTCTCAATAATTCCTTCTTCTTCTGACTTATTTAAAAAGTTAAGTAATTCAAGTCTTTTATTCAACAGATATTTACTGAGTGCTTCAGTTTTAGTGTCATTTACATCCTTGCTTTAGCTAGTAAAGAGGTATTTTTTTCAAAATCTGTTTATTTTCAAATGTTAAATACTTTCCTTGGATCTTCTGCCATTACTTTTCTTATTTTAGATGTTTTACTTATTTTATTCACATAGTCAAAATCCCAACAACACTGGCCTAGTACCTATTTCTGAGTCTGATAAATGACTATTAAAAAGTCATTGTTTTAACTGTTCTCAATTACACAGCTATCTATTAGCTAGTCAGGGCATCATGAGAGATAAAATATTCTTTTCTCTAATCAGATTATTGTAGTTGTTTTAGAAAGGGAATGCTCCAAACAGACAGAAGGCTTTCAGCAAACAAGTTTCAGGATCAATTAATCATATCTGTTACTTCTACCACTTTAATTACTCTCAAACTTTCCATTTTTTCTTTACTCCCACTGCACTGCTTAGTTCCAAAAACTGTCATCTCTCACTAGGATGCCAATAGGTTCTCCAACTTGTAGCTAGGAATGGTTTTTCTAAACATGTATCTCATTACATCACCCTCCTCAACTCTCTTTTTTAAAAGTCAGGATCAAGTTTCAGTGAAAATAATGATAAATCTGGACGATGCTTTGAGAATTGATGCCAGTTTGTTTCTCAGTCTCAGAACCTTAACGGTGCTTTCCTTCTACCCTCCAACTTAATGGTCCATCTACACTGAACAACATATTTCTAGAATTTTCCATAGTCTCTCTGGTGGGCCTTTGCAAATGTTGGCATTACAGAGGGGAGTTAGAATCAGTGATTAATTCTACTTACCTTTCAAATCTCAGTATAGTCTCCTCCTGCACGCTCTCATCCCCATCCTATTTAGACCCCATTTTCTCCCCATGAGCTCACTCTGACTTAGAGTTCACCACAGTTTGTTGTCTCTTGTCCCTGTTAAGCTGTAAGCTCCTTGTGGGCAGTTACTATGTTTTATAAATGGTTTTATCTCTAGTATTTCTCAGTGCTCCTCATATAATCAGCATTCAATCAATATTCATTGAATGATTTTATTATAATAGAAAATCTATTTGCAGAGAATGTCTAAAGTACCAAAGCTTGTGGGGATGGTATGGGAGGGGAATAGATTAACCACAAGCCAATAGCAAAACCTGCCTGTTTGGGTGTCTCAAGTGGAAGTGAACAGTAAGCAGGGATCAAGAGGGTGCTGGACTTCCTGCCTACAAAGTCCAGGGTGGGAGATGAAATGGATGAGCACATGGCAGAAAATATCATCACACACTGAAGAAGCTGACTGCTAAACTTAGTCCAGCATCTTTTAAACTGTAACTTTTCCAGATTCTCTTACATAGAAGAATGTCACTGACAGCTCACAGACACTGTTTCCAAAGACAATTAATACCCAAGACAGCAATTCCAGCTTTTTTTCAAGGAGAACCATCTGATCCAGGAGCTGAAAAAAAATTTATTTAAGATAAGCATCCATGGTTGCACATTTAATTAACTTTTAAAGAAAAGTGTGCTTTGAAAATTTGGTTAAACAAATAGGTAGTAAATGTTTTTAATGACCCTGGACGTCAAAATCCAACAGGATGCAATTTTTAAAAGTTTCCATTGTTTTCTGAGAATTACTCAAACTACTCATTTCATCAGTCTTGGCTACCTGTAGTGTAAGAGAAACATATAGATCAGACTTCTAATTATCTTAAAACATCTTAAAAACTTAAATTTCTAGCCTTAATTTCTGATCTCCAGCTAATGAATAACCATGCCTTGCTTGTATTTTCAAATCCAAACAATTTAGAATTTTTTAATTTAATTTTATAAAATTTAAGATTTAAAAAAAAAAGAAAGAAAAATCATTGTGGGGACTTCTGGTTTCTGGTCCAGCATGTAAATAACTTAGAAATCATCACTCTGTAATAACAAGTAAAAAGCTGAAAAAACTGAAAAATTAACTGTAGATTTGCCAAAGAAGTAAGGTTAACTGCAAACCACTGCACCCAAAATTGGAGAGTAAGAGAGGTGGTTACAGAGCACCACAGTTTTCCAGGGCAGAAATCTGTGAGCAGAAACCTCCTCAGATCTAGTGTGGGGTAGGAAAATACCTGATGCTCAGTGTGGACAAACCTTAGAGACTAAAAATCCAGGCAGACTCAGTCTTAAAGGGAACCCCACACTTTTATAAGTCTTACCTGCAAGTGCTGTTTCAGGTCCTTACAGTAAACATTAGAAGAACTTCCCACCCACCCCTGCCACCAGATTCTGGCAGGGGAAAGAAAAAAGGAACCATTTTGAAATATGGCAGAGGATTCTGTTCATCTTAACAAGGTCTGCCCTCAGAAGAAACTACTTTAGCAGAGCCTAACCTGCTGGAGTTTTATCAGAGCCTAACTGACCTGAGGGAATGGAAATCCCCAACTCTGTCCAGCTCTAGTCTTAAGCACTAGTGAAGTTCACAGTCTAGGTGCACAGGCTGACTAAAAGACTGATGTCTAATCATAGGGCTATAAAATGATTCCCCTCTCCCCACACCTTACCACTACATTACTGAAGACCTATCTACCACTGTTCTTTTTACCCAGTACATCATGCCCAACTTTCAACAAATTACAAGACATACTAAAAAGTAAAAACACAGTTTAAACAGACTAAACAAGCATCAGAACTGGAATTAAATATGACAGAAGTGTTGGCCAGAAATAAGACCAGGAATTTAAAAACAATTATGAATCATATGTTAATGGCTTTAATAGCAAAATTAGATGACATGCCAGAACAGATGGATGATGTAAGCAGAGAGATGGAAACTCTAAGAAAGTATAAAAACAAAATGCTAGAGATCAAAAATACCATAACAGAATAATGAAGAATTCCATCAATAGGCTCATTAGTAGACTGGACATAGCTGAGGAAAGAATCTCTGAGCTTGAAGATATGACAATAGAAACTTCCAAAACTAAAGCAAAGAGAAAAAAAATTATTAAAAACAAAAACAAAAAACCAGAACATCCAAGAAATTTGAAGCAACTGCAAATGCTGTAATTTATGTGTCATGGAAATAGCAGAGGAGAAGAAAGAAAGGAACAGAGTAATATTTGAAGCAATAATGAGTGAAAATTTCCCAAAGTAATTATTGTCAGACACCAAACCTTAGATCCATAAAGGTCAGAGAACATCAAGCAGAATAAATGCCAAAAACACTACACCTAGGCAAACTATATTCAAACTTTTGATATACAAAGATAAAGGAAAAATACTGAAAGAAGTCAGAGGGGAAAAAACACTTTATCTATATAGGAGCAAAGATAAGAATTACATCTGACTTTTCAGAAACCATGCCAGCCAGAAGAGAGTGAAGTTAAACAAAGTGTTAAGAGAAAAACAACAACAAAAAATAACCTAGAATTCTATTTCTATACCCTGTGAAATTATCCTTCAAAAGTGAAGGAAAAATAAAGACTTTCTAAGACAGACAAAACTAAGGGAATTTGTTGCCAGCAGACCTGCCTCACAAGAAATGTTAAGCAAAGTTTTTCAGGGAGAATAAAATGATAAATGATAAAGGTCAGAAACTTGAATGTACATAAAGAAAGAAAGAGTACTGGAGAAGGAATAAGTAAAGGTAATAAAAACTTTTTTTTATTCTAAAGTGATCTAACAGGTAAAAGTTTGTTCAAAATAATAATTATATATATATATACACATATACACATATGTATGTGTGTGTGTATATATATACACACACTTCACATGTTAAGTGGATCACATGTGGAGTGAATCACAGCAATCACACAAAGGACAAGAGGGAGAAATTAGGAATATTTTGTTATTACAGAGACTTGTACAACCCTTGAAGTAATATGTTATTTGAAAGTGAACTTGGATTAGTTGTGAATGTATATTGCAACTCCAGCAACCACTAAAAAAACTAAAAAAAAATAAAAATAAAAAGGTATTAAGAAAGGAGAGAATGTAGAATCATATAAAATGTATAAAATGCTCAATTAAACCTACAAAAGGCAGAGAAAGTGTGGAACACAAAAACAAAGATCAAAGGAACAGGTAGAAAAGAGTTACAAATATGGCAGCTATTAATCCAACTATATCAATAATCAGTTTAAAAATCAGTGGGCCAAATATACCAATTAAAACACAAGAGGCTATCAGAGTGGATAAAAATTCGAGACCCAAGTATGTAGTGTCTACAAGAAACACACCTTAAATATAAGACATGTGGATTAAAAGTAAAGAGATGGAGAAAAACACACCATGCTGACACTAACCAAAAGAAAGTGGGACTTGCTAAATTAATTTCAGACAGAGCAGACTTCAGAGTAAGAAAAGGTATCAGGGATGAAGAGAGAAGCTACATCATGATAAAGGGGTCAGTATTCCAAGAAGACATAACAATCCTTAATGTATATGTGCCTAAAAACAGAACAGAAGGAAAAAAGTTAATAGAACTGCAAGAAATAAGTGAATCTACTCTCATAGTTGGAGATGTTAACACACCCCTACAGAAATGGACAGATGAAATAGGCAGAAAATCAGTAAGGACTTAGTTGAACTCAGCAGGAATATCCATCAGCTAGATGTAACTGACATCTACAGACTGCTTCATCTAATAACAACAGCAAATTACACATACTTCTCAAGCTAACATGGAACATTCTCCAAGATAGTCAATGTTTGGGGCAATAAAACACACCTTATCAAATTTAAAATAATAGAAATCATACAGAGTTTGCTCTCAGACCACAATGGAGTTAAACTAGAAGTCAGTAAGCAAAAGATAACTGAAAAATCTGAAATACTTGGAGATTAAACAATGCACTTCTAAATAACACATGGGTCACAGAAGAAATCTCAAGAGAAATTTTAAAATATTTTGAACTAAATGAAAATAAAAACACAACTTATCAAAATTTGTGGAATGCAGCAAAAGCAGTGCTTAGAGGGAAATTCATAGCATTGAATGGCTATATTAGAAAAGAAGAAAGCCCTAAAACCAATAATTTAAGATTCCACTTGGGAAAACAGGAAAAAAAAAAAAAAGGGGCTAATTAAATCCAAAGTAAGTAGAAGAAAAGAAATAATTAAAATTAAAGCAGAAATTAATGAAATTGATAATAGGAAATCAATAGAGAAAATCAACAAAACCAAAAGCTTATTCTCAGAAAAGATGGGGAAAGAAAAAAAAAAAAAAAAAGGGAAACCTCTCACCAGGCTAACTAAAAAAAAGGAAGAGAGACACAAATTGCTAATACCAGAAATGGAGGAGGGGTCATCACTACAGATCTCATGAACATTAAAAGGATGATACAGGAATACTATGAAAAACTCTATGCCCACAAATTTGATAACTTAGGTGCAGTGGACCAATTCATTGAAAGATGCAATCTGCCAAAACTTACATAAGAAAAAATAGACAATTGAAATAGGCCTATATCTATTAAAGAAATTGAATTAATAATTAATAACATTCTAAAATAGAAAACACCAGGGCCGGATGGGTTCACTGGTGAATTCTACTAAACACGTAAGGAGGAAAAGATACCAATTCTTCACAATTTCTTCCAGAAAAGAGAAGCAGAGTAAACACATTCTAACACTTACTATGAGGCCAGAATTGCCCCAACATCCAAATCAGGTAAAGATACTAAAAGAAATAAAAACTATAGATCAATATCTCTAATGAATATAGATACAAAAATGCTCAAAAAATGTTAGCAAATTGAATCTAACAATGTATAAAAAGCACCAGGCCCAAATGGGTTCACTGGTGAGTTCTACCAAACATGTAAGAAAGAAATGATACTAATTCTTCACAACTTCTTCCAGAAAATAGAAGCAGGGTGAATATATTCTAATACTTTCTATGAAGCCAGCATTACCCTAATACTAAAACCAGATAATGACAGGACAAGAAAGGAAAACTATAGACCAACATCCCTCATGAATGTAGATACAAAAATCCTCACATAATATTAGCAAATTGAATCCAGCAATGTATAAAAAGAATTATATGACATCAATTAATGGGATTTATTCCAGGTATAAAAGGGTGGTTCAACATTTGAAAATCAATAAATGTAATCCATCATATCAATAGTGAAAAAAACTGAAGAGTAATTTAGTCATATCAGCTGATGCAGAAAAAAGTATCTGACTAAATTCAGCATCCATTCATGGTAATAACTCAGCTGATTAGGAAGAGAGGTGACCTTTCTCAACTCGAGAAAGAACATCAACAAAATACTAACAGCTGATAATTCCCACTAAGTAAGGAACAAAGCATGGATGTCCCCTCTCACTGCTCCTTTTGATAAAATACTATTATCCAAAATATACAAATACTTGAAGCTCAACAATAAGAAAATGAACAACTCAATTTAAAAACGGTCAGAGGACTTGAACATACACCTCACCACAAAAGATAAGCAGATGGTTAAGTGAACATATGAAAAAATGTTTACCATCCTATGTTTTTAGGGAACTTCAAATTAAAACAATAATGAAATATATATGAAGAAGAAATCCCTGTTCACAATGAAGAGTGAAAATAGTAAAGTGAAAAAATAAAACAGAAATAGGCCCTCTAGAAGTTAAAACAATTATCCCTGAAAGCAATTATACAGATGACACCAAATAGAATTCATCATGAAGAGTGTCCCTCCTTCTTTAGGTTGTAAACTAAAGAGTTCTTACAAGACAAGGTTATATCTTATCCCATACAAACTGAAAGTTTTCATTAACATAAAAGAACCATGATGTATGGGTGGAAGGATTCACTCTGCCACTGTGAAGCATCATAACACATGAGATGTAATTAGCTGTGGATTTACCTTCCACTCAGAAAAGAATCGAAAGCATCTGAGTATTTCCATCCCTTCCTATTAAAAGGACAGCGTGTCATGGTCATTTAAAATGTTCTTCCTTAAAAAATATAATAGAACCAGTAACAGTTTTATTAATTTTCCAATTAAAAGAACACCGAAGTTGTTTAGTATAACTATATGAAACCTGTATTACTAAAATTCTAGATTCATATATCCTTAACTGTAATGAACATTATATTTCATTTAAAAAATAGGCCAGATTTCTAAATTTCAAACACAATTTGAACTATTTCTTGCATATAAATTTCCAACTAAGAACAAAATTCATTGACTCAACTTTCTTCTAAACTGTGTTTTCAAAGGGATTATACCTTTTTACTTTTTTTTTTTTTAATTCCTACCAACATCTCACTCCAAGGACTTCTAACTGAGCCAGTCACATATAAGTCTTTCTTTGCTTCCGTCATGAACACAGCACTATCATGGCATAAGTCTTACTATATTGCAATTATTGGTTTATTTTTCTGTCCCTTGAACAGGAGTTTACCCAGATACTTGTTCTTAAGGACTATTTCACAGTGCACTGGTAGAAAAATTAGCTTTCACTACTATGCCTTTACATTTTGATCTGAGTATGAAAATTATTTTTGCTACTACTGCTTGCTATATACATTGTTATAGTGATGTATATCAAATGAAATATTACACTAGGTAGATTTTTAAGAGAGATAAAGTTTGTTATAAAATAATAGGTAAAAGGTGCTCAGTAAAATAAAACCAGCCTCCCCCCCACAAAAGATTTAATAATTATTGGAATATATATGGAATACATATGTCTTGTGAGATATAGGAGTGTTTCCTGTTTGTGAGGAAACCATTTTACCTCTACTTTCACACTGGGTTTTTGATGAATGATGTATTTGTAAAAAAATAAAATAAAAAACCTCTCCCTTCTAGAGACCGGAGTATAACTTTAAAAATAATTATAGCCAATTTGAATTAAGTGCTTAATATGTGCTAGCCACTGTATTCAGAGGCTCGGATACTTTATTTCATTTAATCTTCATAACAATCTTATGATGTAGTTGCTATTGCTATCATTTTACAGATAATAAGCTTTAGTGAATTAAGTTACCTACAATTCCACAGTAGTAAGTTTTAATAACTGATTTTGAGCCCAAACAGACCTATTTCTGAGTCTGATTTATTAACCACAACAAAGAGCATATCACTGTGTGTACACTAAGGAGCTAGAGCAGGAACCATCAGGTAATTTTTGGATTTTAATTATTTTTCTAAATTTCTCGTTTAACTACAGAGAGAGAGAGTTATATCCATGTTTAAGAAATGTGGTACATCTCACAGAACTAATACTAAATTTACCATGTTATCTTTGTGGTATGTTTAAAATGTTGATATATTGTAGCATTTTAATGAACACGATATGAAAGGCCATTTCTATTTTTGTTCATTGTGTGGGTATGAACTTTGTCCTTAGAGAACACTCATCAACTACAGCATAGTAGAATATCCCAAAAGTTAAAGAACCAAACCAAAAGGTGTTAAATTACTCATGAGCAAATATGTCATTCTTTATTTGCTTTTGAATTGGCTAAGTGTGTCAAAGAAGTTTGGATGAAGTAGCATAATTACTAAGATCATGGTATTTGGCCTTAAAATAAAACAAAATTAACAAGCAATTACCCTCTTGTTTTGGAAAATAAGACAGTACCTTCCATTGTGAATCCTGGGCCTTGGAGGGAAGAAAACCAAATAGATATTTAAGCAGCTATGCCAGTCAAATGTGGCCTTAAATGTGTGTAGGATAAGAAACTGTTGGATGAAGAAAAGATCTTCCATTCTGTCAAGTGGAAGTCTCGGGATCAAAAACCTATAATTTGGGGAGTTGAGTTTTAAAGCAGTGTCTGTATTTTTACTTAATATTTTAATTAAAATGTTTTCTAATAAAGTTTCTGTTAGAAAATGTCAGGCTCTTTAAAACTTTCTAAGTGAAAACTTGATTAAGAAAAGGTAAACGGAAGAGCATGGTATTGCTTTGAGAGGGGTGTGGTAATGCCATGGAAGAGGAGCAGCCATTCTAGGAACGACAGCCATCATAAACCACCTGCAGAGGCATTCCTGACTACAGAGAGTTTCTCTTCAAAGCTCTTACCTCCACACATTTTCAATGGGCTATATTTTTAAAACTGACCTTTTGTTACATTAGATTTGGAGATAAGAGAATGTAAGTGATTGATGCACATAACTCAGACTTGCCTCCTGATTTGTACAGTTTGCTTTTTTTCATTTCTTCCATTGTTAAAATTAAGAGGCATTCCCTGCTTGTTGGAGAAGGGGAGTTTTTACTTCCCAAGATACTCTCTAAAAAAAAAAAATGTTTTCTGTTCTTCAAATGAGCTCACTTTTACGAAAGAATTTATTTTAACATAATTAAATTGTCATTTAGCAGTGGTAGCCAACTATACCTCAATGTTGCTTTCTGTGAAAGGCAAGGACAAGCCTGTTCAAATTGCTCCTCACTACTTTAGAAGATGTGACCTTTTTCTTCCTCCTAAACTTCTCAGTTAAAATCTTACAATGATTTTTTTATTTTGTAAGTATATAGAAAAAAAGATGTCTTTGGGGTCATCTGTGTATTTTTAAATTCTCCCTTTAGCTCTGTGAAAAATTATTTCTTCAAAACCTTGAATAAAATTTCTGGCTTAAGATATCATATTGAAACTGCAACATAAAGCCCAACTGCCCCCTATTGCCAATACCTGCCAAATGAGCAAAACTAGCAAAAACATATTCTTTTTAAACTAATGTGAACCAAATAAGAAATGGGGCATAACTTAAAGCAATACATTGGAAAAACTTGTTTTCTGGTATAAAAACAAATGATTCTGAAATGGAACAGAGATACACAGTGCAGCTTGGTTATTAACCCACTCTCTAAGTCTAGAGCTATACCACTGAGTTTACCCAGTGCCTTACAATTCTCACAAATACACAAATCTGTAGAGAGACAAACTTAGTGGGTTTTATTCTTTTGCTCTTCTTACCAACAAGTATTCGAAACAAGAGTCCTAGAACAAATGAATGAAAGGGGAAATGTGGACAAAGGTGCTGACTGTGACAGAATTGAATGGGCATTTCATTGTTGGGAAAATGATCCAATATGTGAGACTGTCTTTCCATGGGAACAGAATATCTTTCTCTAGTGAGGTGAGTTGAACCCTGGTACAAAGCATCTAATTTAATCCACTTTCAGAATGGAGCCCAAATAATCTAACAAAAAATACATATTGCTCAGCCAAGTTGTGCAACCCCCTTAACGCTACCAGACTCTCATGCTACAGAAAGATGGCAGGATGGTGAAACACCTAGCCTTTAATCAGTAGCTCAGAGTGGGGGAAGAGCATATGGTCTTATTCATGGTGGGGAAAGACTCAAATCAGGCACACTCTTTCACAGCAAATACAGGGTCATAACTCAGATGCCTAAACACTCGGGGGACAGAGAAAAAAACATGCCATGGCACATTTGTGTAAACAATTATGCAAACCTGCTAGAACTAAGTGAAAAAATAAACATAGAATACAAAGACCCAAAGAAAAAACTGTAACACAAATAACCTCCTCAAAATCTCACAGTTGCTTCACACTAAAGAACAATTTAATGAGAACACATGTTCAATAAAGTGAGAGCCCAAAGCCTAGAGCATAAAAAGTATGTCATATCATATGTAAGGAAACAAATTGAGGACAAAGCCTACATCGTTATGAAATTAATAAGTACCAGATAAAGAACAAATACCACTGATTATCTAATTAGTGACTTAGTAAAAATGTTCGTGATAATTACAGTGTATATGAATGAAAAAGATAAGTATAAAGTAGTTTTAGAGAATCTAATAGATAATGGTACAGAGCTGAAGCTAGTTCAACATAAGTGTATTTGGTGTCCCTTGATAGAAACCCCAAGATATGGAACAGAATATGTAACTCAAGAGAGCTTCTATAAAATGAACAAAAATTGAATCTGTATATTAAAAGAATACAGTATGTTCCGGGAAATTTTGAATCAGATCATGAATCTGAGACGTATCCTAGTTAAGCTGATAAACTTTCAAGATTAAGAAAGAATTCTTTAGGCATCCAGGCAGCAAGATGCCATCTAAGGAAAAACACAGAAATAAAAATTCTCAAACATGTAAAAAACTCCAAAAATTCAAAATTCAGTAGGCCCTTACAGTGGGGAGGGGAAAGAAAGAACTACCTAAAAAAAAAAAAAAGAAGAAGAAGAAGAAGAAAAATTCACAAATGAAAATGCAATGGTGAAAGGACTAACTTTGAGCACTTAATTCTCTTCAAAATAAAGTGAATACTAAACAATTCTGGGAATTATGACAACCAAGCGAATGTGAATGTGTAAATCCAGACAATTCAAAAATCTTAATTAACAAAAATAGGGAGGGGAATTAAAAGGGAGCATGAGAAAGCTAATACCCTCATCTTTTGTTGACACCATCTAAATTAAAAAATGTTATTTTCAAAGTATTCCAGCTTTTTAATTTTTTTTAAAGAAATCTTTTAAAAAAAATTCAATGACCTTTTGAGAAATATACCTGCACTTAATAAATATTTGATTTTAACAATTTTTAAGACAATTATTTTCTTTTATTAATTTCAAATTTGATTAAACTTAATGCTCTGTAAATCTAGATTAATAACTATACGAGTCCATTTTTACAAATGTCCTGTATGTTTCTATCATCTGTATACCTTTCTATGTGTATGTGTGAGTACACACACACACACACACACACACACACACACACACACACACATAGAATTATATCTGATTTGATACTCTTCTAATGTTAGGCAAATGTGTTAACCATTACACTACAGAAACCTGCTTGTTCTTCTAAGGTTAATAATGATAGTTACTTCTGGTTTGTGGATTTCAGATAATTTTTTCTTCTTTTTGCTTTTATTTTTGTACTTTTCTGCATTGTCTTAATTTCCTAAACAGAGCATATTTTATTTTATAAAAAGTAAAGTGTTTTTTTTTTAAAAAAAAAAAAAAAAGGGTGAAGATATTGGAAGCAAATGTGCTAATATGTTAACAGGACTAGTGTTGGAGATCTGTGAAAACAGATTTTCATTCTTTTCTGTATTTTTTTAAATGTCAAAAGTAATATTAAAAGGGTGTAATACTTGATGTGTAGGTATCTTTTTACCTTAGCTAAAAGCCTCTTACTAAAGATCCACAAGTGTTTTCTTAAAAAAAAAAAAAAAAGCAATATGGTTTATGCTTTAAATCCCCACTTATTAAGAAGTCAGTAAGCAAGAAAGGTCCTATGTAACTAACATATTTGTTAAAACATTCACCACAGCTATGTGCTTTATTCCATCAGACCACATTGACTTTCTTGTATTTTAACAGGTTTTGTGATCTAATATTCAAGTCCTCAGGCAATTAGAAGGTGGAAATTTGAGAGGAGAAATACACACCAAAGAGTACTAGGAATCAGATACACTGATTGCAATAGCAAGAAGAAAGAGTTGACTGTCTGACTGAGAAAGGAAATTAATAAATTTTAAATGAGAGAAAAAAACAAAGAAACAAAAGCCACTAAAAACATCATGGCTTGGGAGGATTTAGTGTGGGGGCAAAATTTCTGCTCACCTCTGAAGTTTGCAAGTACCAAGAACTGTGCAGAACACTGAATTCTATAATCATAATAAAGATCCTGAGTCATTAAGAAAATTATATTTTGTACACTTAAATAAAGAATTGAGGGAAATTTAAAGTACACTTTTATATAGCCATCAAAAAAATTAAAGTTTTGTGACTTAAAGGAGTAATCTTTTATTATTTAGGAAAATAATTTAAGAAAATAGCCCCATTCACAATGACACCATGCAAATGAGGCATCTCTCTGATTGTTTTACATTTTGTTGCATGAAAACAAGGCAATTTAGCATACAAGCACATGGCATTAGTCTGTTTTCTTTCTGTCCACGGAGTATCTGTGGTAATCTTCAAATAAACAATTACCCTTCTTTTTTAAATTCCTTAAAACAGTAAATGAGTAACATATACCCCCTCGCATCGTAGTTTAACAGCCTACATTCTCCAGACAGGAACAGTGATTACATTTATTACCTGAGCTTTGTGGAGCTATAAATATTAAAGTAGAAAGTCTAATTGGTTGTTAAAACTTGAAGAAGTTAGTGCACAGATGCTCTGTTTATTTTTTTCTTTAATTTGTACCTCCTGTGTGTCACACCATATGCTATTGACAAAGGAAGACACTGGGCTTATAAGAACATTTTCAGAGTTCCAAATCTGGTAGTGGTGAATGACAATATCTGTTACTTTTTGGCTTAATGTTTCTATTTACAATGTCCTCTAGCCATTTTTGAACACATATTTAATATTTTTGTCATAATTTTTCTAAGATCAGGGGCATATTTTGCTTCAGAAATTCCTTAGAATGTAGACATATAGTTGAAAAGAGAATTTAATGATTGCATAATATTGCAAACGAAAAAGAAATGTCTCAATGTACAAACCAGGACAACTTGGAAAGATGCTTTGACATACATGTGGTGAAGAACCATGGCCTTTGGATTCTTACACCAGCTTTCTTAGTGGCTGGTGGCCTTGGAAAGATTATCCCACTATTCTTTGCTAGAATAGATTATTTGAACAGTCCTTTTTGGGCTCTGAAACTTTATAATTTATTCAGATGGTATTCATGGAATCAAATATGTTTTTGATCAGAGGAGTAGCTTGGTCATACTTCATTTTAGAACAATAACCGTGGCAGCACTGTGCAGAATACTATATTTGTAAAAAGGAGAGATGAATTGGGAGATTGATTAAGAGAGTGTCTAGTAATTTATGTGAGACACGGTGGAGCACTGAGCTGTGGGATAGGGGAAACAGAAGAGGGATCAAGTCTAGAGGTATTTTGGAGACAGAATTTGGCAGAAGGTGGTAAACCACTGGATGCCATGGTGAGGAAGAAAGTGGAGTCCAGAATTTAGCTTGATTGGGGTAGGGGAGGGGCTGTGTAAATTCTAATTCTATTATAATATGAGGATGTAGATTAAAATTACATTTTTGCACAACTTGAAATGCCTTGAGGATATCCATGAGACATCTACTGGAGGTAGTTAAATGGTGAGAGAGTAATAGATGGAGAGAGAATGAGGGTAGACGGAGATATTGATGGGAGACTCATTTATGGGCAGATTAGAAGGAGCCAGTGAAAACGGGACACTGAGACCCAGAAAAAAGAGGGAAGAATTGGGGAGAACTGAAGAGTAAGGCTCAGAAGGAAAGAGCAGGAAGAAACTAAGATCGGACATGAAGATTTTTTATCTTTGAAGGAGGAAATCTTTCTCTGAGGTAAGAAAGGATGGAGTAGTAAGTCTGGATTTGCATCAGTTCAAAGGTGGAAGTTAGAAAATATATGGAGTTCTATAAAGTCTCTGTTTGTTGTCCAGAGGCTTCTGGTTACCTCATTGTACAATGTCTGAAGGTTATACGTGAAATCACTATTCATTCCACTGTTGAGCTGAGGTTTTCAGTATTTCTCTGCCTCTTCACCTGCAGATTCTCAGCAGACCTAGTGTGCTTTACTGGAATATCCAGAGTAGGCTAAATGAGCCGAGTTTAGTTGAAGAAATGATTGGTGATTTCTTCAAACTCTCATGTCATGTTTTTTCCTGAAAGGAGAGAATTAGTCAGTATCAAAATGCTCAGGAAACTGAGAAACATAATTGTAGTTTCAAATAAGTTAGTGTTTAGAGCATCACCTCAAAAAACCAAATTCCTGAAAATAAAATCTATTTCCTTAGAGATCTTGTATGTGTATATGTGTGTGTGTATGTGTTTTGCTGGTGTTTTGGGGGTTTTTTGATGAAAATTTTATTCCAGTCTACGAAATTGAAATTGCCACCAGTAAATATTTTAAGCATCCTTTCCATTGTATGAGAGTAGGTTCCATTTACCATATTTTTTGAATCTTCTAAATGGTCTCAGAGGTATTTCAATGTAAAAATAATAGTTGAAGGTCATTCAGTCCATGTCAGCTAATAATATACTTCCAGGCACTTTTTCTTTTCCCTTTATCTGTAATGTGTGTATTAAAACAGTTATTATATAAATGTGCCCTAAACAGTTTAGTCCCTGGTTTAGGAAGCTATACTGTGGAGAGGAAGAATGCATGATCTCTTAAAGCTTGCCCAAGCCATAGCTTTTTTTTAAATAGCAGATATTGAAACTGTTCCTTTTGTATTTGATTTGAGGACTTTTGTAGCAGTCTGGGTTTTTACCCATCTTGAAGTAAAATAATCTTGCAGGAATTAGGGTCAACATGTCTTTTTACGTAACAGATTGAGGCTGGCTTTTGAAGTTTTTTAACAGTATGTTTTCTGAGTTAATTGAATATATTTTATCCAAATTGGTTTTTACACTTCTCCAGTGCTGTCTGTGTTCTGTTAAAAAATTTATGAAACTGGTATATCACACAGAGTGTAATATAGATAGCTAGCTAGACCAACAGATTTTACAAAAAAAGAGATCAGAAACTAACCGTTCCACAAGTAATAATTAAAATTTTAAAATTATATAACTTATTTTTCTCACTTGTCATTTTCACTGTGTGAATATTATTGAAAAAATAATGATAATTTATTGGTCTAGGTTCATGTAGTTTCTGGGATTTTTTTTACCTAATATGAAAGTTTGCAAATTGAATTTTCTAATTCTCTGTCAATTTAGATGATGAACTGTTAGTAGTTTTGAACTTCCTACTGAAAAGAATTACTTAAATAAAAGAAAGTAATTTAATGTAAATTGCAAGCTTATAATTAACTCCCTTTTCCTATTATTGTAAGCCTTTTAAAAGTTAGCACTCTTTATGTTCAGGCACTAAAATCTCATGAACAATTAGTTATCTTTGTTCACATATTAAAGTGTAATTTTTTTTCTTTTTTATTTCTATGAAGATTTTAATCTGAAATCTTTTGAGTTCTGTCAGTTTCTCCAAGGCAACTGTGAAGCAACCTGACCTAGAAGTTTCTATAAATATGCTTTTTTTGGAAAATATGGAGAGAACAAGTTGGGTAGTAGGGAATAAGGACCCAACATGTGTGTGAGGTCACTGGGGATGTGGCACCTTTGGAACCCAGAATCTTTCACACTGAGAGGGAGGGATGCAAGAATGGATTATTGTCAAACTCAGCCTAACCCCTGAAGGCAAATCACCTATAACTAAGTCTGAGTCTTCTGTACATGTCTTCTTTTCCAAAACCAGATTCTGTCCCCACACATGAGCAAAAGTGTATAGGAAACTTATTTGTTGTAGAACCTGGATTGATAATTGCTTTATGATTTCTTTTTTCAGACAGTGAAATCTTATTTTGGCATTAACTCAAGCTTTCAACATAAATTTCCGTCACTGTGCTATAATATCTCTGCCTGTGTGTCCATTTTACAGCTTGCTGTTGCTTCGTTTTTATTATTTTCCATATTTTTCTAGTGTCAAAAGTAATTCCATGTAGTTTATGTAAAACAAATACTAGATCAACATATAGCCTATAATAAAAATCTATTCCTAGAAATATGGTGAAACTAAATATGCTTTGTTCAGTATGTAATCATTGTAGGATACAGTAAACATTGTGGTTAAGAGCATGGTATATGAAGTCAGATCCATTTATATGTCCCAGATCAGCCATTTTCTAGCTTTGTGATTTTCTGCAACTTACCTGCACTAAACCTCAAGTTTGGCAACTCTATAATAGAGATAATATTATTTACCTCATAAGGTGTTTGAAAAGAGTAAATAAGATAATCTTCAGAAAGTGCCCAGCAGACCTAATGCATAATAAATCTTACTTATCACTTTAAATGTGAGCTATTATGGCAAATATCCTCAGAGCATAAAGTCACAGTTAGAAGAGGGCCACCTTGGTGTTTCTAGCTCAGTTATTTAGCTATGGGAGTATAAGTACATCTCCAGTTAAGGACATCAAGGTAGGCCAAAGATCTATGGAAGCTGGGCTGAGCTAATTATTCAAAAGACTAACTCTCAGGTATATTGGCCCTTTTGAACTATTCACAATACCTTGTCTCCCAGCAGCTGATTGGTCTTCCAAAGAAAAGAACAAACACAATGAGAAAGAGGTGTCTTGACACAAAGATATAGTTTTGAATACCAAAACTGTAGTGATGGTAGAACCTAGGAAAGATAAATTCTTACATCGTGAAGTATGTGCTTGTAACTACTAAGCTTGAATATCTATTTATAACATTCCTCATTGATGGATCTCAGGGAGTACAAGCATTTACATTTATGCTTCTTTTTATTTGAGTAATCTGACAAATCTATCTCCCCAAAAAGTTTGTGAAAGTTTGGAACATTGAGATTTAATAAATTTGCTTATTATAAATGTATATCCTTTTTATGACCTTGTGTATACATACCATCTTCTCTCTGCTGTAGTGTTCCTGGATAAATAAGGCAATTGGAATAAATTATGTCTCAGGTAAAAGCTCTAAAAGTTCCCTATTTTTATTTGGAACAAGGTATGATATTCTTTTAAAATCTTTTACACAAATTTATTCTTTTCATTTTATACATAGACTTCTTGTCGCAATCTCTATTTATACTGCATTGGCTTCAAGAATAGAAGCAAGACATAATGGTTGGCACAGAAAAAGCCCATGCTTTTCTATCATTATAATAAAAATAGATAAAATTGTTGACTTCTTAACATATGCTGAGTATTTTGCTGAGAACATTATAAGCTTTATCATAAGACAAAACAACTATTGGTCTTGTCACTAAATAAATCAGGGCTAAAGAATTTAAATAACTTCCCTGAGAACAGTATATAGTAGAGCAAGAATTCAGACTGTTTGATGAGGATTCTGTGGATGTCAAACTTTTCTGAATACTACTTTGGGTATCCAGAGCTTATTTTTGCATTTTTTAAGATTGTTTTCATCTTTACATTCTCCATTCATTTATTTCATATACTTATTTGTACCACTCTAAATATGAATGCTCTTCTCCTAGTTGATAAAGAGTATCCCTTCTCATCTCAAACAGCTTTTGAATCTTTTCTTCTTCATACTGGAATAATTATTTAAAACCTTTTCATATAAAGAGTAATAACATTATCTTAAAGTTATAGAGAGTGAAATCATAGCCTTATTTTTTTTTATAATTTTATAATATTTTAATGCCCCCATAGAGAGAGAAAGATGGATCCTTAGGGATCCCTTAGTGATATACCTTTAGGTTTGCAATAAGGGTGATTCATTCAGTAACAAAGTTTGATGTGCACCTTGTGATGTCAGCAAGATAGGTCAGCTGTTTTGAAATTGTGGAGAATTGTGCGCTAAGCTTCAAATAGTTAAGTTATGGAAAAGAAGTAGGCATACGTCTATGCATGTGCAGGGAATTTTATGGTCTGTTCAGAACTGCATTCTTTTTTAAATTAAAAGTTTTTTAATTGATAAGTAAAAATCTTATATATTCATGGTGTGCAACATGGTGTTTTGATATATGTATACATTGTGGAATGACTAAATTAAGCTATTTAAGGTATCCATCACTTCACATAATGAACAATAATATATTGCATATTTTCAATTGGCTAGAATAGAGGAGGTCAAATGTTCTCATCACAAACAAATAATAAATGTTTGCTATGATATGCTAATTAGCCTGATTTGATCATTAACCATGTATACATGTATCAAAATATTACTGTGTATCCCATAAATATGTACAATTTTTAGTGTCAATTAAAAAATAAAATAAAATAAATCTTAGTACGAACCTAGATATCCACATGCAGATAATGAAGTTGGACCTGTACCTTCCACATATAGAAAATTAACTCAAAACAAATTAAAAACCTAAATGTAAGAGCTAAAACTATAAAACTCTTACAAGAAAACATAAGAGAAAATCTTCATGATACTGTATTTGGCAATGATTTCTTGGATATGACACAAAAGCACAAGTAACGAAAAAATATATAAATTGGACCTCATCAAAATTTAAAACTTTGGTGTATCAAAGGACACTAGTGGGAGCTAAGAAAGAAAGAAGAAAGGAAAGAAACACCACTGTAATGCGTTGGACTTGCAGAGGGAAAGAGAATACCTAGGGATGTGGGGTTGGGTAAGGAAGGGGGAAGGGAAGTTGGGGATTAATTGGGTGGGGGACACGGGGAATAATGGCAATTTGTGCTAATGGGCATGCTCATAGTATTGACCAGGCCATCACATCTTGGGCACAGATGGTGACAGTCAGCTTTGTACCCAATGAATATGCATAATCAATAAAATAAATAAATAAATAAATAAAGGGAGTAAAAAGAAAACTCACAGAATGGGAGAAAATATTTGCAGATGCATCTGGTAAGGGATTAATATCCCAAATATAATGAACTTCTACAACTCAACAGCAAAAAAAATTAGCAACCCAATTAAGAAATGGGCCAAGATTTGCAATGATGAATATGCTAATTGCCCTGATTTGATCACCACATATATGAAAATATAACTCTGTACCCCCACTAATATGTACAATCAGTTCATTATAATTAAAAAAATGAAATGGGCAAGGAGCTTAAATGAACATTTCTTCAAAGAACATACATAAATTGCCAATAAGCACATGAAAAGACACTCAGCATTATGAATTAGGAAAATGCAAACTAAAACCACCACCAGATACCACTTCACACCCATTAGGATAGCTATTATGAAAACAAAACAAAACAAACAAAAAACACAGAAAATAGCGAGTGTTGGTGAGGATGTGGAGAAATTAGAACCCTTGTGCATTGCTGGTGGAATGTGAAACAGTGCAGCCACTATGGAAAACAGTTTGTTGATTCCTCATAAAGTTAAACATAGAATTGCCATATTATCCAGGAACTTAACTTCTCAGTATATACCAGAAAGAACTGAAACAGGAACTCAAACAGATGCATATTCCCCAATGTTTATACCACCATTACTTACAATAGCCAAAAGGTGGAAACAACCAAATTCCTATCAACAGGTAAATGGATAAACAAAATGTGGCATATACCTACAATGGAATCTTATTCACCCTTAAAATGGAGTGAAATTCTGATATATGCCACAACATGGATAAACTTTGAAAACATTATGCCAAGTGAAATAAGCCAGACACAAAAGGGCAAGTATTATATGGTTTTACTTATATGAAGCACCTAGAATAGGCAAATTCATGGGGACAGAAAGTAGAGTAGAGGTTACCTGAGGCTGGATGGGAAGGGAGTTTTTGTTTAATTCATACAGAGTTCTGTTTGAAATGATCAAAAAGTTCTGGAAATGGTTGCACAACATTGTGAAGATATTTAATGCCACTGAATCGCACACTTAAAAAATGGTTAAGAGAGTAAATTTCATATTACATGTATCTTACCACAATTTTTTTTTTTTTTTTTTTTTTGTCTTTTTCATGACCGGCACTCAGCCAGTGAGTGCACCGGCCAGTCCTATATAGGATCCGAACCCGCGGCGGGAGCGTTGCCGCGCTCCCAGCGCCGCACTCTCCCGAGTGCGCCACAGGCTCGGCCCACTTACCACAATTTTAAAAAAAATAACTTATCCATTAATAAAAACATTGAGACATCTAAACATTCTATTTGGATATATTCTATTTATAAATTTTATAGTTTAAATGTCAAGCTATTATTAATCACTTCTACTTCTCCTAAGTATATAACCCTGATACCCAATACAATGATGTGTAATTACATGATTGCACTATATTAACCAAAGTGAACTGACTGTATTGAAGTAATAATAATTATAAGTTATGTTCACTGAATACTCAATGTGTACTTAACATTGTTTATGTTCTTAGACTATTTTAACTCCTTTAATCTTACACCAATACTAGCAGATACTTTATATATATATATTTTTTTTTTGCTATTTTATAGATGAGGACACTGAATCTCAGAGAGGTTAAGTTACTCTACTAAGTCACACAGCTAAATAGCTAAGTAGCTAAGTATCAGAGCCACAGTTCTAACACAACATGACTAGTTTCTAAGCTTGTCATCTTAACCAATTTCAAATTTCATCCAGTAATTGCTTTGAGATATACCCAAAAGCATCAGCTATTTTACACAGTTTTATTAGAATTGTAAAGTTTAGAAATGTAAAGTTTTACATGGAAGTTCTGAGATTTTCTCCTATACAACAGGATAATAGATGTGAGATCTAGAAATTTCATGGGGTCTGAACATGTATAACATTCATTTCTTGGCTTTGGTCCACCTTTCTGGTTGTTTGCTCTTAATGCCAGTGCATCCAATTATTTATTAATTAATTCAGTCTGTAGACATTATTTGCATACCTGCTATATGTATATACTCTGCCAAGCCCTAGAAATACAGTAATGAACAAGACAGACTTTTTAGTAGTCTGAGGAGGAGGAGATAGATGATAAGTGAATATACAAGTAAATTCAGCAAGATCATTTTAGTTCTGGTTCTGTGAAGGAAACAGAGTGATATTTGGTGAGACTATGGGGCTTATGGCTGATTTAAAGGAAGTGAGCAGGAGATGGCCGCTATGAGGTGTCAGGAGTAGAACTTGAATGTTGAGAAGATCTGGGAGTAGAGTTTCCACCAAGAGTGAACAATGGATATGGCTGTTAAGAAACAGTGGCCTCAGTGAGGAGCAGAACAAAGGTCAATGTGGCTTAAACATCACAAAGACTAGGGGACAGGTATATAAAATAACATGTGAGATAGGTGTGGGTCAGAGCTCAAAAAGGCTTGTAGGCCAGGAAAAGGAATTTAGGTTTTATGCTGTGTGCTGTGGGAAGCGATTGGAGGGTTTAAAGATGGGAAATGGAATAATATGATTTCATTTTCCAAATCTCTTTCTTGCTTCAGTGTGGCAAAAAGACTGTTGGAGGCTAGAATGGAAGTGGGAAAAAACTGATATTGCAGGAATCAAAGAAAAAAATGATAGTGATGTGGGTGTGGTAAGGGCAGTAGAGAAGGAGATAACTCAAGTTTTATCTAAAAAAGGTAAATTCAACTTTTTGAAATGACTGAACTCTGTGTATGGTGCAAACGTATAAAGAATGTTGGACATTCAGAGCTTTAGGAAAAGATATGGATTTAAAAGAATGGGACTCCTGCTTCACCTACTGGGCCAGAATTACTAGATTACTAGAGCTGATTCATGGTCATGAAATGCATCTTTTTTTTTTTTTGAGGCTGGCCCTTACAGGGATCTGAACCCTTGACCTTAGTGTGATCAGCACCACACTCTAACCAAGTGAGCTAACCAACCAGCCCATAAAATGACATCTTAGCTACTTTTCCGTAGTAAAAAGAGGGAGAGCTTTTCCTTCTCCTCTTTGGCCTGCCCTATGCAGCCTGCATCTCTTCTGTTCTTAGTGGGAACTGAGGATAATTTTGAAAATAAAAGGTAATAACTTCACAAAATAACTAATAGAAGTTAAAACAGGTTTTACAATAAGAAAAGTGTAAAGAAATTCTGGTTGGTATTTCAGAATGTCAAATAACAGAACAAAATTTTCCAAAGATACCTTTGCAAAATTTTTTTCTGTTCTGCAGGAAGCCAAACTATTGAGTTGAGAAAAGATCCTTTTCTCTGTCTTTTCTTGAGTTCAGAAAAGATCCTGTCTCTCTGTCTTTTCTCAACATATTTCAGCATTCCCAGAAGTAATTTAGACCTCAAATTAAGATGAATCTGTCACTTGGGTGGCAAAGATCATGTCTTGCATGCATGCATCATTTATTCATCTATAATGAATAACTTCATACACTTATAATGTATAACTTCTGTGTGAAAGGCATTCTTCTAAGGTATAGTGTGGGAGGAGTTGACTATATGGAATGAAGTCAGTGAAAGTGACAGACAACAGGACATGTGGAGGAAAGGCACTGGAGGTTACCCACCTGTAGATAGTAAGGGTAACAGAAATGAGGGCATATGGATGGTAATGTGGCAGATGACATAATCCTCAGTGGAGGAGGAGGGTGTTTTACAAGTAAATGAAAGAAAATTCATGTGTATTTACATTTTTTGCAGTAATTTGCATGTACTGAACTATTTTGTATTTTAATATTTTCACTTATGCTATAAACAAATTTTTATGTCCCTGCCTCATCCTTTTAATTATAATGTTAGTGTCAGTGTAATATCTCATTGTATCATTGCATCATAATTGCTAAACATTCTTACCAAGGTGGTCATTTAGGTTGTTTCTATACTTTTGCTAATAATGATAATGTTATATTAAATAGCTCCTATTATATAGCTTTGAATTTTTAAATTTAATTAAAATGCTCCTTAATTTAGTGATTTTGCAGCTTTCAAGCAACATAAAATGCAAATTCCTGGGAAATGTAATAATCAACTAAAATTCTTCTTATAAATCTAATACCCTCACTTTCATTCAAGAAATAATAATCTAAGTATAGTATATTTCAGGTCAAAGTATTAAGAATGATAGCAAGCGTAAAGGGCACAGAGAAAGAATCATGTCAGGAGAAAGGAATTGTAATGTTTATGATTCAAAGAATTGAGGGAAAAAAACATTTATTTTTTTAAAAAACAAGTGTGAGAATTTATATGTATGTGAAAATCTTTCCATTTGATGCTTATCTGTTTCAATTTGGGTACAAGACAGTAAAGTAGCTTCAGTATACAGAATTATTAATGTAGATACTTTATAGATACAAATGGGAGTTTAAAAGAAGCTTAATTATCTGCATGAAGAGTCTCTGTTTCAAAGACCCACTAAGGAATTTTTAAATTCTAGGTTAGCTTCCTTCCACACTATTATAGTCTGTAATATTTTTCAGTAAATTCCCCCTTCTTCCTTTTCCCAAGGATTGCTAATGTTAAAATTTTCTTAAGCAAAACGTAAATTTTGATATTGAGTATATTTTGGGGGGGATATGATACTGTGCTGAAGTTACATATTCTTACTGTTCTTTATACAATAACGAGTTGAGTGCAGATATACTCTAGACTTCAATTCTAGAATTCAGGGTAGCTAAATAGACAACCTCCAGATGATCAACTAAAATAGAATTCTGCCTTCAGCTCTTCTCCCTTTGATCCCAAGGAGTGCCTCCAAAAGATTCACCCTGTCTTTCTCCAACACTAGAGATCTGCAGGATAGCACCACCCATCATCTGTCAATCTATCAACCCTCATCTTAGAGTTGGAGTTGTGACAAGACACTGGAACATGCTAGGGTTTCCTTTTTAGGGTCTAGCAAAGTGGTTCAGTGCCTCCCAACAACCCTGTAAAGCTGGGGGCAGGGAAAGAAGAAAGAAGATACAGGAAGAACCGGAAGTAAAGCTTCTATGAGAGACAACATGCCGAGCCGTGGCGCACTTGGTAGAGTGCGGCGCTGGGAGAGACAACATGGAAGAAAACTCTCAGTGAAAGAACACCCACACATTAGACCTTAAACACCAGCTCCAAGATATCTATTCTTGCTTTCCGTTTGGCATCTTGTGTAATCTGATTTGCATTGTAGTAACTTAACATTTGTATTCCAGGGATGAGCTGCTGTTGGTAATGATGCCTACAAATATTGTGCTTAATATGTGTGTCAGAATACATTTTATTTTTAAATCCACAGCTAAAGATCATTTTGTCTTATTGTTGAGTAGTGATAAAACTATTAACTGTGAATTAAGAGTTTGTGAGTTTTAATTTAATTCGTTTCTGCAGTAACGAATTAAATTAAATTAAGCCTTATATTCCTGAGAACCTAATAGTCTTTTAAAAACAAACAAAAAAACAGTTTATTGAACCAAATGACTAAACCATTTGGTTCAGTAAATTAAGTGCCTAAAACAGTGGCTTGTACATAATAAGCAACAAATAAATACTTTTTGGTTCATTGAACAATTGATCATTAAATTCAAGCATGTTTTCTCTTACTGAGCTGTTATGATTATTAAAAATGGAGGCAATCTAAGGTTGTATAGATCTTTGTAGGTAGCAATGAAGTCTAAATCTGTTACTCCTTCTTTTGTAGCCTGGATAAGAAATATAGGTTCATGTACTTAGAGTTCAGATGAGGAAATTTGATAATTTAGATAATTTGACAGATGATATGCTGTCTCAGTTCCATTTTAGAAGGTGGTATATTATAAGTAGCAGGCAAATATACAAATAAATGAATTTTTTAAAAATTGTCAATAATTCAAATGATCTAGGCCTAGGTCAGTTTAGATAGACAGTATGCTAAGAAAGTGAGAATAAACATTTCAAGTACTTAACGTAATAATTTGCATGTAGCATGCTGATGCTTAGCTATTTCTTAATGGAATTCTGGCAGAATTGCTAATTTGCAAAGGAGGCAAAGAAAGTTCTATTACCTTTTATTTAGAAGACATGTACTTTCATTTCCTTAGAAAATATTACATAATTTAGGAATATAGCTATTCAGACTTGTCTTCTCTTTTCCAATTAGCCTGAATTATTTCAGCTTTACCGCGATGCTTATTTTTTATTTTGAACTTCATTGAACATTTTATATCCAATAAAAAGTCAGATAAAATTACCAGAGCAAATGGGGCCATTTTTTACACTTACTAATCAGTAAATGGGTGTGTATACTTGTGTGTGCATGTGTGTGCGTGCATGCATGCAATAAACCATTCAGTAATATTCCAGGGACCCAACTAAAATGCAAGTAAAAAATACAAAATTTGTTGCTCAATAATATGTATAGTACATTGGCAACAGAATGCTTGTGCTCCAGGTGAGTCACGCAGAATTTGTGAGGATGAATGCTGAACTTAGAAACAATTACTAAGTTACTTATATGCTATTGACTGAATCAAAAGGTTAGGAATAAAACCAGTACTAATTCTTGGTATTAAAAAAAATGAGATTACTACCGTAATCATCCCTTCAGGAAGCACTGTTTCTGTAACCCTATAAGAAATTTATCCTGGGATTTTCTTTTTTAAAATTCTGGCTTGATTTACACTTTATTCAGATAAATGGAGAAATGTGGTACTGGAAATGAGCTTACTACTAATTTCCAGTGTGAAAGCACAATCACTAGAATACATCAAAAGGAATATTAGGAAGTAAGAAGCTGAGAGCATCTAGAAGAAGATAGCTTCTGGAAGTACCTTTAGTAGTAAGGTGTATCCTGAGTATTTATTATGAGGAATGGAAGGAAAGATTGGGACCAAATATGAAGAGATCAAGACTCCTACTTTCAATCTCCCCCCCCCCCCACTTTCTTTTCTCTTCTTTCTAGTTAAACTTCCAATTCTGCCTGGGCATTCCTGTTCCACATTTTTTCCTGGCCAACTCTTCCTCATTTATGTAAGGTTCTCCTGGGAGAGCACTTCCTCTGTTAAGGTTTCTATGATTCCCAGAAAGAATTTATTATTCTCTCCTCTCTTTTCACTTAGCCTTTGTGAATTATTATTTTTCTTATCCTTTGTACTGTGTAACTTCCTGAATCCATGTAACAGTGGTGTGGAACCATCTGTGAAGCATAGGAAATGGAGGAAGTAGCAAGAATTCTTTATAAACTACAACAAGTGACAAAATGTGACAGGACTCCCAGCCTTACTGGCTGGCATTGAACATCGATTTGTGTAATGTTCCAACATGGATGTTATTTACTGCTTATTCATCAGTGAGTCCACACATGTCGCATTCGTGCCAATTTTTCTTCCTTTCATCATGCCCAAAAGATGAGTGTTGGGTGAAACCATTTGTACTTACAGGAGCACATACTTCCTCTCTAAATGAGATGATTTCCTAGTCTGGAATTTGCTAGGTCTTAAGGATTCTGGTTTAAAAATAGACCTATAATTTTTTATTTGTGTTTCTGTTTTCTCCACTATACCAAGTGCTTGATGATAAAACTTACAACTTGATTCTTCATATTCCTGTCTGTTAGCAGGAGCAAACTTCATACATATTAGGGATACAGTTCAGTAATATTTGTAGAACTAGTATATAAATGACACTGACTTATAGGTGACAAGCTTAACTTTCCATGAAGTTATTTGTATTATCAGGAAAAAAAAAAAAGGCTGAAAGAACAAATGTCTCCAACTGGAGAACATAATAGGGGATCTCCTGGTATCCCCAACTTCTCAAAATGATAAGTATTATTTAAATAGCTTGTAGCAGCTGCATGTAGCTTGAGCCCTTTCCTTGTAAACATCTGCACACCCACAGGGATCAACAGTAACAGTGTGTCCTCTTCAACAGAGGATCTGTTGTTCTTCTGAATATTCAAGACTGATAAATGGTAGGATGTACTCTTGTCTGACGTGTTGGAAAGCACCAATGTTCTAGAACCTGGAAAACCTGCTATCTTATAGGAATGTATCAGTGAATCAGTAGCTTTACTGATCTGTCACCTCTATTCCAGAATTTCTTTCTGGAGTATTGTAGGTTAGAAATACATTAGAGTCTCAACTTTAGGGTATAAATTTGCCCATCATTTACAGTAGCTTTGCTGCTTTCCTGATGTGATCTTCTCATTTAGCAGCTAAAGGCACATTCCTCTAGAGACTAAAGCCAACTTTTAGACGAATTACTGAGATACAGAACTGTTTCAACTCAATTAACTTGAAAAACAAAATTGAACTGTGGTGATATTTTCAGTCAAAGGCAGTTGCCTTGGCATTGACGGTGAAAACTTATTTTCACAGGAGGATTCAGCCTAACTCCAGCAGGATTCTTGGGCTGTTTCAGTACACGTAAAAGATTAATGATATGTAGCTTCTAAGGTGATGAGGATCAGTACGTTACATTCATCAGAGAACTAACGGCAATGTATTTTTTTAAGTGATTATAATTTTTCTCTAAGGATTATCAAGCATAATAAGTAACAAAATATAAGCAAAAATTATGATAATACAGGAGATTTTTTAAGTGACGATACTTTTAATGTGCAGATAAATAAAAGTAAATCATGTCTACATTATGCTTGAAACAGTCTAGTGAATGATAAGAGATAGCATAGATATTGAGATTTTAATTTATATTTTCCAGAGCAGAACTTCTGAAAGGGTTACTGAATTCTGATAGTTATTAGATAATTCCTCCAGAGTACTCAAGTTGTTTCTTAAAATTTGGTGAACTTTTATACTCTTTAAAAAATATATTTTGTAAATATTCCTGTGATTCTTTAGAATACCTGTAGTACGTATATATAAATCAATAAACAGCGATTGCTTTCCTTTCTTTTGTTTTGGGTTTTTTAAATGTACATTAGTGTATAGGTCAGGTATCTAAATGAGATGTTTAATATGTTAAATATCTTCCTTTTATCTCTTAAAATTAGTTTCTTATAAATGAGATTATATATATGAGGGTACTTCAAAAGGTTCATGGAAAAATAGAATTGAAAGATAATACGAATCTTTCCAGAAAGTTCATGGAAAAATAGAATTGAAAGGTAATATGAATCTTTCCATGAACTTTTTGAAGTACCTGTGTACATACGTGTATAATTTAATGATAGCAAATTATTGAAAATATTGAGCTCATCAAATAAAGATCAGTGACTTCAATATGTAAAAAATTTTGCTATAAATATATAAAAAATAACTTTTAAAAATGTGGCTAAGATGCAGTTAGCTTGGATAGATGAAGCAGAAAGTTAAGTGACTTTTAAAATTGAATTTGTAAATGTGGTTTATCTAAATTACCTGAGTGTGTTAGTTCTCCTTTTGTCTCACTTCTTTAACTGAAGATTATTGCTGCTCAACTCTGGGCTTAGACTGTAACCAACTCCCTTCTGCTAGATTCCTCACCATCAAAAGAATTTCTTGCACATTTGGGTCTGGGTCCAGCTTCAACTGCAGGGGCTGGATGGACATGTGAGAAACCAGAGCTCATACCTGGCCGGGGAGCCTAAGCCCTCAACAAGGCACTCACCACAGTCTACCTGGGTGGATTATCAGTGGTTTTCAATTTTTTAAAAAAATTGTTTTATGTCTGCACAGGAGCACTATAATATCAGTCCATCCATCCTCATGATATATGTGTATGTGCCAAACAGGATTCAGGTGAGATAAGAGTAGGATTGGTACAAAGCTATGTAATTACAAGTCACAGTTTTTTGAAGTGGTAATCTGACCCGTAGTAGACCAGTCCCAAGTCAGAAGAGAAGAACTATGATAAGACACAGGAGAGCTGATCTCAAAAACACCGCTTGCACAGCCCTAAATTTAATATTAAGACTTCTATAAGGACTTCTATAAGGATTCTTTCCATAAAAGATCCTATAAATGGCTCATACCTCACAGACACTACAAAATGACCACTTACTTTCAAATTTGATATTCCCAGGGTGAGAACACCTCAGCTGCTTCAGTGAGTGTCCTTGGGGATTGCCGGGGACCCTGGGGTTATGGTAGTCATACTTGGTGAGCGGGGGATAATGAGAACTGAGTTCCTCATGGAACTCTGTCAAGTACAGATGGAGCCGTTGTTAACCTATTTGGTGTTTCTGTGCCATTAGAAAAGGTTCCTAATATGGCACTTTGCTTAGAGAGCAGAATAGAGCTGGATTACAACCCTCCCTTGTAGAACACAAAGTGCACAACTCTTGTCTGGTGGCTCTGAATGGGGAGAAATGCTGTCATTTCTTCTTGCATTTTATGAATAGGCAAAATAATGCCACAGAAAAATTTGGGGCTGACCTGACCTCACAGAGTTAGCTAATATCAAATCAGGATGTTTAGTCTGCTTCATTTTCTACCTGACCATGCTGCCTAAAAGTAAAAAAAGAAAGTGAAACAATGATCAATTTTAACAACTGGCTGATGTAGAATGTTTATTAGCATTCCAGATTATGGTATGGATAATTTTCTAAAGCCTTCTAGAACCCACAGAGGGATAAGAAGTATTATTTGTTTTAGTGTTCTTTGGGTTATACCCTGTACTTTTTTATTGTCGTGGTCATTATCATTGTTATCATCAAACATTTTGTTCTGTTTTGTTTTTGTCTTGTTTTTATTTTTTTCTTGTGGTAAAATACACATACTATACAACTTACCATCTTAACCGTTTTTAAGCGTACAGATCAGTGGCATTAGGTACATTCACACTGTTGTGCAGCCATCACTGCCATCCTTCTCCAGGACTATTTCCGTCTTACAAAACTGAAACTCTATACATGTTAAATGATAATTTTCTATTCCCTACTCTCCCCAACCCGTGGCAATCACTGTTCTACTTTCCAACTTTATGATTTTGATTATTCTAGGTAACCCATATAAGTGGAATCATATAATATTTGATTTTTTTGTGTGGGTGTGTGATTGGCCTATTTCACTTAACATAATGTCCTCAAAGTTGATCCATGTTGTAGCGTGTGTCAGAATTTGCTTTTTTTTTAAAGGCTAACTAATATTCCATTGTACGTATGTGCCCCATTTTGCTTATCCATTCGTCTGTCAATGGACATGTGGATTGTTTTAGCTAATGGAAATAATGCTGCTCTGAACACAGAGCACATATCCCTTTGAGACCCTGACTTCAGTTCTTTTAGGTATATAACAAGAAGTGGAATTACTGGATCATATAGTAATTCTGTTTTTAGTTTTTTGAGGAATCATCATACTGTTTTCTACAAATGATGAAACATTTTACATTCCCCCCATCAGTGCACAAGAGTTCCAATTTGTCCACATCCTGACCAACACTTTTTCTGTTTCATTAATAGTAGCCATCCTAATGGGTGTGGTTGATTTGTATCAAACATTTTGTTTCAATGCATAGCACAACTACAGTCCATTACTTGCCTTCAGGAAATATTCATTTTGATATGCACACCTTTGTAAAATCAGCTGAGAATTTAGTCAGACAGTAATTAAGGCATCTTTTTAAACCCTACACAGAAAATATATAATAAGTTCAATGGCTGATTTGCTCTCTTGAGAAGGTCTGTCATAATAGAACAAAAACAACACATCCCATTTCTGCTTCAGCTTTATTCCATGTACTCTTAATTGCAGTTAGTAGTCCTGTTTTCATGCATGCTTTTTCTTGCTCATAGAATAGGACAAATGATTTTAAAAATATGAATGTTTGATAGTGGTTCATATCTTTCACATGTGTTTGTGAAAGGTAGATGAAATAAGAAGGGAATCGTGAAGTAGAGTTGGCATGATTTTTAGAGCTGAGGGAGGATACAGAAGTGATCAGGGATAAATTAGAGTGAGATGAGAGAAGGAGAAATCCAGAATGATATTAAAGGGATGGATTCAGGAATCAGAAATCAGGCAGAAAAACAGGATAAAATAAGTTCTCCTTTGAAGGATTTAGGGCCTTACCATCCCACCCCATATCCGCACTCCATTTAATGATCACAGGCTGGACAGTGCCCAGAAGTACACTGTCCTGCTTCTGATATCCCACAGTGTGCCTCCCCTAGCACAATGCCTCTCTTCTTTGGACCTGAATCAGGTTTTGAATAGAGCAGTTCCAATGGACTGTCTCTTAGTTTTATCATCTTCATTGTAATTCTTAGTAAGACTCAGCAGATCTATCCACATCAGGATCAGTAGAAATTCTTTGGACCTTCTATTAGAGCAACTCTCAGCCTTTTTTGACTTCCAACATTCAATTTGGAATCTATTGAGAAAATCATTTGTGGACACACTCAGATAATCCACTACTTCAGAGATGTCATCAAACACTAGGTATTAAGTTAGAAACTACCTTACATTAAGAATTGATCTTCGCTAAATAAGACACTAGCAATGAGCCAGAATTGTGTTTTGAATCCCTTCATGCCCACTTCGTGTCAACTGCCCTGTGCCTGCTCTTGCAGCTTTATCAGTACAGGCTGACCCTTCTGATTCTGCCTCTGGCACCGCCTGGCTCGTATTGAAACTCTGATCATTCACTGTGAACTTCGTAAGTTCCTAAACTTGAAAAGAGGCATAATTTCCAATATAGATTCAGTTCTTCAAAAAATGAAATACAAACATATCTGGTTATCTTTCCCGCATTATAAAGCACCATGCTTTTTTCCCCTTCTCAATCTCTAATCCTAACATGTGGTTTACAGTGAATTCAACAAGTACTTTCTGCATTTGCGATCAGACTTGATTCATTCATAGACAAACTCTGTCTTGTGGGAAAGTTACCACAAAATCCAAAACTGAAATACGTTATTTCTATGGAAAAACTGGCTGAGAGATCCTTACTGTTTATCAAAATGTAGTGGTAAGTGATACGATGATGGGAATATAAACATTGTGACATTGACATGTGATCATCCAACACATCTGGCTCTCTGGAATCATTTACTCAACATGCATTTAGTGAGCACCTTCTATGTCACAGACACTCAACTCAGCACTGGCTATTTCATAGTGAAAAAAGCAGGAACAGATTCTGCCCTCTCAGAGTTACCACACTAGTGGAGAGACAAACATTAAACAAATGAGTACCTAAGCAAATACATAATCAGAAGGGTCATAAGTGTTGTGAAGACTAACTCAGGGTTCTATGGCATGAGATAACCGTGGTGGGTTGATGTCTGAGGATATAAAATTTAAGCCAAGTTTTGAAGGTTACCAAGGATTTCACCAATAGTAGAGGTAGACAAGTTAAAAATGTCCTGGAAGAGAGATAAACATGTAAAAAGGCCCTGGGGCAGGAAGGAGCTTATGCACTTGAGGAACTGGAGGAAGGACATCACGACTACAGCAAGACAGAGAGGGCACCAGTGGAGTCAGGACATAGGTGGTCATGTAAGGTCATATAAGAAGTTTTCCCAGAAAGTCAGTGGACAGCTATTGAAGAGCTTCATATGACAAAATCTGATGTACATTTCAAGCTGCTATGTGGAGAATTGACAGCAGGGGGACAAAAGAAGAGACAAGGGGCCAATTAGGAAGCTATTGCAGTGGTGCAGGTGACAGCAGGATTTAGTTAGTGATCAGTAGATAAATCACATGAAAGGTGGTTAGGCCTCTTCAGCCTCAGATTCTACTGCAAACACAGGTCATACCATAAAAACGTGAACTAATACTTATACTTTCATTCACCCATTTAATTAATAATCATTTATTCTCTCAGCCAACACTGATTAAACTTTTTCTGTGTGCCACTGTGTAGAGTTCGAAAGATCCAACATTCTGTCATTCATGTGCTCAGCCTGACAGACCCTCCTGCCAGTGATTGGCCTGACATACTCTGTATCTCACAATATGGTGCTAAGGAGACCCACACTTTCCATTGTAGACTATGTTCCCTTAGCCCAGTGGTTCTCTTCAGGGGTCCCTAGGGGGGGCTGTTGGGGTGACTCGGAATGGGTGGGCTTGGCACGCTTGTTGCCACACTGGCAATGCAGTGCTGCTGGTACCTAGGATGGGGCCTGGTGAACACAGTCTTGCCACACATAGTGAGCCCTGACCAGTCTCATGCTGCAGTGACTACTCTCAGCCCTTACCAGCGGACTGTCTGACTTTAATCAGAGAATTAAAGGGCACAGAAGTGGAAACACTCTTATGTCAATATTCTTCCCCATTTTTCTGCATGATCCTTTGGGCTATCCAGAGACCCTTGACTTACCCTTCTTTTCTCCAAATTGTGCCCAAGGAGCAAGCTATTAAGGCAACACAGATGAGGAAAAATAAGCCCTTTCTCTTTCTTCTGCTGTGTGTTCTTGGAGACACTGCTTAATCTCCTTTACTTCACTTTCCTCATTTGTAAAGTGGAAATAGAACTAGTATCTTCCTCATAAGGTTATTGTATAGAGCACTTAAAACAGGGCTTGGGCGTGGCACATTGTCTTGGTCCATATGGGCTGCTATAACAGAATACTATGGACTGCGTATTTGTTTCTCACAGTTCTGGAGGCTGAAAGTCTGAGATCAGGATGCCAGCATGGCGTGATTTTGGAAAGGGCTCTTTTCTGGGTTGCAGACTGTCAACCTCTCACTGTATCCTCACATGGAGGAAAGAGGGCAGAGAGCTCTCTGAGGTCCCTTTTAGGAGGGCACTAAACTCATTCATGAAGGCTCTATCTCATGACCTAATTACTTCCCAAAGGCCCCACCTCCTAGTATCTTCACTTTGGGAGTTAGGATTTTGACACATGAATTTGGAGGGGAGGACACAAATATTCAGTCCATTACACCCATGGTAAGCACCCAATGAATTCTTACTCTTATTGTTCAACAATATAGAAAGCAGCATGCTGTACACCATGAGGTGACACGGGTGAGTGTGTCACCATCATAACTTCTGCCTTCATCACTAAATGAAGACATACCAGTCATCCAAATGCAAGGAAGCATGTGATAAGTTTTTTGTCAGACAAACAGACAAAAATCTGATTGTGGCAATTCTTTGCTTAATTTCTTGATGGACTCCTGCTGCCTCTGCTCAGAGTCTTGGATTACAGGTCTGGCTGTCTCAGCTCATTGGATTTGTCCTTCAGCTTTACATTTATTTCCCAGGAAGAATTATTCCTTTTTCCAAGGAAGCTTCCTGGTCTTGCCTTGGCAAGATCGCATCCTCGCTATGTGTTAGCTGGGCCTGCATTAGTCCATTTCTATTGCTTATAACATAAATACCCGAAACTGGGTAATTTGTAAAGAAACAATATTTATTGCTTACAGTTTTGTAGGCTGGAAAGTCCATAGTCCAGGGAACACATCAGGTGAGGTGACTTTACAGCAATGCTTAGTGTCACACTGCAAGAATGGCAGAGCAGAGAGAGAGTTTCTTATGTGCTCTCCTTTTAAAGCCATCAGAACCACGTTCACAACCACCATTAAACCATCAAATGTATTAATCCATTCACTGTGGTATGGTCCTCACACTCTAATCACCTCTTGAAGGCCCCACCTTTCAGTTATCACCGTAGAATTTCCCACCCTCAACTATTACAGTGGGGATTATGCTTCAGTGAGTTTGGGAGGACATTCAATCCACATCAGGCCCTGCTGTTGCTTCCTGTTTTCCAACTTGGCTCCAGCCTGAGGCTCTGGCTCTAATCTCCAAGTCAATGCTAGTTCTTGAATTATGTGGCCCCATTTTATCTTCCAAAGCCCAGTCTTGAACTCTGCCTGCTGCTTAGTGTCATAGTCAAAGCTATGTTACTCATGAAATTTTACAAATGTTTTAATCAAGATGAAACTACTCTTGGCCATTTCTGATATAACTTAAAAATATATAGACTAGAAACAACAGAACAATTCATTCTATAAGGTAACACAGTGTGAATCAAAATCCTAACAATAACAGAAATATTTATCTTAATATGTGGAGTCTCATCTTTCTATGGTTCTAGAATTATATTTTTCCCTGTAAGCCCTAGTGCTCTAGAGATTCATTAATGGTAATTAATGCTTCATATCGTAGCAGAACTCTGACACCAGTTTATTTACAAAATCTCTAATTAGATAATGTAACAGTTCATTCATGAGACTGATTTAATTTGTGGCATTGTATGAAATTTCGCATAGCACACTAAAAATTTTCAAAAATCTGTAGTAACTACTGCTTAATTTTGTGCTCCATTAAACAATAATGTGACTACAGAAATGTGTTAAACTTAGAATATTTAATAGTTTCTCTTTAAGGCGGCAAATTCTATTATGACTCCCATTTTTTCTTTCTCAGACATTTATCACACACATAGCAAAAATGATAAAATGGTTGCATTTGCATAAGGATATTTTTAAATAACAGAAAGAATGACTGCTGGAAGATGAGAGAGAGTACTGTCACGAACAGTTAGCCACATGATCCAAAACTCACTGTGTAAAACCCTATGCCCTTCAAATTTATTTAAAGCTATTATATTTCACAAAAAATTACCAGAATGTTAGTCCCCCTGACTCTTTAATATTCTTCTTTAAATACTACCCCTTAAGAAATAAATTACCATGTATAACTAAACTTTATCTTAGTGTGTGTGAATTTTTTTTTTCCTTTTTAAGCTCACGTAAAGTCAAGACTTACAGTAAATGAAATGAATAGTATTATCTTCTGATTGCGTTAATTCATTTAGTCATTACTTCAACGGTCATTAATTGAACAAATTTCTGTGTAAATGTTGCGTTAGGTAATAACATAACAAAGATCAGTAAGTCAAGATCCCAGTGATCCAGAATTTGATCCAGGATCTGACGATTCTCATGGGGCAAACAATATGTTTAAGGAACTACTATAAGCAGCAGCAATTTTATTAGTGACAATAGACTTTTAAATAAATATTTATTAAACACTTTAGCAATAAAAAATTGTTTGTAGTATATTCAGGTTTTCTAGGTACTTATGCAAAAATAAATACGAATATATGTCATATCTACATTAGTCACGTTCAAAGGAAGAAATCCTACAAAACTGTTACCATTATAAGGACAATAATGGAATTGTTGGAAGTACTTTCTATTTAATTATTTTGTATTATAATTTATCTAGGGCACATTGTATGATTGCATTATCATTATTATAAATTTTAATTGGAAAAAAAGAGCTATGCTGTTAATTAAAATTACATGTACATGTAGCCATGGTTTTCAAAACAAGCTCATATGAAGCTTTATAGGATAATTTTAGGTACAGATTTTATATGTAAAAATAATAGGACTGGAAATAATTGCTCTGACAGTAAAGGACTTATACGTATCCAAAATGCAGTGGAGGTGGGGGCGGGGGGTTGCGTAAACATTCAGACAAATTTACAGTTTTTAGTATCCTATTTTTTCTTTAGGAAAGGAGAATAGAGAAAAGAATAATAACTAGTGATCTCTGGAACATGCTGTCACTTGATACTGTTTCAGAACTTAATTAACAAAAAGGCAAACAAGAGAACAAAAACTATCTTAGAACCATTTTATCTCACATTTTATAATGTTCATACACCAAGCTTGATGCTTTTCCAAATGAGTCATGCCTTCTAAGCTTCTGGAAAGACTGGCAATGCAATTATTGGAAAGGCTGCACTGTGTAATGGTTGAGAGCACGGACTGTGGAGTGGATGGCCCACTTGTGCCACTTAAGGCTGTATAATCTTGGACAAGTTACTTAACTTCTCTGGGCCTCCATTTTCTCATATGTTACCTGGGCTAATGGTAAAACACACCTCAGAGGATAATTGTGAGGATTTATGAGTTAATATAATTCTCAGTATACTGTGCAGCACATTGTAAGCACTATGTTAGTTATGAGAAGGTGAAACCCAAAGCTGAAGTTTCCTTTTAAAATCAAGTCAGATCACAGTAAAAGAAGAAATGGCTGATAAATATATGAGAAAATGGTCCACCTCACTAATAATCAAGAAATTCATATTAACATGAGATAGCTTTTTATTACAATTAGATGGGTATTTTTTGATAATAACTATTGATATTATACTATTATAATAACTATTATTGCAATGATTTGGGCCTGTGGCGCCTTCACAATGTTGGGGGTACAACCATTTTTGAAGGCAGTTTGCCCTGTCTTCTCAACAAAAATTTCAATGTGGATACTCTTTGACCCAGAAATTTTACTTGTAAGAGTTTCTCTTCTAGAAATAGAAATACCCTCAAATATACAAATACATGTGTGTGCACACATGCACATACACACTTGCATATCTCTATTCATTGCTGTGCTATTTTAAATAGGAAAAAATGCTTCTGATATGAAACAGTGAACATGATGTAATGTAAAATGAAAAATGCAGTTACCTTAATTATTTATATAGTGTATGATCCCACTTTTGTGAGAAAAGTGTCTATTTCTATGTGTGTATTTGCAAGGGGAGAATGTATATGCTTAAAGATGCGCACAACAAAATTGAAAGGATACACATAGAGATACAGGCTGTAAACTCAACAGCCGTGATGTGTGTCATTTCTTTTTGTTCAGAAAATGTTCCTGAACTGTGCCATACATTTTATCAGACCTCAATTAATATTTGGAGAATTGAAATGAAGACTTTTGTAGAAATCATTTTCTGTAAAAGATATTGCTGAATATATTTATGGCATACAGAACATTCTGACCTCAGGATCCACTGATTTTAAAAAATATAGGAAAGATGGAAATGTTCAGATTAATATAGATTCGGCTGTTATGAAAACTGTTATGTCTCATGAGGTTTTAAAACATTTTATGTTTTGATTGGAAAATAATCTAAAAAAAAGTTCTACGTGAACAATAGTGCAAACCTATTGACATCTAATTTTTCTTCTTTTTAATGTGATTATCTTGTTTGTCTTCATAGAGTTACTGGAGGTGAACTGTTTGAAGACATAGTGGCAAGAGAATATTACAGCGAAGCCGATGCCAGGTAAGTGACTTGCCCTGGGCAAGATACAAGACTAAACATACAAATGACACCTTTTCAATATATTTATTTGCAAATGCATCATGACACTTAGTATTTATGAGAATCTCATAATACCATCTTGAATGACTTATCATGATGAGTCTCTCTTAATTGACATTTCTCTCTTAAGGATCTCTAGGAAGATTCTTAGAAAAAAAATTTACAAATCTTGTCTAAACTTTATGTATATCTATCATCTATAATTAGAATGCCTATTTTATTTAAAAAAAAGAAAGAAAGAAAGAAAGAAAAGAAAAAACAAGCAACCCACCCCCACTCCCACCCACCTGCCTAATTGGAATGATGTCTGCTAAAGAAAAATCCTTTTTTTTACCAAAGATCAGAGATCAAAGTTTGAAATCTTCTAGTCTCTAGATAGATACTGGGCTGCCCAGAGGTAGGCTCTAACCAAATGTGGCTATTTCGGTTTCAATTTAAATTAATAAAAATTGAGTAAAATTAAAAATTCAGTTTTCATTTGGGCTAGCCAAATTCCAAGTGCTTACAGCCAGAAGTGGCTAGTGGCTACCAATAGGACTAAGCAGATGTAGAGCATTTCCATTATCACAGAAAGTTCCACTGAACAGCACACGTCTAGACAAAAAATGGAAACAGACTTAAAAAAAGCCTCGGTGGTCTCCTTAAAGCATTATTACTAGCTATTTAACTCTTCGGAAATTTCATTAAAACCCTTGGAACTCTGACCTGAGCAATATTTATTTAGGTATTTCAGAGGGTTCAAGAGGAATTTCCCAAACTTGTTAACTGCCAAAATCTTTACAGAAGTTTTAAAAAGACTATGATTTTGACTAATTTGAAACTTCCTAGGCTACCCAGAGGCAACATTTTTGGAGTGAAGTAACATTAATGCACTCACTTGGACATTACTTAGACTGTATGGTATTAATTTTCCCTGGTATTCCATATATATATATATATATATATATATATATATATATATATATATATTCTGTAGTTGTCACTTATACAGTTACTCCAGAAAGGTCATGGAAGGATTTGTATTATCTTTCAATTCTATTTTTCCATGCTAGGACTGGCCGGTTAGCTCAGTTGGTAAGAGCACGGTGTTACAACACCAAGGTCAACTGTTCAGATCCCCGTATCTTCCAGCTGCCAAAAAAAAAAAAAGTCTTACTCCATTTTTCCATGCCCAAGTGCAGTTATTATTATCAGCAATGTAAATGACATGCTATAAAAATTCAGTTATTGACTGTCACCATTCTGCAATACTTTCAGAGCTTCCCGGGGCTTGCTTATCCCACGGTAGCCTGACTCTCCGCAGATTCAGCTGATATTGTGATTTCTCATCCCTCCAAAGTAGCACATGCATACACAGGCACACTTCTAAATTTCTAATTTATCTTCTTGGTTTTTTTGCTCCTTCTTATGGCATTCCATGAATCTATCTGTACATGACTATACTGTAATTTTTTAATGGGATTTTTACTGCCAAAGTCAAATAGAAAGTTCTGTATCATTTATACTACCATGAGTGAATTGTCACTTGCTGTTTATCCCAAATCCTCATATTAGGCCCTGGAAAAGTAGCCTCAAAGCAGCCCTTGAAGGAGCTATTTACCCATTTGCTGAGAGAGAGCAATAATTTTAATCAAGGTAGTACACAAGTTAGGGAATTTTTTAAATTTTGCCTTTCAAAGTTATGTTAAATAGGCTGTAATTATGCTTGAAAAACATTGGTTGAAATTAAAATGGAGACTATTTTCACTGCCAAAGAGCCCTGTAGGCAATAGGAAAGGATCCTATGGGTTGTATCATTTAATATGCATGCTTATTTTAAGTTTTGTAATTAACAATAGGATTTTTTTAAGATAGATCCCATACAAAATCAAGAAGAAACATTCTCTTCCCAACTACAAGCATAAAGAGGATATTGCTCAAAAGATTTGTAAAAGTCTGTTCTCTTACTAGTACTCAAAAATTTAAGAATTGAATCCATTCTCATAGTAAGAAATGGTAAACTTCATTTCATATGAATTATTGTTTACTTCTTTATTTTCTGTTATTCCATAGGCCCAATAACTAATGCTTGTGGTTTAAGAAGAGAAAGAGGAATATTCCTAAAAAGTAGTACAAAGTGAGCATTATTGTAGAAGGAAAATGGCTCATGGTTTAAAAACAATGACCAATACCGAAATAAGCTATGTAGTCAACAGCAAACAATGTGAGACTCTTTTAGTGGTACTGTTAATAGAATTCGAGCTAGAAAATCACAATCATGATCAGTGTTTTGATATTTATATTGTAATAAATCAGATGGTGATTATTTTTTGTAATTCAAGAATTTCCTTTAGAGTAGTAGTATTTTATACATTAATGGTTTAAAATGTCCTTATTAAAATGTTTTCTTCATCCTTAAATGAATAAATGTAGTTCTGTACATACTTGCATTTGAATTGCAGTGAACTTGTATAAAATTCATCAGTGTGATATGTTCTACATTATTTTATGTCAGATGACAACTCATGGGACCTTATAAATACCAATCGATGATTTCTCCTCTGTAATTTAATTAGCAGTCTATTCAACATCAGTGAGCCTTTAATAAGAATAGCATAAATTATGCATTTTGACATAGTACTAAGCAAAAGTTTTCCTTCACTGAAGTATATGGAAATGGGTTTAACAATTACCGGTGCTTCAGGGGATTTTTAAATTTAATTTAATTTAATTTAATTTTGTTTTATTTTATTTTGTAAGATCCGTAGCCCTTCCCCAGAGTATTCTTATACTAAAAAGGGGTTTATTTTATGTTACGGGTTTACTTTAAATTCTCCCTCTGTAATTGGAGACTTGCATTAGTTTTCCTATTAATATATTACACTAGCAGCACCACTTCTAAGTCAAAATGGTAAATGTGTCCCTCCATTTTTTTTAACCCTTGTTTCACCTGCCACTTCATCTGTGTTTACCCTCTTGTTTCAACACCTATGTTTAGTTGTGACCTCAGATTTTAAACAGTTTAGGTGTGTATGAGTAATACCTGGAAATTTTATATTTCTTAAGAATTTTCCCAGAATTATTATAAATTATTATTTTATAAATTTTTCTTCCTGAATATGGAAATTTTAACTTTTGTATACAGATGATTTAATTTGTAGACTTACAATGAAAAAAAAAAAAAACACAGCTCAAATTGTTTTGTCTGAAATTGTCACAAATTCTTTGTTGGATGTCATTTTTGTTAGAACCAGAATTAGCTTTATTCACATTACTTAATTCCAGTGTAAAGCTAAAAAAGTGTGAAGAAATATAATTTTTGTTTGTTTGTTTGTTTTGTTTGAACTTTCATTTTATTTTGTATTCAATGTGATTATGTGCCTTTAAAATGTTCTCCCTTCCATTCTGCCCTTGTATCTTTGCAGTCATTGTATACAGCAGATTCTAGAAAGTGTAAATCATTGTCACCTAAATGGCATAGTTCACAGGGACCTGAAGGTCAGTATATGGAGTCCATAAATCTGAATCAAAGGAGTTTCTTTTAGTTTGTTTTTTTTCTGGGGAAAGGGCAGAGGGTGGGTATTTAAAATGGTTACCTTGCCTTTCCCAACTTTTTCCTAAAATGAGTAAATGATGAAATGATAATGCATGATGCCTCTTTCAGTATGCTCATCTACAGGCTAAATATACATCATAGCAAAAAGGGAAGTACAGTATCAAGATTACAACCTGTTAAGTTTCCAAGAAGTAAACTACCAGAGGCAGTTTGGGGGCAGGTTTTCCTGAATTGTCCAGCATTTGCCTGGAGATAAAATTGGCCTGTGATGTATGTCCGCCTGTAGATTTAAACACCACTTCTGTTCTGAGACCATGGGTTGCTGTAGCAGAACAACTGGTTACACATTGCTCCATTTGAGTCTGATGAACCCTTAGGCAAGAGAAAATAATTGCCAGCTAAATTAAAGCACAAGAAGTTAATGATTTATCACAGATTCATTATGTATCTTAATTTAACCTTAATGGTGCCTTGACTGCAAATGTGACAGCTTTTAGAATGAAACTGGAAAAATGGGAGAGAATCGGGAAACTGTTTTTGTGCATGGGGTGGAAGTGGAGCACAACAGCTATAGATTATATTTGTGTTCCAGTTCATTTCCTGGAAGAATTTATAACCAGGAAATGAGCTCCTGAATGAAATAAAATATTTTCAAGATGGATTTTGCTAGAACAAGTGGATCCACATTCTGGCAAGATCCTGATTGTTCTGAGGTAGTAATCACTCTACTTGAGCAATATGTTTACATTACTGAAAGTGGTAAAATACAACCCCAGTTGTCTGCTGGTTCTGCACTTTAACCCAGTCTCGCTGAGGGTATACAGACAGTGAGTGTAAGCTTGGAACTAACACACGCCCCCTGGTGTTTGCATGCAGTCATTGCATTCAGCAGATCCTGGAGGCTGTGCTACACTGCCATCAGATGGGCGTAGTCCATCGGGACCTGAAGGTGAGTAATGCCCTTGGAGAAGATAAACCACCATACAGTCCTAATGACTGTTCAGCTGCAATTATGCCTGTAAAGGCAAAAATATGAGCAATAAAGTTGTGTGGACTCATTCCAACATATTACAAAAGCACTTTCCCTCACCACAAGTCTCTCTTATTTCGTCTCTAATACACACTTAAAACTTAAAGAAACCCCAATTTACCCAGAAAGAAAGAATTTCATAACATTACATAAATAGGTTGCTATATTTCTTTCCTTTTTAAAGATGGATATAGCATTTAATGTGACTTTCAGTAGGACTGATGATCTCTTCATTCTAAACTTGTTCTGTGAACATTGATTGAACATATTATTTTATATTCATACTATATACACCTAATGTTATGTAAATACTTATCAAAATTATGAAGTGAATAGAGATAAAGTTAAGTAGATTTTTAGCCCAAGTGATTGGGTGCTAAAGAACCCCATTTTGTACTCTGACATTCTCGTTCCCTTAATATTAGTCCTAGAAATTCTGAGGACACTGAGGCTTCCTGGTTTATATTCCTAGGGACAAGATAGTACTGCCTTTTAAAAATACAGATAGAAAAATAGTAAAATAAATTTTATCATCAAATAATATTTTTGTAACGTATATATTTACATCCCTATATTTATAATCTCATACAAATACTAATACTTTTAAGACTTCACTCAGTTTCTGTTATACTGAAGATGAGAAAGTTTTTGATCATTTAGAAAGGAACTAGTTCACAAGGTGACTACTCTTTCATTAATTTTCTGTCCCCATCTCTCAGCATTCTAGTTTTATTTGTGGAATTTCAAAGAAATAGTGAAGGCCTAGAAACTTAAATGAATGAAAACTCCTGGGTGGGCAAAATAGCAAATGTGAATACTGTACAGTTTTGATCCTTTGTTTGAAGTCTCAGCATTTCCAGGCATTAGTACAAAGGTGGCAAACGGTAATTTAGAGTGTCTAAAACTGTATATGTTCAGTGGAAGGGTCTAGACTGTTTTCCCACGTGCAGACTTCTCTAGTTATAATAAAGTATAAATCTATAGTTTCCATTTATTTAATATTTTAGAAGAATAGATCTCTAAATATCTTTAATTACACAAAGATGTGATTTTTAAGCAAAACGTCACCTTAATTTTCTAGAATATTCCTTTTAATTTTAGTTGATTCTGAGATCTTCAAATATCAAAAGCCAAGGTATGATTCAGGACATTTTCTTTTGGAGAGTCAAGATAGGACTATGTACATCTACTGACACTTACCAAATTTACCTATTAGGACAAAGGAAAAACAACAAGTTCCTTTGAAAATTCAAGACTTTTGCTATCACCTCAAAAATTTCTCACTAGCCATGTACAGAGCCCCTTTTTGTCACCTCTCAGAACCTATAGTACCACTTTCCTCTTAAGTGAACGTATATGGACAGGCACGTCATTTGTGCTATTTTAGCAGATGCTCTTTTTAATAAATTTATCACTTGGAACATTTTACTCCATGATATGTAACCATGGTGTACTGTAAAAGCCAAGCATGAAAAGTGTGAATTATCTTCTATGACTTTTAAGCTATATTATGCAGGATTATTATATGGTACTTCTATAAGTGTCCAGACTCAGCTGAGCCTTTCAAAGACTGGAACTTCATTCAGAGATGGCAACAGGCCCAGGACATGAGCTGTGAAGATATTTCCTGACATATGATCTAAAGTCAATAATTAAAAATTCAGGCAGGTGATTTCTAGGGAGGCTTACTACCGAAAGAAAGGGCCTGCTGCATTACCCATCAGGTTTCTTTTAAGAGGGAAAGTATTTTTGCTTCCCATTCTTATTCTGATTTGGGGAAAGGACAGAGATGGACTTTTGAGAGAGCTTGTTATAATTTCTGTAATAGTTGTCCAAGTTTCTGTCAAATTGCTGACTGAGTAGACTTCAGCTGAGTCTGGTTCTCAGCACTTGTTTCAGTAGGCCATTTCATAAACATACAAAGAGCATCCAAAATTGTGCATTAGAGGTAATTTATGCACACATTTAGTGTGCTAAATCCCTGGCATTGTTTTGTGCCTTTTGTTCCCAAGATGTATGCTCTGTCTAATAAGTATGCTGCTTGTAATAGCATATTTACCAATAAAATAAAATGAAAAGGGAGATCAACTACTAAAATTTCTTATTACCAGGCTTTAAACAAAAAGTTGCTCTTACTAGTCCTGTGCCATATATTTTTGTTTCTATATCCCAGGTCATATGTTAATTCGTGTATAATTCAGGTGTTTGGGTCACATATTTAATTTGTCCTTATAAGTGAGAGAAAAACACGGGAAATGTTGTTTATCATCATTATCAAAGGTACCTGTGAGCGAGCATATGGGTGCTGTCCCATTTGTTTGTAAGCCCCTCCTGGAACAACAACTATTTAACATAGCGTATTACTCCACAGTATCTAACATAGGACCTTACACCTAGCAAATACTTGCAGCATAGTCCTTCAATTTAGGAATGAATGAGGTGCAACTGAAAGTACATTTATAATATAAAAGGCAACATTGAATAAAATAGATTAAATATGTTAATATTCAAATAACATAAAGAAGATAAGTATATATTCAAAATAAAGATTACTATTTGAGTATTTGAATAACTGCCACTCTTTTGGGTTCATTAGGCAGTAGAATCCACCAGATGGAAAATTATCAGGACCTAGAAATATGGCTGAGGCACAGCAGGCAATTTGAGGATGTTCCAGAAACAAGCAATAGGAGAAGGTTCAAGGTGGTGGGATATCAGCATAAAGGAAGTACATCAGTCAGCACCAGTCCGTACCCAGTGGATAAATGGACCACAGTCTGTTGTCTGAGGTACATCTGGTGGCTGGCCAATTGATGTAGATCCAGGTAGTATTAGGAAGATCTAGCAGTGGTGATAGTTCAGGGATAGGAATATGGTATTTGGGAAGATTTGGATCAAGGCAGGACCTTAATAATAAAAATGGTAATAGCTGTCATTTATCAAGCAATTACCATGTACCCTACACTGTGTTGTCATATGAATCGTCACAACTTTGTGAGGAAGGCATTATGATCGCCCCCATAAAGGGAAAATTTAGCAACCACAAGTGAAAGAACTTATTCAAGATCACTCAGTTTGGTTCCAGGTGTGCATGCTTAATCACTACCTCTTCTCAATTCAGTCAGTTGGATAAATTAAAAACCTTTACAGAGACCAAAGAATAGGTCAAAAGAGTGAGGGGAAAATAATTTTGCTAGCAATATTAAAAATTATTTGGGAAAATGGTTTTAAGTTTAGTGAGTCAGAAGTTTAAAATAGTCCTGCCTATGGATTTTTCCAGAAATATACAAAATCTGTATCATTAGGAATAAAAAAACGTATATTAAGACATAATATGGAGTAAGGGGCAACATAATTGTACAATAGACTGGTATATAAAGTAAAAATTTCCAGTTTAGAAAATCAGTAAGGTGGCATTAGCCACAGCCTTTGGAAAATGAAACCCAGAGAAGTATGAAATGCATTTGCCACATTTAATTTAGGCCACATCAAGACAATCATTTTGGGGTGCTTAAAAATAGATTGTTTATAAGGCGCAGAGTGCTGTAAGTTGGTGTTGGGTATTTGGGAACTGGTGGTTTAAAGTTCAAGGATGAAAAAGGGAGAACGAACATTCATCAAACATTTCTTGAGCAGATACTAAGGCACTGTCCTAGCTGCGGGCATATATTACAAAGCAAAACAGGAGCAGACCGTGTTCATGGAAGCCTACAGGGCACTAAATTTAAAATCATTTTTAAATATGCATAAAATTTATTGGTGATGTTCCTCCCAGAAAGGAGGAAGTACGTCAGACAAGTACTGCATACAGAAAAATATTAGGTCAAAGAGAGGCTGTAGTAACGAGACAATTCTTGGTGTCACAAGAAATAAAGGACAATCAGTTCAGATGTGTTCTCTCATTTAAGAACTAGGGGAATGCAATTTCTGTGAATCATTTGATAGAAGTAAATAAAAGGGGACTGTTAAATAGCTATGCTTTTTCAAATAACTATATTTCACAACAATGTAGTCAGATTTCTTCAGTTCAAATATATCAGAAATGGTTACCAAACTACTTCATGAACAGCATTCTGGACAGGATGCTTCATACACAAAACTAAATCTTTTAGCAATAAATCAACACCCTGTGAATCGCCTCAGCAGAGAATTCTGTCTTTCCTATTAGCATCCCTTTGGAAGGACTTTATTTAATGGAAAATAATTAGATGGATGAATGGGTGGATGGATGGATGGATAGATGGATATGAGATAGGTAGGTAGGTATGTAGGTATGTAGGTAGATAGATATTTTTATGAAGAGAATAATTTTGGAGACTTTTGGGGGATTTTTAAGACTTGCATAGGAATAAATTAAATTTATGACCATAGTAAAAGGGAATTCATTTTCTGGGAGGAAAAATGAGAGGCATTCAGTAAATCTTTGTAATCATGGGTAGTGAATTCTACATTTTGAATAATTATAAAATCACAAGTACTTTTTCCAGAATCATGCTTAGATAAAAGTTTAAAGAATATGTTATTTGCCTATATCTAGGTTTTAGAAACAAACTGTGTACATGATAATTTCAATGATTTATTTAGTCACTTGAGTGTTTCTTTATTGAGTGCCTAGTGTGTGTCAGGCAGTGAGAAAGAGTAGGTAATTGACACGGTCACACTGCAGTTACACTGTGGTTCTTTCAGTCTACCCCACAGTGTGTGCTAATAATGCAGAAGTCAAGAAACAGGAATGTAATACAGAGTGATTCTTATGAACTTGCTCATATCTGAGGGTACTTCAAAATGTTCGTGGAAAAAATAGAATTAAAAGATAACATGAATCTTTCCATGAATGTTTTGAAGTACCCTCGTATGCATGGCAATAGAAATAGTGCTTCCTAATTGCAAACGTACAGCACATGTATCAGCTAGTAACTCCCTGTGCTAAGTACATGAACTCAGGCATTCGTTCCATGTAAAAATAAAAGCTAAAATCACAAACAAGTGAAGTTGACATTCAGGCTTCTCAGTTCATGCAAAACTTCATTTAGTTTATTTATAGGAGTTTTGTTCACGCCTTTTTTAGCAAAGGAAATGTGACTGAAAACACACCAAAGCAGAGAGTGGTTAACTTCCTGCTGAAATATTGAGATTTTCCAACAAAGGAAAAAAATTTGAAAAGGTAGTTTTCACTCCTTAAAAAATAATACCTAAGGGAATGTAAGAGTCAGATTATATGGAATAATAAAATTAATAACTTGCTATTTCTGTAATATTCAAAAAGAAAAAAGCATAAAAAGAAGTAAAAGACACATGATTTCATGTATATATTTTTAATGGTTAAGTCTTATCTACTATGTAATTATCACAAATGTGCCCATGATCATTGCCTTTGCCTAATCAATTCCTTAATAAAGATCATGCAAATTGGAGAAGCAAGATTAAAACTAGGTCTTTTTCATAAGTTTTCCATGTGTTTTATTTGGATATGATTGGTAAATTTTTTTAAGTACTTCAATTCTTCTAAAAGTATCTGCTGAATGAAATACCTTTTGGAACAGAATCTTTTTATACAATCAAAGGTGTTTCCTCAGTATCTTCTTTAAAAGCACGGAATTAGGAAATCTGGCTTCAAGTCCTGTCTTCATCTTTTTGGACCTCCCTAACTCATTTAAAAACTGAAGGATTTGCATTATTTTATCTCCCAAGTTTCTTCTAGTTCTAAAAGTGATTCCACAACTTGCCAAAGTACTTTGAAATATTTGAGCAGTTTCAAGAAAATCTTAAATCATATTGAAAGAAGTTGCCATTGTGTCCATATGGAAGTACAAAACAAAACTTGCAAGCAGTTGCTGCTCATTACAGCTGATGTGCTATAAATGGTTGTTGACACTGAGACCAGATGTCATGGAAAATCCTGCATCATTAGGAAGCAATGGGGTGGGGAAGGACCCTATGTGTTAGAATGTCAGTAGAATCTATTTAAAAACCAACTTTAAAACTGATTCATTGTAAGAATTTGGAGATAATTCAATATATAAAGACAAACATAATAGATCACATTTAAGTTGGCTTAATACAGACATTATGAACATTTGTTACAAATACTAAATATTCCACATTAGCCACACTGAACATTGGTGTTGGGGCCGGGGGGCAGAGTTCTGCATGTTGAAATGTCCAGCTGCACTGGAATGCAATAGCTAATCACTAATGTATATATTGTCCCTACAGAGGACAGCACACCATAGATAATGGTATGAGTTAGAAGCCTTATAATGTTCATCTGAAAAATGAAGGAACTAACTAATTAGCTCCAAGAGTCTGTGAGTTGCCCAGGTCCACACAGCTAATAAGAGATAGGGCCAGGACATGAACTTAGATCTTTACATTCTTTCTAGATCATCATGCTTTCCATTTCTCTCATGATACTATGCTCCATGGTCAACTATAGCTCCACTGGTAGTCCTGTGATTCTGATCTCACCTGACTAGTTTGTTGAGTGGTGGAAGAGTAGCAGATATGCACGTAGTGATGTAAGAAAGAGCCACTGATTAAGTGAGAGATTCTACTCTCTCAGCTTTGGTAGAATATAACCACAAATTATCCTCCTTTGTGGAGACATTCGGAATTTGAACTAATCTACTTGCCAATGAACTTTTGTAGTACTATACTGTATATTTTTAAGTTGGAGGCTATAGTGAGTCAAGAAAATCAGAGTAAATATGCCTGTCCTGGTTAAAATGTTGCTTTAGAAATTCTTGGTGATTAAGCCTCCCACACCCTTGCAGAACATAACAGGATTATTGTGACTGATAATATTCGAAAGGGTTATATGGAAGTTGAATTTGTGTGATATTTTTAATGTCTCATTGGAGCGAGTCATTTAAAAGCAGTCTTGTGATGAACCATTAAAAAGCAAATCCTTTAATAAAGGCAATAATCATCCTAATTTTTCATTTCATAATTCTGTATTTTAGATATGCCTAAAAGATATACATAAATGAGAAGCCATTTCAGTGCTATTAATTTTTAAATCTATGCAATCACCTTGAAATAGCCCTGCCTTTTCCTGTACATAACTGCAGCTGAACAGTCTTCATGGGTATAAGGTGAAACACTGATCCAGATGGATTTATTATTTTCCTGGATGATTCATAAGGCCCTCCAGTGAGATCTTCTAGGTTATCTCTAGTTATGAATGTTTGCCCTAGTCATTCAGAGGTCATGCATGCTAAAACTCTAAGGCTTTCCATTCTTCTGAATTGGCAGATACTTGGTGTTTAAGGACATAATGCACACAGCACTGCCCAGAAGCTTTTCAATTTATTGAAAAAAGTAGAAACACATTAAATTTTTTTAAAGTTTATTCACTAAGGACACAGGCATTTGCTCAATAAACTTCAATACCACTTAAGAGTCCTAAAATGGCTGTGTTTTCTAAAATGAATGAATGAGTCTGTGGTTGACAAATTAAGACAGATGTATATTAGCAGAGATCTCTGGACATCTCAACACTTAGAATGTGAAAGTCACAAAGAAATAGAATCCACTGTTGCTTATGGTTTGATGTGGTTTTTCCAAGTTATTAAATCCATAAATTAATAATCATAAATCACTTCTTGATTAAATTAGAAATGCATGAATGTAGTAGACCATAAATTTTAGTTGTGAAAACAGAATGTCAAATATAAATAATTTAACATAATTACATACTATAGTATATTGATATATAACCAGAGTTCCAAATAATTTTAAATGTTAGGTTTTACTCAAAGTTATTTCAGCATGGAGATCTTTCATATTCTTGAGACTTCTTCATCCCAAACTCCAAATTAAATTATGTATTTAGTGTTGAGGTAGTTCAAAAACCCTGTCAGCCCTAAATTACAAATTCTCACATTTACCAATTGTCATAATAGTGATGAATCTGATGGCAGTGAGCAGCAATAGCCTGAAGAACTTGATTAAAACTTACTTGCTCACACTCTGATTTCTTGTAGATTTAACCTAATTTCTTCTAGTTCTGGTTATGGGTCTTTGCTAATTTGCATGGCTGGCTTAACTAATAAATTAAATACTGGTTTAGGCTGTGTTTACACAAGGTCAAAACAATCAACAGAATTGACTAATTCATTAACAATTTGATGAAAAATTAAGAAATTACTTATTTGCTAACATATAAATAAAACCAATTTGATTGACTGAATATTTAATTTTTCAAACAATCGTTTTGGCACTTGTAGAGTCCATTGTTTCCCAGCTTTTTTCAGTCTGAGACACATCTCTAAATTCACTAGTTCTTATTCCAGGATAGGAATACTTTGAATCATTCTACTGTGTGTATAACAATCTAGCCATTATATTCTTCCGGATAACTGGGGATATACAAACTTGGCTATGTATATTAATCATCCTCCTTTTCCTGACTGTCTTCTCCCTTAATTTCTTAAAATCCACAAAGGGAGTCCAGGGTAATTCAAAACTTTGTCCTGGTGCTTATTTTCAAAGGACCAATGTGTCTTGATGCACTGGTTGGGAAACAGTGGTATAGACACAGCCTTATTCCAAGACCAAGTTATCAGCCCTTGAGAAATGATAAATACCCAAGAAAATAAAAATGTATCTTTCTCATGGTATTCTGAAATGTAAGAATAAGTATATAAGTAATGCTTTGAATCACACTTTGAAGAAATGTAAATTATGTTAAAAAACACTGGCTTATAAAGAAAGAAAGCTAAGTATAACATTTGGCAAATAGTATACTCTTTCTGCCTTTAAGAATAAACAGATTCTTAAAGACAGTAACTTTAATACATAATTCAAAGTCTCCAAAATTTGTGCAGAAATTGTTTGGAAACATTAAGAAATCAAAATCACTACATTTGGGTCCAAACCCATGAAGTCAACTAGGATTTAATTTGCACAGTTTCATTTGCCAAATGTCTGTAGATTGGTCCAACTCATGTTAACGTCTTGCCAAGTTTCCTTCTGCTGGAAATGTCTGTGCTCTGTTAGGCTTCTAAGTCAATGTCTGTGGCCAAGTCTGGACCTCGAGAGGTCCTTGGAAACATGTGAGCAGGTCAAGACAGGTGCTTTCATTCGTTTGATCTCTCCCCAAGTATATTCTCTCTCCTACCCAGTAATCTGTCCAGTGCATTTATGCATCTGTCTGAAGCCTGCACACATGGTAATTAATAATCATTTTCTAACCATATTTTCCCTGGGATTTAGGATGGCAGTCTCCGGGAGAGATGACAGTGCATGACTTTTTTCTTCCTAATGTTGTAAAATGTTGTTAGTTTTGAATAGTCACTTAAAATAGGTTCTCACTTCTGTCTCTCTTTTTTTCTTTCTAAATAAAGCCTGAGAATTTACTTTTAGCTAGCAAATCCAAGGGAGCAGCTGTGAAACTGGCAGACTTTGGCTTAGCCATAGAAGTTCAAGGAGACCAACAGGCATGGTTTGGTGAGTAGGGCTTCTCTCCTTCATGCTACCTGTGGTCCTCTGGTTCCTAATCCCACTTCCTAGCCAAAGTAAAATAGAAATGTTCAAATGTTCATCCTAACAACAATCTGATTAATTTAAAATTTTAAGATATGGGACCTTTATAAGCTCTTAATTTTACTGACATTGAAGGGTATATAATTTAGAAATAATTTATGGGAAAATATTAATGACAGAGCATTTGGACTTTTTTCTTAAAGGATGTTGAGAAAATTGATCCTGTACTAAAAATGAACAGGAGGATTGCAATAGTCAAAAAGTACTTTTTTGAGAGAAAGTTGATTGTTCACATACAACCTCACGATGTCAAAAACTGCTATGTAAATAGTAAGATACTCAGTAAATACAAACTATTTTATGTATTTTGTGATTAGTGAATTAAAGATTTTTTAAAAATATTATAAAACATATATTTATGTGTCTGTGTTTCATGTTAATTATCTTCTATTACTTCAATGTGTCAGTTTCCTCTCTAAAATTCTGATAATTTTGAAATTTCTGTATAAAAAAATTTCTGTTTCTTTACAGTTAATGAAGAAATTTAAATTATAGCTTTTCTAACCCGGCTATGGATTGTTTCAATAATCAGCCTAAATAGATTATTTTACTGATGGACTTTCTTATGCCTCTCTAGCTGCCATTTTCCAGTATTAACCTATTTTTTCATGTGAAATTCTAAGATATACTCTCTTCCCAAGCTTCAGTCTTATTTCTCTTGTGACTTCCAATATGTTGAGGCTAATTTTTTAAAATGCCCTTCACTTCTGATTTTTTTTTCCTCTGAACAACAACAACAAACAGAAAGAGGACTCAAAAAGTACTTACTTCTTTTGTTTTATGTGCAAATACTTCTCTGTATCCTTAACATACCCATGTTCTAAGATGTTCACATAGCTCCCGAAATTCAACATATCTCTCTAATCTGCCCCAGCTAGTTAATGGGAGTAGATGGTGTAATTCAGGACCTCATTTTCTGCTGCCTATTCTGTTTCAGTAGTCCTGACTGTTGTCCTTATCAGCAATCCCTCCTAAGTTAATACCTCCTTTTACATTAAGTGTCTCCATACTTCCCTCCACCCAGATAAATTTAATACTTCCAATTTGTCATTTGGTTTGTCATATTTTGACATTTGTTGAATAAGCTTGTTTCAGTTAACTGTAAACTGAAAGAGGGTAGAACCTAGAATAAGTTCTATAAATTGGAGATTCAGCTATATCCCTGTATCTTGGGAAAGAGTACAGTTGACACAGATAAAGAATCCATAGTAAGAGGAGTTAGGGGTTTATTAGGAAGTAGTGAGGCTTTCACAGACATGAGCAGAGCAAATTACTGGAGGTCCTGACCCTCAACAAGCTGAGGCTTGTTAAATGGCAAATAGTTATATGTCAATAACTATTTAACATGCAGGGTAACAGGGTGGGAGTACCTTAACATAGCATGTAAGAGGTGCTCTGGGACTACGTAAAGGAAGTATGAAATTCTTCCTCTGGGGAAAGGATCAATAATGTGTTAACACCTATGTTTGCCTAAGGGATCAATGGGAGTTTGTTCCACTCACATGCAAGGAGATGAAGATATTGGGACAGAGAGATCAGAACATGCAAAGGCTCAGAGCATGAAACAATTTTTTTTCTGTTTCAGAAATAACAGGAAATTTGATATAACTAAAGTATATAGTATACTGGGATGAATGATAGTTAATGATATGAGAAAGGATTTGATGTCTTTTTGTAGGGTTTAGCTTTAACTTAGAGGTTTCAGGGATCTAGTGGAAAATATTTAGTGGAGAGGGGCATAACTGGGTTAAAATTATATAAGGATGATTTCAGTTGTGGTAGAAGATGGTTTAAGGACAGTTAACCTGAAAGCAAGGACCCAGTTAGGCTAATGTAATCATTCAATTTATTCATGGTAGCTTGAAATAGGGAATATATAGGAGTAACCAAGTTCCAGATAATAACAGAGGAGACAAGGACTCTGAACTTGAAGATAATGTGTTTAGAAAAAACAACAGTTCCAGACACTGGGTTCAAAGTCGTATCTAGGGCAAAGCAAGACCCCAGTTCATGAGATACTTGGGGTATGAGGCAGGATACCAAAATAGGGACTTAAGCCCAGTGATATAATTGCCAGAACTGGGTTTATGGTGATAACTGGATGTCAGGAATAAGACAAGAGACTTTATTAACAGAGCTGAGGCTCAAGATTATCATCAGCATCTTCGCTTGATGATTAGAAGAGTGTTGGAATACAGTTCCTTAAATCTCTCCTGTTTTTGAACTCGATGTTTTATCTCCTTTGCTAGATCACATGCAGTTTCAGGGCAGAACTATGTATAGTGGAAAAGATTATACTTTTTGAATTAGAATACCTGAACTTCTATCCTGGTTCTGATTCTTAATAGCCGTATGACATTGAGCAAGTCAGTTTAACTCTGTGAAGTCACTATCCTCTTAGTAAACGGGAATAACAAACACAGGGCTATGGTGAGACTAAGTGAAGTGGTCTATAGGAACATGACTGGGCTATAAAAGATGTTCAGAAGGTTTTCAGAATCATCTCAGTATGAAACATAATGTCACAGGTCTGTGTATTCAGTGAAAGTTGTTTAGTGAATCAATGAGTGGAGGACTGAGTATCAGGTTAGTGAAAGCAAAAGCATGCAAATAAAAGTACACACATTTTCAAATTGTGATAATTCATTTCTAAAAGCGAGCTGTTCCCAGAGAAACAATGATAGATCAACAGTAAACGTTACACTTCTTCATATGGCTTGGTGCTATTAACAGTTAAGTTCTTGTTAAGGTACCTGTTAGAGTAATGACTTTTAGAAAAAAGGTGCAACTTAAGTTCTAAGGAAATTCAGCATTTCAGAAGTATGGAAAAACAGTTTCTAAGCTTAAGAGAATATGTGTTGTTTTTTTTTTTTTTTCTTTTTTCAAGTACTACATTTCTTTTGGGTGTACTGCCAGACATTTTTTAGGTATTAGGAATAAAGGCATGTTATAATATGCCTTATTTTGATATTTATTAATTACTATCTGTTATCATAGCCTCATATATTTAACTAATTCTATCTTTTTAAAATGTAATATCAGTGTTTAGAGGGGTAGAGCCCTTGTTATTTTAATAAGAAAGGAGGAGAACACTTTCTTCATTATGTGTAATTCCAGAACTTCAGGCTTTTGCATATTTTATTTTAATAAATATATAAGGTCTATTACAAATAAGAAAAATATATATAATATATATACAAAATAATATATGATACAAGCCATTATAGAAGCTATTTATCATTTTCTCTTTTTTCTCTCATTTTCACATCAAAATATGTTTGGTTTTTTCCCATTCACTTCTCACTTCCTCGCCTTGCTCTATTTGAATACCAGCCAAAAATGCTAGCGGTAACACCCTATGTCATTACACTTGTTAAGATGGCTAGAAAAATTACTAAAGAGCAGTATCCAAATATACCTTGTTTCTCCTATGGAGCTGGAAATGCTATTTTCAATATATTTCTGGCATTTTGTTGCTGTTGGAAAAAAATAATAATAAAGGATAACTAGCAGGATCTTGCTTCATGAAGAATTGCTTTGCTTCGTTGCTGTTATGTCTCTTTTTAAAAAATATTAAGGTTCTTTTAATGGCAATGTGTTGCAGTGGATACATTTCCAACAGTAAGTAATTCTGTTTTCTCTTTTTTTTATCTGATATTCCTATTGGTTTTTCCGAGTAAGAAACATGTGCTATTCCTAAAGAAGGCAATCTCCTCTCATTAATTTCCCTGTTGTTAGCATATGTGATGATAATCCTAAATTCTTATGAGTTTAATCTCCCACTGTGAAAGGCCTTATCTATTTTATCCCCAGTATTTCTGTATTCATGAGGTTACATTGTACAGTACATTGTGTCCTAGCGTTCATGTACTTTAGATATATGCCTCAATATTCTTAGGGGTAAGGACACCACTCACTATTCAAATGATAGTTGTATTAACTAAGAATGAGTGTGATGGTATTCTCTTAGCATTTTAGTCTTCAGAAGAAATTAATAATAATTTACATTTAAAATGATTTTTTTTCATTTCTTACTTACATAGGAACTTACTTTCCTATCTTCCCTAGAGGGAATATTGTTGATATTTTCTGCTCTTAGCATGTATTCCAAGTTATTTGAGACATACATTAAAGTTTGCTAATTTTAGATTGGAGAGTATAGATTGTATATAAAAGAGTGATTGAAATTCAAAGTGAGAAAGGATTACTTGAGAACTTGTAGGTAGCTAAGAAGAGCTCTAAGATGGAAATCATTTAGAACCACCCTCTGTCAGAGAAAACATAGAAAAATTGAAGATTCAAAGAACAGAGAAAGTAGCATCAAAAGTGAGAATGAGCAGTTCATTTTCAAAGACGTTAAAGAGATAGGTCAGGTTCTCAGAAGGAGAATGAAATCATGTCGGTTGAACAAGGGAACTAGAAGATAAAGGATCTGAAAGTGCACGATAAGGATGTTGGATTTAATGTGGACTTTGGCATCAGTTTCTCATTGGATTCTCTTTATCTGTGTCTCAACTCTGGAGGAGTTGGAGAGGGGTAATGGGAACGGAGAAGGGCAGGTATGGCATACCAGAAGCACTGGGAAGCTCTTTAAAACTATCAGGCCCAGGGCCGACCCCGTGGAGCACTCGGGAGAGTGCGGCGCTGGGAGCGCAGCAGCGCTCCCGCCGCGGGTTCGGATCCTATATAAGGATGGCCGGTGTGCTCACTGGCTGAGCGCGGTGCGGCCGGTCACAAAAATGACAAAAAAAAAAAAAAAAAAAACTATCAGGCCCATCCCTTCCTTGGCATTAACTGACTCCACATTACAACTTTAGGTAATCCTTAAACTTTAGGCAGTGGAACCACCATTATTGCTCAATAATTCTTTTCATCTCACAACTAACAATCGAACATTTCTTTCAAGTAGAGGTGGATTATATATGGTCCACGTAAAGCTTAAACAACACCATACGAATATTTTCTTGGAGTCCCTTCTCACTGTCCACCCCATGTTAAAAAAAAAAAGTCCAAAATCCTTCACATAATTTTCATATCTAATTTTGTTCGGAGAAGTAAACATGCTATTGTGCATATTCTTGTTTTCATATCTCTTCGCATATTGCTTGTACTTAATAAGCATAAATTTATTACAGAAGTGAGAAAAAAAATGTTTCTTTCTTGGGCACTTTATGCTTTGTGCCCCAGTAAATATACAATATGCTTCATCAGTGATTTGTGGTTGGACGAATTCCTGATTTATATCCTTTTAAAGTGATTTTTCTAGTTTTTATTTGTGCTTTAAAAAAAGAAAAAAAAAATTTCCAAATGAGGATAGTTAATTTTGGTATTTTTAAAGTAAATATTTTTATTTGAAAAGCTATTATTTTCAGAAATAAGAAATATTTTACTCTAGATTCTAGCTCTAAATTGTTATTTAAGTCTACCTTATTGAATTCTACATTAATTTATATAATATGGAGCTTTCTTTTGCTATCTAGTTTCTCTTACCCACATCTTCTTCTTAAGTTGAAAGTGTAGTTGATCCTTATTCAACAGTGAGTCATCGGAATATTCCTGAGTCTTCTCTGTAGTTGCCAGTTACAAGTACACACTGATTATTTATTAGTACACAGTGAGCTCTTTGATATATTTTGGGCTTATTTCTTCTCCTGCTGAGTTCTTCAGTTACTTTGAGTCCAGTCTCCACCTCCACTGCCCCACCCCCCAATAGACTATCTCACTTTCAAAAATAGTTACTGAAAATTTGCTTTAAATTTGCCTGTAGGATCTGTGTTTTGGGTCCTTATATTTTGTAAACAAATACTTCTCATAAAGTTATTTAGGTATCATGATAACCATCATCTTTTACAAGGTTCTAGCCCTATCTTCAATTTGTTCCTTATTTCTTCTCAGGTTTAGTTTTAACTACCTCATAAGTGAGTGACCATAACAGCTGCTAATCAGAAGTGACCTTAAGTGTACACAGTGACTATGCAGCATGATGGATGGATTTCCATATCTGAAAAAAGATGCATTTTTTCAAATAAGCTACATGGCAGGACAGACTAGTGTCAATATTGCTATAGAGAAAAACTATGAGATTTTTTTTAGTATTTGAGAGCTTTGTTTTATTTTTGACAAACATATTATCAGATGAAGAAGCACCCTCCCCTAAATTTTTTTTCTTACTTTCCCATTTCATATTGATTTTGCCAAGTCAACTATGACTCTTTAACATCTGTTTTCCCTAGGTTTTGCTGGCACACCTGGATATCTTTCTCCAGAAGTTTTACGTAAAGATCCTTATGGAAAGCCAGTGGATATGTGGGCATGTGGTAAGGAATCATATTTTGAAGCAAATTTTGTAATACACCAATGTTTTTGTCTATTCAGGCTACTACAACAAGCTGTCATTTTGTTGTGGCTTAAACAACAAAAATTTATTTCTCACAGTTCCAGAGGCTGGGAAGTGCAAGATCAAAGCACTGGCAGATTCGGTGCCTGGTGAGGGTTCACTTCCCAGTTCGTAGGTGGCCATGTTCTCTGTGTCCTCGCATGGCAGAAGATGTGAGGGAGCTCTTTGGGATCTCTTTTCTAAGGGCGCTAATCCCACTCATGAGGCCTCCACCTTACCAAAGCCTGCACCTCCTAATAGCATCTCTTTGGGGGTTAGGATTTCAACATAGGAATTGGGGGAAGATACAAACATTCAGTCTATAGCAACGGGTATTGCTGTAGTTAAAATTAGTATCTTTTAAATTTGAAGTAGATGCTCTCAAGTGATCAACTTAGAGCAGATCTCAAATTTTAGCCTACAAAATCACATGGAGAGCTGGTTAAAGCACAGATTGCTGTGTTACTGATTCAGTAGTTCTGGGCTGGGAATATTTACATTTTTAAGAAGTTCTCAAGTGATGCTAATACTACTGGTCTCAGGAACACTTTGAGAATAGGGATATGGAGCATCCCCTGTAGTGGTTCTGTATTTATGCTACTAGCCTCTCAACTGGTTCAACCACCCCGTCCAACAAATACCGTGTTTCCAAAGATGCTTGGCAGGGATTAAGAGTGAAATAGTGTGTCTTAGAAAATAATGAAATTGAGTATCCCATGGGGACTGAACTCTGATTTAGGCCTCTATCAACCAACTCTAATAAAAGAAAGTATCCTGTAAATGCCCAATGACATATAATGGAAGGGATTTCCACCACAGTTTTTGTAATGGAATTTCAATGCCTCAACCTACAAACATACTCATGTACTTCAATTACGTGAAAGACTGAAATAAAGGGGATACTACAGGATGCTCTGAAATATTTCTCTGCTAGGGTTATCAACGTAAACTAGTCCTCTAGGTTCCTGACACTGTGTCACTGCTACCAGTCTATAAATAGATGTTTTATTACCATTGTTTGGCTTTATTGGCTTTAGTGTACTACAGACAGATTCCACTGCCTTGGTGTTTTTAGTAAGCCTGGAAGGAGTTGCTAAACTTTATTTGATTCTGAAAATAACTTTATAGATTTGATTTTAGTTAGAAAAGTAAATAAATTCATCATCACTACTTCATAATGATAGATTATCCCATACTGACTCTTGTCAGTATCTCTCTAGCATTAACAACTTGGTGTTTGAAATTAAATTAATTGAATCTTGGATTTTCAGAGTTACTTCCACATGTAGGAAGGCAGTTATGACTAGTTACAGTCAGCAGTTATTATGACTGTGTTTGTCGTCACAACACCTGCTGTCAAGTCTTTTCTTTGCACCTTCTAACCCTGTCTCTTTAATAACTATGTTGATTTCTTTACCTATAAAACAGGAATATATTGCCCTCATCAAATTGTAAGAGGGTCAAATATAGTTCAATTTAAAGAAAGGCATTTTGTAGTCTGTAAAAGCGATTCAAAATGCAAATAGCCATTATTATTCTGAAAGAATGGAATGCCACCTAATCAAAGGGTAAGGTCTTAGGCTTGTCCCAAGCCTGTCTTCTTCTTGCCTACCTGAAAGTATCTTTTAAGAATGAATTCTAAAATGTCTTTGAGTTAGAGCACTGTCGTAAATAAAATGTGTTTGATCAAATCTGAATGTGAATGGCAGATTGTTCAACTATTTCACTTGCAATAAATTAGCTTCCATGATAGATGTGTTTCTGCTGATGTACTTAAAAAGCAGCAAAGAGGGGCCTGAAAGTCAAGCAGATACAGATGGGTTCTGTGGAGGATAGAATCGTATTTTTATGTTGGAAGTACTAGCCAGAGCAATCAGAGAAGAGAAGGAAATAAAGGGCATCCAGATGGGAAAGGATGAAGTCAAGCTTTCCCTTTTTGTAGATGATATGATCCTACATATTGAACAGCCTAAAGCTTCTATAAAAAAACTCCTAGAGTTGATAAATGATTTCAGCAAAGTTGCAGGATACAAAATCAACACACAAAAATCAGTAGCATTTCTATATTCCAATAGTGGACATGCAGAAAAAGAAATCAAGAAAGCTAGCCCATTTACAATAGCTACCAAAAAAATAAAATACTTAGGAATACAGCTGATGAAGGATGTGAAAAATCTTATGCAGAGAACTACAAACTACTGTTGAGAGAAATTAAGGAGGACACAAGAAGATGGAAAGATATTCTATGCTCTTGGATTGGAAGAATTAACATTGTGAAAATGTCCATATTACCCAAAGTGATGTACAGATTCAATGCAATCCCCATCAAAACTCCAAAGACATTTTTCTCAGAGATGGAAAAAGCTATCCAGGCATTTATACAGAAAAACAAAAGACCATGCATAGCTGAAGCAATCCTGAGAAAGAAAATAAGGCTGGAGGCATAACACTACTTGACTTTAAACTATATTACAAAGCTATAATAACCCAAAACAGCAGGGTACTGGCATAAAAACAGACACACGGATCAATGGAATAGAGTAGAGAACCCAGAAATCAATCCATACACCTACAGCCATCTGATCTTTGACAAAGGCAGCAAATCTACCTACTGGGGAAGAGACTGCCTTTTCAACAAGTGGTGCTGGAAAAACTGGATACTCATATGTAGGAGAATGAAACTAGACCTGTACCTTTCACCATATACCAAAATCAACTCAAAAGGATTAAAGAATTAAATATATATCCTGAAACAATGAAACTCCTTAAAGAAAACGTAGGGGAAACACTCCAGGAAGTAGTAGTTGGTACAGAATTCATGAATAGGACCCAAAAAGTACAGGCAACTAAAGGTAAAATGAACAAGTCGGATTATATCAAACTAAAAAGCTTCTGCACAGCAAAAGAAACAATCAACAGAGTAAAAAAACAACCAACAGAGTGGGGAATATTTGCAAAATATGCATCTGACAAAGGATCAATATCTGGAATATACAAGGAACTCAAACAACTTTACAGCAAAAAAACATGTAACCCAATTTAAGAAATGGGCACAGGAGCTGAATAGGCATTTCTCAAAGGAAGATATATGAATGGCCAACAGACACATGAAAAAATGCTCAATGTCACTCAGCATTCAGGAAATACAAATCAAAACCACACTGAGATACCATCTCAATCCAGTTAGGATGGCTAATATCCAAAAGACTGAGAATGATAAGTGCTGGAGAGGTTGCAGAGAAAAAGGAACTCTCATCCACTGTTGGTGGGGCTGCAAAATAGTGCAGCCTTTATGGAAAATGATATGGAGGTTCCTCAGACAATCACAGATAGGTCTACCATATGACCCAGCAATTCCATTGCTGGGCATATACCCAGAGGAATGGAAATCATCAAGTCAAAGGTATACCTGTACTCCAATGTTTATTGCAGCTCTATTTACAATAGCCAAGAGCTGGAACCAGCCCAAATGTCCATCATCTGATGAGTGGATAAGGAAACTGTGGTACATCTACACAATGGAATACTACTCTGTGGGGCCAGGGACAGAGCCACCTTTCACTTTGCTGTATTCTGTTCTTAGCTTTGCTTTTGTCACACAATTTTCTGCAAAGAGCCAAATTCCTTTGTGATAAGCGATATCTCAGTTAGAGCATATGTTTGCTGCCAGCTCTCATTTTCTTTAGAGACCATGTGCCTCTTTTAGTTGTGAGCCTAGAAATGCACTTGGAATCACACAGCTAACTATGGCAATGTCTTAGGTTTTCTAATATCACGTAGTTGGGGGAAATGACCACTGCTGGGAACATCATAATGAATTACTGATACATTTCTGGGGCACTGCTGGCTGTTTGGCATTATTGTTTTACCACTTTATTACATATCACTTCACTCAGGTGACATGAAAGTTACATTAAATTTACTTTATTTGTAAGGTAATGTACCCTTGCTCACCAAAGTAATATACACATTATTTGGTTGCTTTTAGGTTATGGCTTATCTTGAGGGAAACTCTTTCAACCATCCATCAACACTAGCTCTTGCCAATAGTCTTCTATGTGAATTAAGCTACAAGCAAAGTGACACATAGCCTTGGTATAATGACTAAAAGAAGTCTGTACATTATTTTTATTAGAAGCATGTAATTATCTGCACACAGAAAATCTCAAATACTTACCACTATTACCTTGCTTTTGTGATCTCACACGGAGTGTGGTATGACCTATATTCAGTCTTTGAAAGCAACTAGTCCATTACTGGAAAGTAAATAATAGATATTAATGAAATAAGATCATAGCCCTGTGGTTTGCCGTTAACAGCAGTAAATCGATTTTGATGGATTTCTTGTATATAGCTGCTTCCATAATTCTCTAAAGGGATGAGCAAGTATTTTTTTTTTTAACTGATTATACATGTCTGTGGGGTACCATGTTGAATATCAGTACCTGTGTGCAATATGTGATGCTCAATTCAGGATAGTTAATATATTCAGCTTTACACACTGTAATTATTTTTGTGGCCCTTTACTACTTTTTCACTAACTCCCCTCCCCCTATCCCTTTCCCACCTCTGGTGGACTCAGTTCTGTTTTCTCCTTTTGAAAGTTCAACTAATTATTGTGATTGTTACATCTTTCTTTTTTTGTTTACTTTGTTAGCTTCCACTTATGAATGAGGACATGAGGTATTTCTGTTTCTGTACCTGGCTTATTTCACTTAACATAAGCTTTCTCTAAGTTCATCCATGTTTCTGCAAATAGCAAAATTTCATTCTTTTTTATGGCAGAGTAGTATTCCATTTTTTTATATATTCCACATCTTCCTATCCAGTTGTCCATTGATGGACATTTAGGTTGGTTCCAACACTTGGCTATTGGAAATAAAGCAGCAATAAACATACGAGGGCAGGTATCCCTTCAACATGGTGATTTCCACTGCTTTGAGTATATACCCAGCAGTGGGATTGATGGATCGTATGGCAGTCCTATCTGTAGTAGTTTGAGGAAACTTCGTACCATTTTCCATGATGGCTACACTAATTTACATTCCCACCAACAGTGTAGGAGGGTTCCTCTTTCTCTGCATCCTTACCAGCATTTGTTATTCTGTCTTTTTTTTAAAAAACTTTTATTTTGTCGATATACATTGTGGTTGATTATTGTTGGCCCTTACCAAAACCTCCCTCCCTCCTCCCTCTCCTCCCTCCCCCGCAACAATGTCCTTTCTGTTTACTTGTCATATCAACTTCAAGTAATTGTAGTTGTTATATCTTCTTCCCCCCCCCGTTTTTTTTTGGTGTGTGTGTATGTGAATTTATATATTAATTTTTAGCTCCCACCAATAAGTGAGAACATGTGGTATTTCTCTTTCTGTGCCTGACTCGTTTCACTTAATATAATTCTCTCAAGGTCCATCCATGTTGTTGCAAATGTCAGTATTTCATTCGTTTTTATAACAGAGTAGTATTCCATTGTGTAGATATACCACATTTTCCGTATCCACTCATCCGATGATGGACATTTGGGCTGGTTCCAACTCTTGGCTATTGTAAAGAGTGCTGCAATGAACATTGGGGAACAGGTATACCTTTGACTTGATGATTTCCATTCCTCTGGGTATATTCCCAGCAGTGGGATAGCTGGGTCATAGGGTTCCTCTTTCTCTGCATCCTTACCAGCATTTGTTATTCTGTCTTTTTGATAATAGCCAGTCTAACTGGGAAGGGATGATAACTCAATGTAGTTTTGATTTGCATTTCCTTGATGCTTAGTGACATTGAACATTTTTTCATATGTCTGTTGGCCATTTGTATATCTTCCTTTGAGAAATGCCTATTCAGCTCCTCTGCCCATTTTTCAATCGGGTTACTTGTTTTTTTTACTCTAAGTTGTTTGAGTTCCTTGTATATTCTGGATATTAATCCCTTGTTTAGATGCATACTTTTAACAGAGCTCTTTTAGTTTAAATAAATAGATAGATAAATGAATAAATAAATGAAAACTAGAAACATCCCTCTCCCCCCGCCCACACATACATATATGTTATCTTACTACTTCTCTACTTTATATAGATACCACTCTGAGCAGTTTTGAGTGATAATAAATTAGTGGCTATCACAGAATATACCATGATTTTGTACAAACCTTTGGAATATTTTGGAATACGTTTCTTCTTTTCTTGCATGATGAATTTAAGTTCATCAGTTTTGTGATTTCTAGGGCTCAGCCTTATCTTACTTCAGCTGGGATAGGTCAGTGTCAGACACTTTTATTATTTTGAAATCCCAAGCCTACTGGGCAATTTGTTTCTATTACCAGTTTTGTAATTACCTTACACTGGGCCCTCATCGGTATGCCTCAAAACTAGAAGGCTTTATGATCCATAACCCCAACAGTGTTCAATCCATGGGTCCTTACTCTAGTCATAGTCTTTACCAACAATGTCCTCTTACTCTGAACTTATATACTGTCTTAAATCTCTCTAGATTTAGTACATGTGGTTTTTCTAACTTGTTTTACACACTGTGAACCACAGATCACGTGCTTCAGAGTGACCTGAAGTACTTAGCAAAAATGCAGCTTCCTGGGATCTACCCCAGAATCATTGAATAAGATTCTCTGGGGTCATATAATCCAGCAATTCTACTTCTTCTGGGTATATATCCAAAAGAACTGAAAGCAGGGTCTTGAAGAAATATTTGCACACCTTTGTTCATACCAGCACTATTCACATTGACCAAGAGGTAGAAATGTCCATCCAAATGAAAGGATTAAACAAAATGTTGTATGTACAATGTACATACAAAGGACTATTATGCAGCCTTAAAAAGGAAAGAAACCTTGTCACGTGCTATAGCATGGATGAACTCCAAGGACATTATGCTAAGCAAAATAAGCCAGTTGAAAAAGTACAAATACTATATGATTTCACTCAAATGAAGTATCTAAAATAGTCATATTAACAGGAACAGAAAGTAGAAAGGTGGTTACAAGGACTGTAGGGAGGGCAGAGGAGAAGTTATTGTTTAGTGGGTATAGAGTTTCAGTGTTGCAAGATGAAAAAGTTCTGGAGATCTGTTTCACAACAATATAAATGTACTTAACACTTCTGAACTGTGCACTTCAAAATGTCCATTTATTTTACGTACAACTTAATGTTATGTGTTTAAATTTAAGGTTAAATATTTTTTTGCCACAATTTAAAATAATTATCTGCAGTGGAGCTCAGGAATTTGCATTTTAACAAGCTTGCTAGGTGGTTTTGATGTACACCAAGGTTAAATAGCACTACCCTAGCTTGTTGCAAATTCCTTTAGGGCAGCAGTTTTTAGTATTCTTGCACAATATGGCAGAGGTTGCAAACAGGTGGTGTCTTAGTTAGTTCAAGCTGCTATAACAGAATACCATAGATTGGGTGGCTTATAAACAACAGAAATTTATTTCTCACAGTCCTCAGTGCTGGAAGTCTGAGATCAGGGTGCCAGCATGGTCGGAGTTCTGGTGAGGACCTTCTTCAGAGTACGACTGCAAACTTCTTGTATTTTCTTATGATAGTAGAGAGCTAGCTAGCTCTCTGGCCTGTTTTTATAAAGGCACTAATCCCATTCATGAAGGATCCACCCTCATGAGCTAATTATCTCCCAAAGGCCCCACCTTCAAATAGGGGTTCAACATATGAATTTTGGGGGGATGCATTCAGTCCATTGCAGGTGGTCCACAGATGCCATGGGCAAACTTTTAGACCTTTTATTTTGGAAGGTGTTGACATTTATCATTTATCTTTATAATTTATCATCAGGAGATTTCTATAAAAATGATTAGTTTCTGACTTCTCTAAAGTGATCAAAATAACAGACAATATGATGCTTTTTTTCTTATTTAGCAACTGTACCTTTCAGACAGATGGACACAGCTGTTCCCCTAGTTACCACCCAACACCTTGCACAGGGTAGGCACAGACATTCATCTGCTTGGTGCCAAAGACCTGTCAGTTTGCCACCCTACTTTATTGCACAGAAAAATGACTGAAAAATGACTTCCTATCTTGCCGGCATTGACCTTCTAGCTGTTTATTCTACCCATCATTGGCCCTTTAGGTCACAGAGTGTTAGTTGAGCACTTTCACAATTTCATTTGGATGGTGTGGTAGTCGGTTTCTGTTGCTTTTAACAGAATATCTGAAACTGGGTACTGTATAAAGAAATGTAATTTATTTCTTACAGTTTCGGAGGCTGGGAAATCCAAAATCCAGGGAATACATCTGGTGAGGGTCTTGTTCTTAGTGGTGACATTACAGCAATGCAGGGTGTCACATGGCACATGGCTTGAGTGAGAGAAACTCCTCATTTGCTGTCCTTATTAGGCCATCATAACCATGCCCATGACCACCATTAAACCATCAATGAATTAATCCATTCACTGTGGCATGGCTCTCACAATCTAATCACCTCTTAAAAGCTCCACCTTTCAATGACCATAACAGGGTTTTCCACCCTCTTAACACTGTCACAGTGGGGATTAAGTTTCAACATGAGCTTTGGGGAGACATATCCAGACTATACCAGATGGTTATTTTCTGCTTAGATATCACAGTAAGGTCAGAAAGAGCCATACTTATCACTCATATAGTTAATTGTACATTTCCAAACTCCACATGTGCTTTGCATGTAATCTCATAGTGTACCCCTTTATTTACTGAGAGTATTAAGTGGATATCTTGAGTAGATTGTTTCATTAACTTCCAAATAACTTCTCAGAGTTTTTCAACTTCCTTTCTTCATCTCTCCTTTCATAAGAACAGCCTTTAGAATATTTAATCATTAGTGTAATCATAGGTTTCATCATTTTTCTAACATTAGCTTTTATTAAAATCAGTTTTGAATATTTTTGATAATGTAGTCTTTCTCCCAATCAGTAATCACTGCTTCTCAAAACTCTTATTAATCAAACATCTCTAGCATCTCTCGAGCACAAATATATACATAAGATAATGAAAACTGGTTTTAGCATCTATTTTTAAATGTTACACGGAACTGACTGTGTCAAACATAGTTTTTTAACTTTTTATTATGGAAAATTTGAAGCATACAGAAGGAAAGAATAGTATAATGAACTGATTGATGGCTAATCTTATTTTACCTAACACCCCCCCCCCCCCCCCCCACAGCAAGAGAAAAGCAAGCTGGAGAAGTCAGAGGAATGGCAGCCCTTCCTCTGGGATAATGAGCTAGAAAAGAAACAAAGACTTTTTTTTTTTTCAAATTTTATTTTGTCAATATACAATGTGGTTGATTATTGTGGCCCATTACCGAAACCTCCCTCCCTCCTCCCTCTCCCCCTTCCCTCCCAACAATGTCCTTTCTGTTCACTTGTCATATCAACTTCAAGGAATTGTAATTGTTATGTCTTCTTCCCTCCCCCCGCCCCGGTTTTTTTCTTGTGTATATATTTATTTATTTTTAGCTCCCACAAATAAGTGAGAACATGTGATATTTCTCTTTCTGTGCCTGACTTGTTTCACTTAATATAATTCTAGGTCCATCCATGTCATTGCAAATGGCAGTATTCCATTCTTTTTTATAGCTGAGTAGTATTCCATTGTGTATATATAGCACATTTTCCATATCCACTCATCTGATGATGGAAATGTGGGCTGGTTCCAACTCTTAGCTATTGTAAAGAGGGCTGTGATGAACATTGGGGAACAGGTATAACTTCAGCATGATGATTTCCATTCCTCTGGGTATATTCCCAGCAGTGGGATACCTGGATCATATGGTAGATCTATCTGCAATTGTTTGAGGAACCTCCATACCATTTTCCATAGAGGCTGCACCATTTTGCAGTCCCACCAACAATGTATGAGAGTTCCTTTTTCTCCGCAACCTCGCCAGCATTTATCGTTCAGAGTCTTTTGGATATTAGCCATCCTAACTGGAGTGAGATGGTATCTCAATGTGGTTTTGATTTGCATTTCCCGAATGCTGAGTGATGTTGAGAATTTTTTCATATGTCTGTTGGCCATTCGTATATCTTCCTTTGAGAAATGCCTGTTCAGCTCTTTTGCCCATTTTTTAATTGCGTTGCTTGTTTTTTTCTTGTAAAGTTGTTTCAGTTCCTTGTATATTCTGCATAATAATCCTTTGTCAGATGTATATTTTGCAAATATTTTCTTCCACTCTGTTGGTTATCTTTTAACTCTGTTAATTGTTTCTTTTGCTGTGCAGAAGCTTTTTAGTTTGATATAATCCCATTTGTTTATTTTTCCTTTGGTTGCCTGTGCTTTGGGCATTATATTCATGAAGTCTGTGTCCAGTCCTACTTCCTGAAGTGTTTCTCCTATGTTTTCTTTAAGAAGTTTTATTGTTTCAGGGTCTATATTTAATTCTTTAATCCATTTTGAGTTGATTTTAGTATATGGTGAAAGGTATGGGTCTAGTTTCATTCTCCTGCATATTGATATCCATTTATCCCAGTGCCATTTGCTGAAGAGGTATTCTCTTCCCCAGTGTATAGGCTTGATGCCTTTGTCAAAGATCAGATGGCTGTAGGTGTGTTGGTTGATTTCTGGATTCTCTATTCTATTCCATTGATCAGTGTGTCTGTTTTTATGCCAGTACCATGCTGTTTGGGTTATTATAGCTTTGTAGTATAGTTTAAAGTCAGGTAGTGCTATGGTATGGTTATCTCTATAGATGCTGAAAAAGCATTTGATAAAATTCAACAGTCATTCATGACAAAGACCCTCTATAAGTTAGGTATAGATCGAAACTATCTCAACATAATTAAAGCCATATATGATAAACCCACTGCCAATATCATCATGAATGGGGAAAGGCTGAAAGCTTTTCCTTTAAGAACAGGAACTAGACAAGGATGCCCACTCTCACCACTCCTATTCAACATAGTGTTGGAATTACTAGCCAGAGCAATCAGAGAAGAGAAGGAAATAAAGGGCATCCAGATTGGAAAAGATGAAGTCAAACTGTCCCTGTTTGCAGATGACGTGATCCTATATATGAAACAGCATAAAGCCTCTATAAAAAAAAATCTTGGAGTTGATAAATGATTTCAGCAAAGTAGCAGGATACGAAATCAACAGACAAAAATCAGTAGCATTTTTATTCTCTAATAGTGAACATGCAGAAAGAGAAATCAAGAAAGCTTGCCCATTTACAATAGCCACCAAAAAAATAAAATACTTAGGAATTGAGTTAACCAAGGATGTGAAAAATCTCAATAATGAGAACTACAAACCACTGCTGAGAGAAATTAGAGAGGATACAAGAAGATGGAAAGATATCCCATGCTCTTGGATTGGAAGAAACCACATTGTGAAAAACGTCCATACTACCCAAAGTGATATACAAATTCAATGCAATCCCCATCAAAATTCCAATGACATTTTTTATCAGAAATGGAAAAAACTATCATTTATATGGAATAACAAAAGTCCACGCATAGCCAAAGCAATGCTGAGCAAAAAAAAAATAAAGCTGGAGGAAGAAACAAAGACTTTAGGCAGGACACTTAAGCATTTGAAAAGTAGTGGGAGGGACATTTGACGATAAGAGGACAATAGTGTCAAAACAGTCCCAGGAGCCATCTAAACTGCACATACAATTTCAAGGAAGGTTAAAAGCCTGTGATACAAATTTTTTTTTTAATTTTAAAATTAAATCACCTGTTGATTAAATTAATTTGTAAGTGATTACATATTGATGAAAAAATCAAATTGTGTTATACTTGTGTTTTTTGCTTTGAATTTTATGTGAAATTTCACTTTCCTCCTCCATTTCCATCTCCCATAACATATGCTCTTCTGTAGTAATACTGGATTAGTTTGATTGAAAAATTCTATTTTTGAAGACTTATGATCACTGAGTAGAAAAGGGTTTTGTCATCTTATATGTGATGTTATCCACCCTCACAGGGACCCTGGCTACTTAGAGCATGAATTTATAACCAGGATAATATCACTCAACAAAATGTCTTAATTACCAGCAAATGACCATGAGGAAATAAATAATATGTTCAGCTTTTAAATTTCAACCTACCCAGTGACTAAAATCACAGCATCTATGTAGGTAAGATTTCAGGGAGACCATGTACAGACAGTACAGAGAGGCCAAAGAATGTGTCACCCAAAATGACAGGTGAGTTTTGTCTTTAGATGTTGCCCTGCCGTGCCTCTTTAGAATTATTTGGCCCATAGGAGGAGAAGCATTTGCCCTCCATGGAGTGCTTCAGAACAGATCATAACACATCTCTCTGAAGTTTTACAACAATCCAGTTTCCTCTGTTTTAATGAGTATGGCTTGATATCACTGTGGATCAGCCACATTTATTTATTATTGTCTATATCACTTAATTATGTTAATATGCTAATTTCCTTCAGGTGTCATTCTCTATATTCTACTGGTGGGGTATCCACCCTTCTGGGATGAAGACCAACACAGACTCTATCAGCAGATCAAGGCTGGAGCTTATGATGTATGTGATATGTATTTATATAATTTTAGATGAGGGTTTCTTTTTTGTTTATTGACCAAGAGCCAGATTTTTAATCGTTTTTTTCTTTTAAACAATTTTTGGGAATTTTCTTTATTATTTCCCTGTGTCTTAGAGAAAGGGAGATAAAAAGTAAGAAATGCAGCGTATGTATTCAGTATGTATTTCCTTTTAGCTCACTGTCTCTTGAGATTGAAAGGAAAGCAGTTTGAAGTCTCTGAGGAAAGACTTTGCTTGTCAAAATTTTGGGATCTTAGTACATTTTAAAGCATAAACACTAGAAGATTTCTACTTTAGAAATGGTTACTGCCTCTTTAGTTGAATTATATTCCCAAATGTCTATCACATAATTATGTTATATACCAACCATACTTTGCAGTAATCCATGTATGAAATAGAACATCATTCCACTATGTCAGTTTTTATGTTTATGGTTTTGTTTACCTAATGGGCTTCTGTGCAAGATTTCATTTGAAGAATGGGTTTCACAATTTAAAAATATTTGAAATTCACAAATCTAATACACTTAAACTTATAGTTAGAATAGTTATGCATTAAGTTCAAAATTTGAAGAGGCAGGATTTACTTATCTGCGTTCTCTTTATGGCATAACTTTATGTTCATTGATATAACTTGCTCTTTTTTGATAAATATAAGTCATATTTTCTTCTGTAAATATGCATAAAATTTCACTTCCTCTGGTTTCACCTCCTATAGCCCTCTGGAAATCCAGGTGCAGGGCCTGGGGATTCTTTCCACGTATCATTAAGTAGGGTAACTGAGGACTAGGCAGTGTCAGGTCCACCTTCTGTGCACACATTTAAAATCTCCATGTGAAAGTGACAGGAATAAATATAAAAAGAGTTTGTTACGTTCTATCTGGCCTCGTGAAATCTTCAACGTATTTCTGTTTATATATTCTATTTAGATGGAAGTGTGTATCAGTTATCAAGAATTTAAAATGTATATTCTTTGAACTTTGAAGCATTCCATTCTAGCCAAACTAATAATTGGACCAAATTGTTATTTACACGGCAATAGCTAGCACATTCACCATCTTTAAAGACCAGAACTAAGCCCCTCTCTAGGGCAGACATAGCCCTGCAGATGCACTTCTTGGTGAACGTGGAGGGGTGCCTTTGTGGAAATTAGAAAAATGAGGAAAATGGCCACCTTTCTTCATGCTGAACCAGCCCTTTATTTGCTATCAGAAGACCTACTCAACAATATGGAACAGTCTTGAATGTTTCTTCAGTAGTTCCTAACAGTTAGCAAGTTTTTACAACAGCCCAAGATAAGCTTCTGGAATTAAAAAACAACAGTTGTTAAACTGGCAAAAATTACAGGTATTAAAGAGTCAATATCATTTTTCTCAAGTTTCATTTTGCTAATGGGTCACAAGCTGCCCGTTTTATAACTATTAGAAGTGGACTAATTTAATTACATGACACAGTGACAAGGGCTTTGTTTATCAAGATTACCTATAAAAATTTACAAATTGGAAAAAGAACCTGATATTCTGTAATTTAGCAACTAATGTGATATAAATTTCTCTTAACCCATGAAAAGTAGTATTTCTGCTAAATATGTTAATTATGTGAAAGTAAAGCTGAATAATTATCAACAACAAAAAATAATGTAAAGAAAGGCTAAGTAGCTTCATTATATAGTTATTAATATAAAATTGAATTACCAGTGGAAGTCATGAAAGTTCTTTGCTTTCTTGCACTTTGGTGAAATTTATAATTAGATATATTTACCACCTTGAAGTGTTAAAATGAAATCCTGCTGAAACTCTGGTAGTCTCAGATTTCTTCTCACTTCAACACTCCAAGCAGCCCTGATTAATAGTTCGGTTTTGGCACAGGAATTGAAGCTCTTTTTACTATCTCTGCTAGTACTGCTTCTCAGTCGTGAAAGTGTGTAATACCTCAGTCGTGAAAGTGACGTAATAGATGATGACATTGATACATGTGACAACTTCTCAGCTTTTATTGTTTTGCAAATAATTATGAGAAAGATTGCATAAAATCTGATTTTCAGATCAAAGCAATGATACTTTTAGAGGAATTGAAGATTCTTAAATTATTTTTCTAAAATGTATTTACTGTATATAATATACAACTAAGTATATATGTTGGTTCTGTATCAATTACTCTTTAATATATGTAGTTATATACATGGTGGCAGGATATATCTAGATAGATTTATCTGTTTTATACACAGCTTAACTTATACAAAAAGTAAATTTATGAAGAAATTATCTACTTAAGGAAATGGCTAATATGTTTGACCCTTACCTGTTTGACTGAGTGTGTATTTATTTTTTAAACTCTTTATAAAATCATATTTTTAAAGTTTCCATCACCAGAGTGGGACACAGTGACTCCTGAAGCCAAAGACCTCATCAATAAAATGCTTACTATCAACCCTGCCAAGCGTATCACAGCGTCAGAGGCACTGAAACACCCATGGATCTGTGTAAGTAACAGTTCTCCAGAAATCTCAGGAGCTAAAATGGAAAATAAACTGTCCTTTAATATTTTTTCATGGATTTAAAATACTATTGCAGAAAAAAAGGTGAAACTCAGAATGAATGAATTTTTGACTCAAGGTATTAAAAATTAATTTATCATGGTGAAAAACACCATTTTAAGTAGCAAAGTCTGATTTACATAGATTGTTAAACAAGACTATTGTTTATAATAACACAAGGAATGAGTTTTCCCCTTATCAATTATTGACAATACTTATAAACAGAGATTGGCATAATAACATTGAGGTTAAAAGTATTCCAGGAAAAAAGGTTACACAAAGTTCAATAATTTATCATTAGGCAGCTTTGGAAACAATATGAGGTTTAGAAGCTGGAAGTAGAATTTTGGTAGCAGGAAAGAATGGCCTTGGTAGTCTGAAAATACTTTAGAAGTACTAAGAAAAATAGTGTGAAACTTTGGGGGAAACTAGAGACTTCAGTAAATTTATAGGAATAAGTGACTAATGTTAGGGCAACAAATATGGTGCTGAATAAACGAAAAGGCAGTCCAGTAAAAATGTGACTAAATATATATTGAAATAAAGAGAATTTGGGAAATTATTGATATTCATTTTTCTACTTTCTATACATAAATGTTGCATTTAGTCACGAATAGTCTTGGTAAAATCAGTCTTTTATTTTTAGGTAACTTTGGCAATTGAATACTTACAAGTTGATCATATGGGTGCAGGCATCATTAATAAAGATTTGACGAAGTTGAGGATATTATTATGCTTTGTATGTTTTAAATATCCTCAGTTAAATCACTTTCCTCTTCTTCCAGCAACGTTCCACTGTTGCTTCTATGATGCACAGACAGGAGACTGTAGACTGCTTGAAGAAATTTAATGCTAGAAGAAAACTAAAGGTAAGAAATTGTACGTTTTTGTGGGGAGGTAGATTTGGCAGAGTGACTTGTGAAATACCGTATGTGAGGAAAATAATTTTTAGCAAAGGCATTTAACTGTGTAGACCTCAATACTCATTATTCTTTTTGTGGGCCTTGGGAAAATGGAATACACACGAGGATCAAACCTGTGATGAAAAGCTACAATTGATGTGGTGATGTGTGCTGTGGTTCCTCTTTTCAGTGGAAAACAGCTGTGCAATTTGATAATCTGAATCCAACCCACACGGGAGGGCAGTCCCAGCATCATGAGAGACACAGGCTTGTGACTCTCAGGAAACCAAAAAAAAAAAAAAAACAAATAAAAATCCCCTAACTGAAGATAAGGCCAGGAGAAGATTTGTTATCAAAAGCTATATTTATCAGGTCAGGGCTTTGCAGAGGCAACACTGATTTTATATCCTGATTTCTTTAACAGGGTGCCATCTTGACAACTATGCTGGCTACGAGGAATTTTTCAGGTACATGAATCAAAAGCACTGCTCCTTATCCTCTGCTCTCCTCTTTAGTAGTCTTTTCTTGTCTTTTTGTAATTAAAAGAACTCTGATAATTAGAAAAATCTTGTTGTTCATGGTTGGCACACATGTTGGACCAATTCCTTCCACACCTGGGGCTGCCATTAGTAATCCGCCTGGTGCTGTCTCCCACAGAGCCTCAGGTGACTGTGCCCCTCACAAGAGTGCCCCAGGCTGCCCCAGCCAACGGTCAGTGCTGGTGCAGGACTGGCAACCCATCTGTCAAATGCTGGGGTACACACACAAGTTGTGGAAATACACACTCATTTTGAAGCTCAGCATTTGACATCTAGAATTTACTAATTGATATTTCATAAAGTAAAAACTATGAATAAGTTTTTTTTTTTGTCTCATTCTTATAGGGAATTCCAATAAGCAAGATTTTTAAAAGACCATTATTGAGGAACCCAGTTCTCTTAGGCCTAAGTTATTTCAAAAGTACAGTAGTATCTTGTTATGCTATAAGAATGATTACAACTGTCAAAGATATCTAACTCAAGAATTTGCAGAGAACCTACTACACAGTAACAACATAAGAAAATAAGTGTTCCTCAGAATGATTCCATGGTAAAAATAAATTCATTAAATAATGAGCTAAAAGAAGCCAAATCGTTTCTTTATTGTAGGAGTGACTCTCTAAAATGGAAGTAAAGTATAGATTGCTTGCAGAAATTTTGAGTTTCGGAGCCTCCTTTTTTGATAGATTATATCAAAGGATGAGGTTTCCAAAAATCAGATTTTGGCAAATGTTAATCATTCTTATGTATGGGGAAGGACTGAAGCAGTGATTATTTGCACTTGGTAAATTTTCTGTTCGGCCATTTAGACTTGGAACAGTTGTCAAATGTTAGTGCCCAATGTACTATCACTGTAGTTTGCACACTGCGTACATAATAACAATCTGCAGTATCAAACTATCTAGCCATTTCTTCAATTCTTTATTTTACTTCCTGCTTCATACTGAGCCTGTGTGTCATAGTGCTATCACATGATGATCCATCCAACATGTTCTTCAACCAGTTTCTAGTTATTATTTGCAACCGTATTAAATGGTCACCTTTCCCCCAGCCTTTGTATTTAGCTTCCAAAGGCTGTTAAGCAACAATAGTAATAGCACTAGTAATGTTACAAATTAAAGGACTGTGTTGGTCAGCTGTATGTATTTTGTCCAATTTGTTTGGTGTGATAAAACCTTTTTGCTGCCTTTGTCAAGTTACCTGTTGATAAACACTTGATTAATATAGTTGATATTTCTACAGTGAGTTCAGTGCCATCTCATTAAATATTATCTAATATATACTATATTCAGATAAATTAATATTTCATTGTGGCCCAGTAATTAGTGAGTCACTAAAAGGTAGGATGATTTATATAGTATAAATTGTTAATTACAAACTAACTTGGAAAAAAAAAAAAAACCTCCAGAATTAAAATCGTGTATTTTGTTAAACTGCTAAATACACTCAGGCATAAATTGAGCCTTTCTTAATGTATGTACTCATGTATAGAAACTTTTTGTTTACCTCACATTTTCCTTTTCATCATCCTGTAAACTAAAAAGCTCAGGACTAATATGTTGATTTTATATTGTTTCTCAATTTCTTAGCATGAAAAAGCAAACTTTTTTTTTTATCCATCAGTTCAAAATCAACCGATTAATTAGACCCAGTTACAACATCTTGTACTTGATATTGCATTTTAGTTCTGCCTATTTTATTCATTCTATTTCATTGCCAGACATGCTCTTTAAAGTAATTTGTCCATAAGTATATGGTTATAAAGTTGTTTTTATTTTTTCTTTTCTCCCTTTATGTGGAATGTATTTCTTGTGAGGTAAGGTGAATAGTAATCAAAAGGGACATTTCTGCATCTCCCAGACCAAATCCCTGCTTACCCTGAAACATTGTCTTCTCTTTGCTTGCTATGGCAATTCCAATTATTCTGAGTTTGCTTTCTAACCTATTAACTGCCACAAGATTTACTTAATATTGCTTTTTAGCTTCAAACAAACAGTATTATAGCTAAGGCAACTATTTCTTGCAATCTCAATTAATAATAAATTAATAGCTTTCTTGCTAAAGACTAAATAAACACTTATCTTTTAAATAAGTTTAAAGTCATACTAAAGTGATGTCAAAATAATATCCCAAATTAAATAAATGTCAGGAAATTACATGTTCATGCAATTTTATTATAGCTAGGTATTTCTACTTCATATGCCAAATTCTGTTTTGATATACTTAAATAATTACACATAATTAACATTAAATGGAAGCATAAATGTGTACTTTGTCCTGAATATTCATGAATATTCTGCACTCGGTGTACTGATTGTCATTGACAGTTATATTATCTGTTCACTGGGTATGTACCCATTCAGAAGTATATTTTTGGAAAGGATGACTTCACCTTTTAATATACTCAAAAAATTCAGTAACAGAAGGAATGATAAAAGCTCCCCTTCAAGAAAAATGAAGTTTCATATGAGACCATATGCTTTAGGATTTCTCTGATTTGGTTGAAGATTTTATTTTGTTTGATATCTTGTCTCAAATTTTCTGATTTTGGGCCAGCCCTGTGGCGCACTTGGGAGAGTGCAGCGCTTGGGAGCGCAGCGGTGCTCCCGCCGCAGTTTCGGATCCTATATAGGGATGGCCGGTGCGCTCACTGGCTGAGCACGGTGCCGGCAACACCAAGCCAAGGGCTGCGATCCCCTTACCGGTCACAAAAAGACAAACAAACAAACAAAAAAAAAATTTCTGATTTTTACTTTTTCAATGTAAAGGCTTTTGTTTTGAAGCCTTTGTGTTCTGATTTTGAAGTATAAAAAATAATGTCATTTTTAATTTTTTAGGTCATTTGCTAAGCGTTTAAAAAATTTGCTCAAGGTCAATAATATACCATTTCATTTTAAAATACTGTTATTAATATTTTTTGTAAGACTTAAATTATCTGATTTCAAAAAGTAAAGATGTTATTTAGCCAGAGCAAATTTTTACAAGTTTTCAACCTCTAGAAAGAGGAGCTTAAATGGCAGAACCGACATGGTCACCATACTTGTGGTGTGAATGAACATGTAATACAATCTGTCAGCTGATGTCTAAAGACTGAAATCGACTTTCTGGATTACAGAAGAATAGTCCAGTTAAAGGTTCAGTATCCTTTTCGCAACCAACAGTGAAATAAAGTCCAATAACACAACTGGCAAAGTGTTCTATTATATGTAATCAACTACGTAAGAATTTAATTCTAAGTTTGTTGTGGCAAAACCAAGAAAAGTGATACTGTAATTCAGTGTCCTGTAAGCTTGTGCTCATCAATGTGACCTTGATAATTTGGCATATGTTGGCCATAATTCAGCAAAGGTGGTAGAAGGAAGCAGTAACCTGTTTTGTTGCCTGGCTAGGTGTTTCTATGGGTAACTCACTAAACTGATTTTATTCTCATTTTGCAGCAGCGAAGAGTTTGTTAAAGAAACCAGATGGAGTAAAGGTAAGTTAAACAGGTGCTCCTAAACCATTTCTGACGTTCAGATGCTGGATAATTTTAAAATGTTAAATATAAGTCTGTATAAGTCTTAAATATAAATGTAAGTTTTAAACTTATAAATATGTCTTAAATATAAGTCTTTGCACCTTAATTTTTTATAGGTCTTGATAAAGAATGCAGGTTGAAATATGAAATAACTTAATACTCAACGATGATTAACATTTATACCAAGGAAAGTTGTGGGGTTTTTTTGTTTGATTACATATTAAATAATCATGAAAAAATAATACTCATATGGAGTTCCTATAGAAACTGAATGTCTAAATCTTCTCTGCTTTACTACAGTCCCAAACTACTGTGGTGACCTGAAAATCTGTGAAAACCAAATGCTTTCTTAAGTAATTATGTTCTGTACTTGAAGGCTGCTGAAGTCTATAGCCTGAAAGAAACTCACATTGGGTCTGGAAGTAGAACATCAAATGACTAAATTTCTCTGCTTGGGCAGTTTTTATAAAGATCTTAATTATTCCTGTGTTTCTATCATAAAGTATTGAGATATGATTAAGGTGAATATTCTGAACAAATATTAGAAAAATCTTCCAAGAAAAATAACAGAAGGATATTTTGACTTTCTTGAATTTCTAAACAAAATAATATAAATTATTTTCTACTGATTATTTAGTTTCATGGGAATTTACTTTTGATGGAATGTAAGCTTCTATTTGCATAATGATGTTTGCTATCTTTCTGGAGTATCACCTAAATGTTTTATTTTTTTAATCCTTTTCTTTCTCTTCCAAAGGCAAATGTGTACATTCCTCATTATCACTTCAATATTCTTGGGAATTAATTGATATTCTAATAGTTGAACTTGACCTAATGTCAGATGGTCAGTTCATATTGAAAATGTAGCATAGAAAATCATTTGTCACTTCTTATGGTCATGCCCAGTCATTTCTTCCCCACCTGTCTGTGTGTTCTTTGGGAATTTCCATAGCTATGGTGATCATGCACTTGTGATTCCTGTTAGGATGGCATTTCCATTTACCAGTTGCTTTCCTCAACCTGTGATTGTATCTTCCTTTTGCTTAATTTATTCAATTTAGATTGCAGTAACAATAGTTGGTGTCTGCCTTCTTTCCAATGTTACATTGGCAGAAATGTGGTATTTTAAATTCTCCAAATGTTTTATTCTCCAGGGTTTTTCTGTACTGTTCAGTGATGTAGAGCTCATAGTTCCTACTTGAGATATTTATTTTCACTACTATCCTTATATAGAAAGAAACATTTCCAAAACTTTTGTTTTCTAGTCAACTTGTAGCTCTTCGTTAAAGACAAAATTATTCTGTACTCCGTGCTTTGATACTTTAAATTCAACCGGTCATATGTTTTTCTTTTCCTTTCTTTTTGACTGGTCAATTCAGAAAAGGAAGTCCAGTTCGAGTGTTCAGATGATGGTGAGGATCTCTGTCTGCCAGATTTCTCCTCCTGTGAAAATTCACACTTAGGAATAAAACAGTCTTATATACCCAAGTTAGTATAAGTGGAGAAAGTGTTAGGACCATTACAGATCAGTGTTCATCAGCTATCAAAACACATTACCCCACTTACACATTATATTGTTTTTCTCTGAAGTTGAGTGTTTTTAATATTAAACCCTCATCCATATGTTATTAATGGGCTTGATCTTTTACAAGGATAAAATCCAATTTTCTCCTTGAAAATACAGAGACTTTGACATAATTAATGTCCATTTACTGATAAGTGAAGAAACTCTGTATGATTATTTTTAAAATGACGATCGTGGTTGCTAATCACGGCTGTGTTCAGACACACCGTAATATGTTCACCATAGTGTAAAGAGTGTGATCTTACAGTGGTGATTTTATAAAAGTGATCTTACAATGGACCCATTCTAAATAAGCAACTTTAAAATATTTATTAACCTCAAAAGGTAATAAATTCTACACCTGAGAAATAGAAATATCTTGCCCATGCCTCATAAGACTAATTCAGTGCATGATATAAATATCTGATTTGATTCAGTTTTTTTGAAAAAGAAAAATGCTCTGCTTTCATAATATAAAATAACTACATACACAGACAAAAGTGCCAAAGTTATTGTATGTTTAAAGACAGTTATGGTTGAGCCTGTACTTAATATTTGACTCTTTGAAAGGAAGTTCTTCTAGCCTATTACTTAGAAATTCTCCTATTATTTTTCAATTAATTAATATTACAAATACCTACAACAAAATTCTCATAGTAAAAAAAGATTACTGAACTAATTTTTACAATAATAACAAAGTTTTTAACTGCCATTTAAACATGATTAAAAGTGGTGGTTGAGACACATATTAATTTAACTCATATTTCCCATACCTGACGAGAAAGGATGGCTCATCCAGACAGAACGGCCTTCATTTGAAAGAGATGATGGTGTCTGTATGCTGAGTATCTATGTGTGAATTTTTTACAATAATAACAAAGTTTTTAACTGCCATTTAAACATGATTAAAAGTGGTGGTTGAGACACATATTAATTTAACTCATATTTCCCATACCTGACGAGAAAGGATGGCTCATCCAGACAGAACGGCCTTCATTTGAAAGAGATGATGGTGTCTGTATGCTGAGTATCTATGTGTGAATGTCTGTAAGTGTGTGTATGTGTGCGTGGACGTGGGCACTCACAAGCTTATGCAGATAAGTTTGTGTACATAGGTGTGCATGTTGGACATTTTCACTAAAATAAAACTGTTCTTGGCAACCACATTTTAGAAAAAAGTCAAGTATAATATCTCAAAAAAGAAATAAAAATATCTCAGAATGTTTCTCTTTCATTTGCATCCACTGATATAAACTAAATATAGCATATTAAATATATGTGGTGCTTTAAACATAAGTGCTCCTAATCATTTGACGAGAAGCCAGCTATGTTTTCCCAAGGTCTCTTCCTGAATAGGAAGGTATTCCATGTGGACATCCCTTCCCTTTTCTCATGAATCCTATACTAATGTAAATACTGAATTTTGATCCCTCTTAATAGACTCCATTAATTCATCTCTTTTTTGGCTCTTGCACAAATGTTATGTTAAATTCCATACACTTTAATTAAGAAAAAAAATTTTAAACTCTCTGAAAAATATAGATTGATGGTTTAACATTTAAAGAGTTTTCTAGTAAAGTTTAAAAGTTTTTTCTCTTTTTCCTGCATGTCACCGAGCACAGTGTTACAGCCTATTTAAATAATACTTATACCATTAACCACACAAATGTGAATGACTAGACAAGCAAAAAGTTACATACCTAAATTAATTTCTGCTATCTTCTACATTCCTCTCAATGCTAGTTTATCACTACATCTATAGGTATATAGTATAGACTTTCCAGAAAACCCAAAAACAGTTAATTTGGTGTAACCACTTGTAAATACTCATTTGGTATTTATTTATTTTATGCAGTATATGTTTCTCTTTAAGTCCATAAGTACAGTTGTGTTAAAATTATGAAGGTGTATTCTTTTAGAAAATAACAAATAAAGAAGATACCTAGAAAATATATTGTAAGAAAATGAATGTTAATTTATATTTGTGTTTGATAACCATAATGTAAGTTGTCATGCATGAGTTTAAAAGAAATGTTGATTATTACTTTTTAGTCTTTGATTCTTCAGTGCCCAAACTCAATTGTGGTTCCAAGTTGCCACATGTCTGCAAAGTCTTCTCTGTGGGCCATTTCAATGCTTACTGACCCTCTGAGTTGCTTTCACAATGTGACTTGCACAATGGTAATGGTGTCTTCTTTAAGGTCAAATCCAATTATGTTAAAGCTAGGGAATGATATTACCAAATATATTCTTCAATGATAGCAATAACATGGACAGACAACGTAGTGTCTTCCTCTCAAACAACTGTGAAAAATAAAGTCCTTTTACATTCAGCATGCAGTAAAAGAGTTTAATTTCACCATTTATAATTGAAGATGTATTTTTTAAAGGAGACCCAGATTTATCATTTTTAAAAAATATTATAATAGCTGCCTTTTATCAGAAGATCTAAGTTTTTAATTGAATACCTACTAAACAAAGTAGTGATGGCTCCCCAGAGGAAGATGGTCTATGTGTAACTTCAGGCTCAAGAATAAAATGAAAGAAAAAAAAAAAAAAAGGAATGTATTGATAACAGTGAACAATTGGAAGCTTGGAAACAGAATCCAACTTAAAGAGTATGAAAATGGCAATATCCATTTTATACTCTGAAACTTGATTTGAGCTCCATTAAAGCAGCTCTTTGTCTGTTTGCTAAGGTGGCACGGCCAAAGCAGCCAAGTCTGTTTTATCATTCCATCACAGACATGGTCCTCGCCTGTGTGTGAACATCGGAGAATAGACGTGATCATCGTTCCTGTTAGTCATCATAGTGTCTTTCACATTCATCTTCAGTGGCTCTTTATTTTCATGTCTACCTCCATGTAGACATGCTGCATATAGAGACATTGGCTACCAGGGGGTTTAAGGTGTCTCTGTTTCTATTTTCTGCATACCCACAGATAAACAACAAAGCCAACGTGGTAACCAGCCCCAAAGAAAATATTCCTACCCCGGCGCTGGTATACCTGGACTCTTTGTAACCCTTCTTAAGTTCTTTACTGTTTTTTGTTGTTCCTCTCATTTGCTTTCACTATATAGATACACATATATAAATATTTTGTTGGGTATTTTTTGTTTTTGCGGTTTTTTGGGGGTTTTTTTGTTTTGTTTTTTTTGCTTTCTACAATATGAAAAATGTTCATTTCTTTTTTTTCCCCCTGTTTTCTTTTTGTTAAGGTAGTTGTGAAGCAGTGTGTTTCTAACATGAGATTATTTCATCTCATTATTGAACATCATACTGATAGCTGTGGTCTCTGTAGTTGAAATTGTTGCATGCCGCCTTAGAAATACAGTAGAATGCGCTTTGGTTGCTCTTAGCTCTTCTTCTGATGATAGCTCTAGATTGTGCAAACAATGATTTCTTCTTTTCATGATGCAAATGTTGACATCGAGGAGAGCTAATGGGATTATTGCTAGACAACAACAAAATAGACCTTATTCAGAGTTCTTGTTTCTCTCTTATTAAGACGACAGGGCTTTGTAAGACCTCACTTTCTGAGATAAAGAGGCACTGGAAATTTTAAGCTTTTTGTTTGTTGTGTTTTAAATTAAAATTTCACTGTTTCACTTTAATCCAAAGAATGAAATTGAATTACCAATGGAAACCAGTTTTGTCTATTTCAGTCATATCCACATAATTAACAACTAACTTGGTTTAACACTTTGAGATGGTATTACGTTAAAATTCGGAATTTGAATACTGGCATTCAGTGCTCTGAGTTCTATAATATTTTCCTCAAGCTATTTCGTATCTTTATTTATGACTTTCGGAAATGTTTCTGATTTTTTTGCTGTCCTTGTACAGTTACTTTAAATGAATAACAAATAACGGGGGATTATTTTACTTGGGTTAACCAGAAGGCCCTATTGAAAAACATTTAAAGGAAGGACACATCAAGATAGCAGGTTATCTAATAGTAAAAAACAATTTTGATCACAGCTTCCTTAGCCAGGGAAAGGTAGAAGGGAAACAGTAGATAGGTTCTCTAAGTCTGGCAGCATAAGCTATAGTGCCTATGGCTGAAGAGAACTCTCAATGGGTTGCAGTAACTCCCAGTTGCCAAGACATCACGTAATGAAAATACCAAACATGCCATTGATGTATGCACACTGAATCTTTTTTTACATCAGTTATTTGAGTGTTATATTCTACTTGGAAGTATTTCTTCGATTTTCTGATAGAAAGCAATAGGAAAGATAATATTTTCTTCATGGAAAAACATGAATTTACAGCCAGATATTCAGTATATATAGTCCATAAATCAGAAAAAAAAATAGATGTAAATTAACACCTATTTAACAGCAATATGTCTCAAATTATAGTGATTGTATGATTAGTTCTAGAACCCTTTAATGAGACTTTTTAAGTGTTCCTCAGAATTTCTTGTGGACCTTTAAAATGCATTCTTTAGGTTACTCTTTTTTTTTTTTTTTTTTTTTTTTGGACGGGTAAGGGGATCGCAACCCTCGACACTGTGTGGTCCACACCATGCTCAGCCAGTAGCGCACCGGGCCATCCCTATATAGGATCCGAACCTGCGGCCTCGGCGCTGCCAGCGCCACACTCTCCCGAGTGAGCCACGGGGCCGGCCCTACTCTTTGTTTTTTAAGTTAATCATGGTCCAGTGGTTCTAGATTTTTCAAGGATATTCACCTATGTATTAGTTATAGTTGATGACACTGTAATTAATTCACAAAACAATACAGCTGAAAAATATTTTTACAAAAATTTGAGATCATCTCAAAGAGTTCTATTTCCAGTGCCCTTGGCCAGTTTTCTACAGGACAGACATTAACAGGCCACTCATTAAAGAAGAAAGGAAAGCTCTGTCTGGCATAGGACTTGGTGAAACAGTGAGTGCCTCTTTAGGTCTCCAAACTTCAAAGCCTTGTCTGTCTGCTGATCAGGAATAAGGTCTTTTGCATGCTGCTTCTGGGTAGGGAGGTGTCCTATCTCATGGGCTCACCAGGGAGATCTTTCATCAGAGATCTTGCCAGCTGCAACCTCTGACAAGTTAACATTGCTTTAGCCCTTGTCACTATTTAGTTTTGTCAGCTGGCTCACTCTGCTCTGTCCCTCACACAAGTAAAAGTGTACTTAACAATGCAAACTGTTTCTTTCTCTATTTTGTTCTCACTCAGGAGCCCCAAACTACTGTAATCCACAACCCTGATGGAAACAAGGTATTCAGAAAGAATCAACATCATCTTGCTTTAACAAGATTACACATCTCATCAGATATTTAAAGCAAAATTAACTCATTATCTAAAAATAGAAAAGAAAATCTTTACCCTTTTTCTACCACAATTTCTTTTGGGCCTGATTTGTCTAGAACTTTGCACATACTTCTTTCTAATAAAAATAAATGACATCTTGAAAGAAATGAATGTTACCATGAGTCAGTAAAAGTCAGGCTAAACATTTATGAAGTCTTTATGACAAGATGACTGTGTATCTTAAGCAATTCCATCTGCTCTTTTTTTTCTCCATGACTGTTTGTGCTTTGTACTGTAAATGTGTTCTGCATGAAATTTTAGAATTTCTTGCTATATCATTCCACTGTCTTCAAAAGTATCAACTTGAGTTCATAGGTATTTGTTTAAATTTAATGTTGCTTTTGAGTTTTATTCTATTCTCTTGTCATAGTGGTTTTTTGTTTTGTTTTGTTTTGTTGTTTTTTAATACCCTGTTGGTGATGATGTTGTTGTTTGGCATGAATTTGAGGAGAATCTGGGAGTTTCACTTCTTGTGAAATCTGTTTGTCATTATTGAGTTATATGCTTTTCAGTAGTAGACATTTAACTACTCATGCTGGAGGAAGACTGTTTTCTATCCATTGTAAATTATTTACACAGCATGTTAATTAAATGGCAGTATTTGCATACATGTCTATAGTATGAAAGGAGACATTTTCTGAATGTATTCCATGTTTCCAGTTTATTATTTTTCGTGTATTATTATATCTCTAAGGGCAGGAAAAATACTTCATAATACTTTTCTCAAATATTAAGTATTGTGATAGGTTTTACTTCTCTTTATTCTTATCAACAATGCTTAAGTCTTGGAAAACACATTTCTCCTCTGGTTTAACATTTAGTTGATCAATATTAAAATCATTAAAGTAAAATCACGAAGTGTTGTATTCTTAATATGAGATTTATTTTATAGACATGGCACTGAAAATGTTCTAAATCCCTAAAAGAGTTAAGTTAGTTAGGACCACCACATATGAGAACACTTTTTTTTTAATAGCATTAGCCAATGAAAGACCAAGCCTAACAGCTGGAGTGGATACTTCAATAGTTCTAGCTGTATCATTTGTAAGAGATGCTGCATGGTGTTTCTTGCTTACATGAATTAGTTTATTTTTGCAGTGCATGGGTTTTACCTTCATTTTGAGTTTAAATTTGAACGCTAGGTCACATTAAGAAACGCATGAAGACTCTTTTCTTTGGTTTTGTGTGTATGGAGACTCTGGATACATCTTTAGTTTGTCCCTTTGGTTTAAATATTGTATATAATATTAATATATATTGATCACTTTTTTAATATCAAATATCTAAAAGGACACAGATGGTGTTTGCATCATTTTCCAATATCTGTTTTTCATCACTGAGCATATAGCTATTGATTGGAAGTTTGTTTCCAATTTTTTTCAGCTCTGGTCTTTAATTATTCTAAGTAGAAAATTATGTCTTTCTTGTGAATATTGCAAAATTTGTTTCCTGGAAAGTATTTTGTTAGTACATTATTAATGGAAACATTTATCAAACCATCTCAATAAAAGTATCTTAATGTTGGCAGTTACAGTGTACTTTTAAGTGTGCTTACTAATCTTCAACTTAATTTCTAGTTTTACAAAGAAATAGCTTTGTCTTTTTATTATGGAAGTGGGTTTCTTATCAGTAACAGCCAGTTTCTAATTTAGAAAAGAATGAAAAAAAATCTAATTGTCCTTGAAAGTAAATTATTCATTAGAATTCCATTGTGCTGATCACGAACATGAAAATTCTTCTTAAAAGTACTTTCAGCATATCTCAACTTAATACCCTTAGCTTTTCTTCGAGTGATGCGATGAAATGCTTTCTATATACAAAGGAGTAAGGCAGACAAATAGACTGCAAATTCAGTGCTTAACATAGTGCCCGACACAAAGAAGGTACTATTTGCTGATTAACTGATAGGGAATAAAAATGTTCCTATTTTAATATTCAAATTAATTTGGCCAATATATTCAACTTCTCATAAACACACAGAAAAAGCACACCTTTTGGGGCACTGTAACCCACACGTCCTTACCCAGTTCGTAAACTGCATACTTCTCTTCTACAAATCACCCAAATTTATACTGCTTCAGAGATTAGGCAACCAGAGTACTCCCTTTTTGAAAGGTTTGCAGCATTTGACATTTTATTTCTGTTAAAAACCACTTAATGTATTTGTCCATTTGCATGTCAGCATATGCACACAGCCTGCTAAAGAATTTTGCATGATATATATATATCACTAGCCAACATTTTCAAAAGTAGAAATCACTCTGTTCATTGTGTGCAACTTAAAAAATGTGTTTTCTTCTCAACAGGAGTCAACTGAGAGCTCAAATACAACAATAGAGGATGAAGATGTGAAAGGTATGATTAAACCAGAAATGGAAAATCCTAACTCGGAGCTTCATATGTAGCAGGAAAAAAGGGGTTTCAAATAACTAATAAGTTGAGGAAGTGGGCCTTTCCTAAGACAAAAAATTATTTTCTTTTTGTAAGTACATTATTATTTCAATAATATGTATTGATTTTGTCAATTTTTTTTGCATTATATTCTGTTATGTGTTTTAAACTATGGACAACATGTGGTATATTCAAACACATTGCAATAATGACAGCTAGTAATGAGAGTTTGGGAACAAAAAAAATTATAAATTTCTCAGTCAAAAAGTAACAAAGTGTGTACACATTGGGTACATTCATAAAACCTGTCTAGAGAATGATTTCTATTTAAGGATACAATATGAAAATAACTTTTTAAAAAATTTCCAGTGGTCTCAAGAGGGTATCAGTGGAATTTTGTATCTGGCAGCCTTTTTATCTTAGGTTTTTATGTACTTTCTTAATACATTCTTGACTTCCATTCCTTTTGATTTCCAAAGTTCTTTTAGCTTCATAGATTGGTAACATTTCTAACATCTTCTCAGTGACTCTGCACACACATACTAAACACACATTTGCAGTTAGCTTACTTCCTTTTGGCCACCTCGCTGTTTTAGAGGTGTTAATTTTGTTTCAATTGCTTTTGCAGTTTTGTATTCACACTTTTGTAATTCAGTGTTTGTAAATGCAATTTCTACAGGCCACTTATCTAGAAGATATTCCAAAAAAGAATGGTAATGATAAGGGTGTTTTAAAAGAATTATTAAAGGAAAAAAAATAATAAATTGGGAGAAATTATCTGTCAATTAATTAAACCTTAGCTGAAAAGATTATTTACCTATTAGTATCACCCATAAGCCTTCATTCTATTGGTGGCATTAGTAAAATAAAGTCTTAAAAAGTTGTATTCAAGTTAAAGAATAAAGAACCTGGAAATTCTCAAGCCAAGGAGACATGGGCAGTATAGGAAATAAAAATATCTATAGATCACATGTTGCCAGTCACCTCTGTTTACTTTTTCCTTTTTGGTTGAATAGAACAGCTGATGCTATTAAAGTATATTCTATTAGTAGTGCACTGACGTAATTCTGCTACAGGTAACTCATTCATTATTTTCTACAGTGGAAAGGTAGATATGTTGAGGATTTTATTTAGTAGGTCTGTTCATCTCCCTCTTGCTCTCGAACTGAAGTAATTTTATGAATCATTGATGCCTGTCATATTAAAGATTCTTTTTTAAAAAACTAAATGAACGGATGTGCCATTTAGCTTTCCCAGTGATTTCGGAAGCATCATCTTTATAAGTGTTTAAGTTCCTTCAGCCAAGCACGATGTGAACAAGAATCAGAAAACCTGTGCATCATCCACTGGAGAGACTGAATCTTTAAATAACTAAATAAAATTAGGAGAATGCCAGCACCTCAGAATATGCAGTTCATCCACAAAGGAATATGTTTATTCCTTGATGGTCATCATAAGCAGGGTCTTAGTAAGTGATCTTGCTTACTCAAATTTGACTCTTAACTGTACAAAGTATTGGTTCACGATCTCTGATGTTAATGTATGTAAATATCAGTGTACAAACGGAGTCCTTATTGGTCTTATCTTATAGTTTACAGGGTTTTGTTTGTTTTTGTGAAATGAAGTGATATCAATAGATCTTAGAAAAGAATACTTCTTTCAAATCACAATAATATGTGTTTCATCTTGCCTCTGGGATTTCACAAATAGAGACAGTATTTATTTGTCTTTACAGTTATGCTGAATCAACACACATCAAATATTAGAGAAATTAAGGATAGTATTGAGATCAAAAGAAATGTGCAGTTGATTCTGTTTAATTTTACTAGCATGGGTCTGGCCACAGAATCATAGATATAGCACATTAGGCCTCATTTATGTTCTCTGTAAGACTCATAGAGCCTTTGGTGGCTAAGCGTTTTAATACTGAACAATATCAGGATCTTTTAAGACTAGAAGACACTTTGAAAGATCACCCAAGCCATCATTCTGATTGTAAGCCAGGTGGTATATAAAATGGTCATAAATATTTTTAATATATCTATTATGCTGGTGATATGCTTGTGTGGGAATCTCTGTGCATTTATGAGTGCACAGTCCTCAAAAAACCCTGATATGGTTTTACATTTGAATGCCTATGCCCTCTTCTCTTTACCTCAGAGTTTCTTGTTGCTCTGGATAGCATGTTAGGGGATGTGTTTATTGTCCAGCTCTGTTAGAACCCAAATTTACCTGTATATCTAACATCTAGGAATTTTCAAAGACCGTTAATTTTATAACCTAACCAAAACTATATCCTCTCTACAAAGCCATATCATATCTACAAAATTTCATGTCTTCCTTCCATACATAGACTTTCCAATCTATCCTTTCTGTATACAGCCTTGTTATCAGGGACAAACATCACACTTTTACACATACTTTTAAAGGCATGTTCTCATAGCGCACTGCTGCACACTGGCACGTGCTCACCCATTCCTGCTGTCTGTCTCATACATAGCTCATCTAACACCAGCACCTAGACTTCCATTGCTTCATGTTGGTACATGATCTTTTGAACATAATATCACATGCTTCCCATTCGATGCAATGTATATTCTGCCCCAAGGACTAACTTGGCCGTGACAGCTTCTACATCCTAGACACCATAAAGAAGTGGGGGAGGAAAATTAACACATGATGATGACCTAGCCAAAAGAAATGAGGTGAAACAACAGCAGTGTACCTTTTTCTGGCTTCTTTGTGGCGGAGAAGGGGGAAAGTAGGCAGTCCAGCTGTTCTCAAAGAAGGAGGAAAGCAGAAGTAGTAGCAGATTAGTGGTCCTTCTCAGTCAGGGGAACCTGGAACACCCCAGAAAGCGGGTATTTGGAGAACAGCCATTTTTTGTTAATGCTGCTTATTAAGTTTCCATTCAGAAGGCCTATGGTTCTCTAAAACTTCAGTCTCCATGTTACTTTTGAATTGTGTCTAGGCTATCTCAGTTTCTTCATTCATTCAGCAAACATTTATTGAATGCCTACTGTTTACCTGAGCTCCACATACTTCTGTTTGTGAGCCAGTCTTCTTCAAGAGATTTCAGTGGCTCAGAGTCAAAACGTTCTTCTGTACATTTTACATCAATCTTTTATGCTATAATTTAGGCCCATTTCTGTTATTTAATTCAATAAATATCAAGAAAACTTAGAGCAAAAGTGTGACCCAAGATAAATGCATTTTTTGTCTAAAAGTTATTTTATTTCCTTTTTCTTAAAAAATTTCAGCATTTAGTTATAACTACAACATCTTCTTTCCCAAGCTTGCAGTCATCATATGGGACTTGCATTGCTATAACTCTTCTTTTTAAGAAACTCCTAGAGTTCGTTGCTTTCTTTCTCCAAGGCAATATGTTGACTTCCTGATGTTGACCTTTCGAGCAATTTCCTAATTTTGTCCTGTATTCAAAAACCAAATATTATTTCTGATGCTAGGTCTCTAAACTCAGTAGCAAACTCAGTTCTGTGGAGAGATACTAATATTTTAAAAACAAATGGGACTCTTAACGAAGCTAACTACTACCATAGAAGCACTATGGTAATAACAGCCCATTATGTACTCAAAAAAAAAGAGTTTTCCTGTTAGAACTAACTGGTGATTTCAAAATATAAATTGTTTTAGGCCTAAACTTGTTGAAATAGTCATTTAATCCATTTTCTGGTAAAAACAATTACTTTCATTAATTACAGGTGTTGTCGAACAGCTATCATCATTAGCCTTTAATTAGTGAAGGACAAGACTAACAGTGCTCCTCTCCAGGGATGTGTGTGTACCTAAAGTCCATGATATCTAGCAATAGTTCTTTCCATACTGTGTACATTTGAAGACTGTCCTTTGGTTTGTGGCTGTAGCCACAGTTTGCAGAGCCTGTCACTGTATGCCACAATGCCTGTCCACCTCATAACCCACCCAGCATCATTGCTGAGTCAGCTACTTCTTCCTGGTGGGTGTGCAGCCACTTGGTCCATGTGCTGCTCTTTCCCAGCATCCCAGAGTTGTGCAACTGCTGTCAAATTGGGCTCCTGCATGTCCTTATGTCATCTCTGTCACTTATCCTGCTTCCAGCATCCCACTCTGCCTCACCATTCAGCAGCTGCTTGGATCTCTTGCTGCATTTCATCCTTCTTCCAGGTCTAGGCCAGCAGAGTTCTGTGCAACAAGCAGAAGCGTATCGCTATGAGACTGCCTGTGTGTGAGGACTTCATGCTTGTTTACCTCTTTTTCTTTTGCCTGAATAACAGGTGATAGTAATGAAGCTGCCCGGGTGTTTGCAAAAGGCCCAAATGAGGGCAACGGAGTTGGTAACCTTATCACCTGAATGGGGTCTAGTATTCAATGGACGTCATGATCTCAACTAATGTACAGAATCTCTTCATTAATGATCTTTTTGTTTGTGTCTTTTGTAAACATGTACATTAGTGGACAATGTGATGATTAAATACCTAAATTCAACTATTCTTAAGTTCTGTTTTATCAATGAAACCTTTCATTTCTGTGTAGGATTTCCTGGGTCAGATGATCACATGATGCCAGTCTTCTGCAGATCTGCATGCAGTTTGTAACTCAGGACTTGTCTTACATGCATTTCTCACTGCTACAGAATCTGCAAATCAGGAAACTCCTGGGTCTTTTATTTAAGGGCTTTTGATAATTACATCATTTCATTAGGATAAGTTTCTTAGAGGACCTATAGTGTAGTATATAATAACTTCTTTCAGGTTTCTAATACAAAATTTGATTTTAAAAGAGGTTTATTTAGAAAAATTGTTGTCTGCTTGTGTATATCTACCTGGTGATTTTTTAATGTTAAATTAGGATCAGTAACTTATAGGACTGATGCAGAATTTATTCTACTCTACTACCAATGTAAAATAGTTTCATTTTTTTCTGTATTTTTTCTTTTCACACTCCTTCTATTTTACCTCCATACTCACTCTGTTTTTCTCTTTACTTTTTGCTTTCTGCCAAGTTCATATCTTAAATTTGTCAATGATAGGCTTAGGCTTATTTAGCCCTACGGAAAAAAGGCAGGCTCAAAACTTGTCAACCCCAATTTAAAACAAGGTCCAAAATCAAAATAAAACAAATGAAGCCAACAAATAAAAACACGAGACTCATTTTATCATTAGAAAAACATAGGCTCACTCTCTGTTAATAAACTTTCTCGTGTCAGGGCTCTCTATATAATAGTTTTTCTTGCGAGTTTGTGAAACTCTGTTATGAGTTTTAGAAAGATCCACAGAGAAAATAATGTAGTATTATTTTATAAAATACTGCATAAATTCTAAAAGCATATGTATTGTAAGATTCATTCCATCAATTCCTAAACTTTGATTAAGATATCAGTCTTTTAACTTTAAATTCATTTTAATAATTCAGAGTTTAAAAATCTGATGATATTCATAGGTATTACTTTATGTGAGAGTTAAAAAAGTACACGAGGTAATCAGACTCACAATTTATGTAATCAGAAATTTCAGTCGGCAAAATCTAATTTACATTATAATATAGTTGCATGGATATTGAGTGTAAAACTTTCTTGATTTTGTTCATGTACCTATTTTTCCCATCATTTAATAAAAATGGTCCAATTTAATAAGCTGCTAAATTTAAAGTTATGTGTACATTTAAAAATATTATGTTACTCGTTTATAAAATACTGATCTGCTTTGAGCTTTATATCTCTTCAATAAGTGAAAAACTTACTTAAATATTCCCAGTTTTAATCGTGACTCCATCGCCTACTGTGAGAGCTTAGCAGAACAATTTAAACTTCCTGAACCTCAATTTCTCCATCTGTAAAATGGAGATGATAGCATTATGTACAACTTTCAAATGTTGAGAATGAAAAGAGACAACATATCTAAAGTGCTTTTCACAGTGTTGAGCACATGGAAACATTTTGATAAGTGTTAGCAGTTTTTACTATTATCGGGTTCCAGATCCTGCGTTAGTCACTGGGAATACTAAGATGAATGCCATGGGATTGCCATGCTCAAGGTTCTCACAAGCTGCTGGTCATACACTCTTACAGTCAGTGCCTCTTAGTGTTGTGAGAACATGAACACAGCAGCAGAGCACTAATTCAGACTGGGAGTCATCCTGGACGGACCCCTCAAAGATGTGACTCTTGAACTTAAGTTTTAAAGGATAAGGAACTATTAACCTGGTGGAGAACCACATTCCAGATAGAAGGCACAGAAGCAAAGTGTGTGCAGGCAGATCGGGCTGTTACTGAGAGAGAAATACAAGTACAGACAAGGCTCGAGAGGAGGGAACATGATAGTCATGGGGAGCATTGAGCCATACTAAGGTGCTTGAGTTGATCTAATAGATGAAAGATCACAGGCTGAGATGATTCTTTATGATAATGTGCTAAGCAACTGAGGAATATCAGAAGGTTTTAAGCAAGGGAGTGATGTGGTCAGATTTCCATAGGTACAACATGCTGGAAGCTCTGTAGCATATGCACTTGAAGATGGTAAGACCTCTATTAAAACTATGTGTAGTAGGAGATACATGGTCAAGCGAGGGTTGAGCTTTGTTTTATTTTTGTTTTAGGTTGAGTGAGTCTGCATAATATTTATAGGGTAATGATAAAGTACAAATAAGAATGAAGACATTTGCTATTCTTTTTCACATTTATTCAGTCAGTTACTCTCAACACATATTGATCAAGGGATTATTGGTAGTCAAGCCCTGTTTTAAAGGTACTGGATATTCAGAGGCAAGAATATAGATAGGATTTCACCTTTCATGGAAGTTACATTTTAGTGGGGAGAAATCAATAATAAACCAGGTTTTTAGTTTCTACCAAAGACTCACCCTTGTGATAAAAATGGTCACAGAGCATTAAAAGATTTTCACCTTACATTATCTTGATAAAAACTCCACCCATTAAGTAGGTCTTATTAACCCAGGCTTTCAAAAGAACAATCTTAAACTTAGGCTAAGTCATATAGCCAGTGAGTGGTTTAACAGGAACTGGAATCACACTTTCAGCCACTGCACTGAACCACTTGTTCAGAATCCCTCTAGAATTTCTAGAATCCCTCAGCCAACACATACTCCAATACTAGATCCTATACATCTAATAACATGTAAAAGTATTCTAGAAAGGTTACTGGCAGTCTGGGATGTTTTCTAACAAACATGAAGACTTCCAAAGGAGGTAGCACAATTTAATCTTGCATCTCCAGGTAGCATCTTTTACTCCTGGGATCAGGTGTGAAGCCCTAAATAATGAGGAAAAGACAAACCATAATTAAGGGTATTAGCTTTTCTTTTGTAAAGAGCCCCCGAAGAAACTTAAAGTCATGCTACTTGTAAAGGTTTAACTCTAAGGCTACCAAAGAATGTCTTGACTTGATGGATAACAGCATGTTATCCGTCAGTTCTGTGGAGTTAATTCTATTGACTTGTGCCTTGCACCTGTATATGTGAAGTGTTGTATCATTGTATCTATAAAACATTTTGCCATTAAAAACAGGTTTTAGGGTTTTTTTTAATCTCATTTCATCTTTACAGCAAACTTGTAAGATCAAAAAATATAACAAAGAGGAGCTGTATGCCAAGCACAGATCTGGACTCACACCAGCCCTACTGGCCTTTTTTTCAAAGATCAAGCACTTTGCCAGGCATTAGTGATGTAGACTTTTATTTTTAGAGGGAGATAGAGAAAATTTAAAGCTATTCCTGGTGCAGTAGTCTATAAGAGAAATGAAGAAAGCAATGTAAATTGCTCATTAGAAATCAGATGTCAGGTTACAAAATCCCTGAGTGGGTGGAAGGGGATGGGTCTTGTGAACATCACATTAGAACCAGGACCCTGGATTGGAGTGGGCAAGGAAGGAGACTTGGATAGAATGGGTATATAGGGACAGTTCTGACCTTTTCCAGTAAAAAGAATAAGTTTTGACAAGCATGTAACAGAATTCTTTGTTTCAAAATGCCCTACAGACATCATGAGTCTCTCAGTAACTTTCCTAACACAAAATTCAGATTCTTAATAAAATATTAATAAAGTGATTCTACTTACTTGACCTAACTAAGCCAATTATTGTTTAAAAGAAAAACAGAATTTCTCATTGCTATCAATTGAATTGTGTCCCCTGAAGGTTTGTGGCTTAATCCCCACTGTAACAGTGTTGAGGTGGGGGATCCTATTATGGTAATTGAAAGGTGAGGCCTTTAAGAGGTGGTTAGATTGTGAGGACTGTGCCCTATTTGAATGGATTAATCTATTCATGCAGTAGTAAGTTGATGGTTTGATGTGTGGTAATGCACATGGTTCTGATGGCTTTATAAGGAGAGCAAATGATCAGGTTATCTGTCTCTTGCTCCTGCCATGCTGGCCGTGTGATACTCTGTGTTGCTGTAGAGCCACCACTAACAAGGCCCTCACCAGCTGTTCCCCTAGACTGTGGACTTCCCAGCCTCTGCAACTGTAAGAAATAAATTCTACTTCTTTATAAATTACTGAGTTTTAGGTATTCAATTAAAAGCAACAGAAACAGACTAATATACTCATAGATTTCCCTTTTTTATTTAAGTAAAAAGCAGAATATTTGTTTTTACCTTCCACATAAGTTCCCCTGATGTATTACTTTTTCTGGTTTTGACCTTCTATGGTTTTCCTTTTAAGGCTTGTTTCCTGTAGCTGCATAACCTTGAAGGACCCAGCCTAATATTAGACCTTTGGTTCACTAACAGTATAACTTCCTTGAATCGTTTTTATTTTTCTCTTATTTCCAAAACTGATGCACTCTGAGACAAAAGTGAATTTTTTCTTCTAACAGTTGCAACATGGGCTGTCTTCTTTTTTCCAGCTCTTTGTTTCTGGCTAGTATCCAAGTAATGCTAAAACAAGGAACAATATGTTCATTAAAAAATATAAGGATATAACTATAGACATATGTGAACAAATAAGAAACAAAGTTTTTGATGCATGTAACATATATAATTTTTAACAAAGAAACCTCCATTTGAAATATTTGAATTCTTTTTTTTTTTTTAAATATTGAACACCCACTATGTGCTGGATATGGTAGAATAGACTGAATCTAAAAAGGCTAGATTTTTCCTCAGAGAGTTCTTAGTCTTACAGTATCCTCTTTAATACAATTAGATCTGCTGGTGCATTTCCCTAGTGAAGGGCTATTTTTTCATTAAAATTTCATTCTATATTAAAGAAAGTTTTTTCCAGGGCACATGAATAAAATGTTTTGTCCTTAAAACTTAATGAATTAGGTTGTCCATTCTTTATTTCTTTTGATATGTAATAGAGTAACATTTTTCCCTTGGCCAATGTTATTGAGTAGAATATGTCAATACATCATATGAAAATAAGCATCATGATTGATACAAAAGAACTGATTTAGTTATTGGGATTGCTGTGATTTATTTTATTTTTTTTTACCATGGTAAAATTAATTTCTCTCCTAGAGCCATGTTATCGCACTGAATAGACATATGTGGGAACTTCAGTACCCAGAGGAGGCTCTTCACAATATGCAAATACCTTTGAATGGTTGATTTGATCTCTTTAGATTAGAACAGAAAATTTAAAAACTGTACTGAGATTTGAACATTCCTAAACTATTCAGTTGTGTTTTCTTTAAAAACAAATACAAAAACTCTCTATAAAACTGTTTCATGCTATTTAAGTGATAGATTAAATTATATTTTTAAAGTGTCAATGCATCCTGACACCTTTGAAGAACATTCTCTTTTAATTCCTCCTCAGCTCTCTAACATAATCATTCCAATCTGCAATATTTTGATTTAATTGTATTAATCCTGTGTATTATGTCTCAACCTGTTTTTCATATGTTTGTGTTCAAATGCGTCTATGAAAACTGAGTTTGACATGACTATGTTATATTCCTTTAATACTCCTGGGTCATTAGCTTAGCACTTTCTTTGTCTCTTCAGTTTTGCTTATACCCCACATCCACTCTATCAGCAAATCCTACTGGTTCCTCCTTCAAAATACACGTTTGTTTTTTGGGGGGAGTTGACTACTGCCATGACTCTGGTCCAAGATGCCAATATCTTTTGCTATATTATTGACATAGCCAGTTGACCTGCTTCTGTATTATCTGCTTATTGTCTGTCTACACTCGACACTTTAAAAATATATAAGATCGTGTACTGCTTTTGCTCTGTATTCTCCAGTGGCTGTCAAAGACATCAGAGTCCATTAAAAGGGCCCCCATGATCAGGGCCCCCCTCCTGACATGCTTCCCCTTACCATCTGTCCTCACCTGCTATTACATGTACCTCAGGAACACTGTCCCTGAAATGTATCAAGCAGGTTCCTGCCCCAGGATTTCTGCACTTGTTATTCTCTGCCTGGTATGTCCTGATACAGATTTCTACATGGCTTCCTGCCTCTTCTCTTTTTTAGTCTCTGACCAGATGTTACCCTCTCAGTGAGATCTTCCTTGATAATCCTATTAAATTGCATTCTCCCAAAATTCAGTGCTTCCCATTCTTCTCTATTTTCCTTTTCTCCTAGTATTTGTCATTATCTAAAATATTTATTTTGCTTGTTTGTGTACTGTCTCTCTTCCCCCTATTGGAATGTAAGTTTCCTCAGGGCAGAAATTTTTATGTTTTTGTTCACAGCTATATGTACAATGTCTAGAACAGTGTCAGGTAGTAGTAGGAATAATAAGTATTTAACCTATAGAAGAAGGAAGCATAATGGATGCCAACCGTCCCATGCCTTAGCAGCCATTAAAATGACCAGAATTCTCTAGAAGCTGTGAAAAGCTGTTATCACAACTGTTTATCTGCATAGGTTTTTGTCCACATGATTCCCCTTCCTCATAATTTAGGAGCTAAAAACACAGGAAATGCAAGTATAAAGAGTAAGTATCTTGGTTCATTCCTGCTGCTATAAGAAAATATCTTAGACTGCATAATTTATAAATAATGGAAATTTATTCCTCACTGTTCTGGAGGCTGAGAAGTCCAAAATCAATGTGCCCACAGATTTGGTGTCCGGTGAGGGCTTTCTCTCTGCTTTCAAGATGGCACCTCTTGCGGTGTCCTCACATGCTGGAAGGGATGGAAGGGGCTAGCTAGCTCACTCAAGAAATTTTATAAGGGCACCAATCCCATTTGTGAGAGCAGAGCCCTTATAGCCTAATAACCTGTCAAGAGTTCCACCCCCACCATCATCTTGGGGGTTATGTTCCAACATATAAGTTTGGGAGAGACACATACATTCAAACCATAACAGTAAGTTGCAGGAAATTTTTTTCTGTTTGTATGGAGCATGTGCTTTGGTGTTAAACATACAAGGTTTGAATCCCAGCCCAAAACGTTATCGGCTGTGCAAGCTGACTGTTCATGTAAACCTCATATGCTCATATGCTCTGAGTCATATGTGCAATGGGGGTAATAATATATCATACCCAACCATTTTTTAACCTACAAAAGTGGTAATTTCAAATGGCTAAACCTGACAATAGTAACAGTAATGGTGCATGGTCATGTTGAATAGCAATATTGTTTATAAAATGCCTGGTATAATGCCTAGCCCATGATATTCATTCAGTAAAATTATGGAACTCCTGGCCACTCTTTCCTATGGGTAGATGACAGAAGCAGAGAGGTTTACTATTAAAAGAGTATATAAATCCAAAGGGATCTGTGTTTTCCTTTATTTTTAGCATTATTGTTTCTATTTTCTCAACCATTTATTTTAGATAAGTGGGTAAATATCCATAAATGTTATGACCCACAGCCAACCAACCTACATACATAAATAAACATGGAAACTGCCCAAGTGTTACATTTCTTGCTGTGTAACAGAAACACAAAAAAGAATTACTCAAAGCAACATGAATGCAATGAGAAGCCCGAAGGGAATGCACCTCAGCAACTCCTCTGTTAGAAGGAGAAACTGGGTACAGCCCCGATTCAAAGTCAGCTTCTGTTTTTTATTGTAAAGACAAGGAATTTTCACAAGAAAAATGAGTTGATTCAGTCATTTCAAAAGGACACAAAGACATTGGCAATGTGACAAAAGTTATATATGGCTAAGAATAGCTAAAACAATGGCAAGTAGTAACATCATTTAAATTAACAATGTGACATTCCAAAGTACAGTTTGTTAAAAGCTTAAGTTGATCAAACTTCGATCATTACCTAATCCAAAATATAACCTCTCCTTAAGTGATTTAAGCAAGAGTTGCATTCTTACAATTAAATCTAAGTATAATTGTCTCTAAAGTTTCCATCAATAAACAGCTTGCCCTTAGCAAACATTTTTTCACATTTTTTCCCTACAACAGTTCTTTCAACATCTTTTAACAACAATCAGTATGTTAAATAATCAAAGTACATAATCCCATCCCTAAACAGTGATTAGAATTGATTAGATAGGCCGTTGCTTGCTGGCTGTGGACTTTCTGTCCCTTAACTGAGTACTTTTGTCCCATACATGCATTACCTAAAAACCCTATCTAAAAATCAACTGAGAATCAACATATACTTGATTAGATAGGCTTTTTGCCCCACTAGGTGTGGGCTTTTGTCCCATAAGTTTTTTAGCTCAAGAGCCCTGTCCAAAAGTCAAACAAAAATTCAAGATTTTTAACCCTCTGCACCTAAGTACAGAAAACAGGTTCATTTTTGCTTTAAAGTGGAAGTTAATATATTTTTTAAAGTTTTTATTAAGGTGACAGCATTTGTTTAACTCACAATGACTTTTAAACAAATTATTTTAATTCACTGATTTTTGCCTCCATAGTGTCATATAATGGACAATTGATAAATTTATGAATTAATCGTTAGGTTTTTATATTGTTAATTTTGTTTAAATTCAAAATCTTGAGTTAAGAGAGATATTTTGTTTTATTCAATTAAACATAACATATTTTAAGTAATGACTCAAAGTCTTCCTTTTATCTCTGGATATCTTCAAGTGTTTTCAAAAACTAGTTGTGTCTTGATTATAATTGTTGAGAGTAAAAGAAAAATTTGTGGACTGACTATTTTACCCACATGTAAAATAGAAATTTTAAAAGGAGCATACCTATGCAAAGTTATTTAAACACTTCTCAAGCAAAATGTCTCAAGAACCATAACATATAATGTCCGTTTTAGAGATTGTGATTACCTAGTTCAGTATTTCCTCAAAGGGGCACTAACCATCTTGATAGAAGTTAACAGATTAAGTGTAAAAGACATATTATTTGTTTGTTTTTGAAATGATAAATAGAGGAACATTGTTTTCTTTATTAATATCACTGCATGTGGTTATTTATATTATGTCTATCTAGCAAAAGACAGTGAAGGAGAGAATTTTGGATTTTACAAAATGTTGGGGTAATAGACAAAAACCGATCACCATTATGTGTTTTTAAATTTAAAAAGAAAGAAATTCTTCTCCAAAATACAATTTGTGTACAATTTGAACTACGAAACTTTTTCAGTTTGGGAAAATAACATGTTGGGGTGGTGTATATCTCAAATAGAATAATTTTACACTATACCTAGCCCACTTTATGCAGAATTACAGTATTCTAATCAAATATTGTATCACATTATACAAAGTTAAACTGGACAAAAATATAAAAATATTCCTGAATAGTGGAGAAATACCTCTGAAAAGGTTGTCCATAATAACAGAAAATAAAGCTTGCTTCAAAGAGACTATCATGATTTTTTAGAGGTATTTGACCGATGTGGAAACAGTGTGATCATATGAAATTATGTATTTTAAATCTGTTCAAGAAATAAAAGCTCTTCATTCATAACGTTTACAAGAGAAGAGAAGCCTAAGAAGGAACTTAATAATGCCGTTTAAATATATGAAGAGTTAATAAAAATAAAATGTGGTGCTTATCTTTTACTGAGGATAAAACAAACAAACCAAAACATTTGTTTGGGATAAGTGTGTAAACATTTGTACCTGAGTTACTATCCTTAGAATTTGTATTAGAGTTTTCTAACATGAGCAGTTTTATGAGTTCTTGAGGAATTTTCTCATTAGGGTTATTCAAATCAGACCTCACTTCACATTGGTAGAGTGTGGTGGAAATCTGCCTGTGCAAGTGCTGGAGGTAACCTTTGTAGGCATTCCCAGTTGTCTTCCTGCCTGGGACTTCCAAGTCAATATCTCCATGTTATCTCAAAGTTATTTTCTATGGAAGATCTCAGTTAACATAATGTAGACATTACTTTTCTAAGTGTGAAATGTTAATTACTCATCAAATAATTTGAATGTTGTCTTTGATGAATGTTCATCTTTTGAATTCAACAAATAAAGGAAAAAACAATACACCCATACTCACAAATTGTATCTACTATAAGTTACATTTTATAATAATTTGATCATTTATGGTATTTTAGATTTATAATACATGTTAGAGTAAATGACAGTAAGAGTAATATATTGTTAGAACATCTCAGAGCTAAACTGATTATATAGTGCCAAAGTGAAGTATCACTTTACTAAAAAGCATTTGCTGCTATGACTCATTTTTGGAACCTCTAGTTGATAGTATATTTTCACATTTCCAAATTAAGCTTTGAAAAATGTAGCAACTAATCACAGAAGTAGCTCTTGGTCCTAAAAGTCTTATCACTGCAGTCTGTCAAATGCATGGGACATTGGAAGAATTACAGGAATTCACATCACTTTGTGAATGTATGTGTGTGGTGAAAACAGGAGGTATAAATAATTTTCCTCCAAACCTAAGCTAGTCTTGCACGTTGTGACAGACCATTGTAAATTTATCCAGACTGATTGCTTCTATGCCTTTTCTATCCAATGGGCTGACCTCTCAGAAGGCTACAATAATCCTCAAAACTGAGGGTATAGGCACAAAGATTACATTGAGTCCTGGCCTTTGGGTCTACAATGCCATAGACAAATGTGTTATATTATTGACTTATTAAGAAGATCTATCATTTTTCCATAATTTTCCAAATTAAAAAGACAATATTTTATTTGTCTTATAAACTTTTTTCACTAGTTCCCCACTTGCTATTGATTATAGATGCTCTAGTACTTTTAAATGATGCATGCAGGGAGACTGGCTTCTATCATATGTTTTGTGAATTGACCTTTCTACTTCCCACTTCACTAGACCTGATTTGCCCTTGCAGATTCTCTTTCAGTGATTCTAGAAGCTATGGATTGGATAATGATAGACTTTGTAATGAAAGCACAAGCTACTATTTCTGCAGCTTCTGAAGATAAGAATTAGCTAGAAAATATGGGAATACAATGACAGGAGACGCTGCTGCATATTCCTGGGTAGTAGTAAGATCTGCTGTGTTATGTTGTCAGTGTCTTGTAAAGAATGGATCAAAATGGGATATGTAGAAGTACTTAACACTTAGAAAAAAGTGAAATGACATTCTTGTTGAAATATTTATACAATATTAGTGTTAAAACTGCTTAGCTTCAACCTATTGAGGCAACACTGGTGAAAAACATTGAAATATGGCCAAGAGCCCGTGCTAACCTGGAGACAAGGGGAAAGAGACCTTTAAAAATATTACATGGAATTCATTAAATGTGGAGGCAGAATAACATGTTTGAGTACTCTCACAATAGTAAGCTTAGTTCTTTCTCAGAAAACAAATGCAAGGACATCACACTTCAATTAATATTGTGAATGTTTTTGGTTTGGTTTGATTTTTTCTTTTTTTTTCCCCCCAAACTAAAAAAGGGATATGATGTTCATGTAGCATAGAGGACATAGTCTTTAGCTCTCCCCACATTCTTAATCTAAGGGAGAACTTACAGTCTACCAATTGAATTATTCAGGAAAGTGTGGCTGTACATGAACTTACCTAAGAATATACTGAGTTATATTTTTTACTAAATCCAAATTTTATACTTTTCATAAAGGAATGGAATCATTATTAAAAGGAAACTAAATTACTTATAGGCTAAACAACAGCTCTAGAAATCATTGAAAAAATTAAAACCTAACTATCATGGTTGCACATGATTTTAACCATTCTCAATATTTTATACTCTGGCTATTAATACCTAAAGATGGGGCATTAACACTTTGACATGAACTTTTGACCTGAAAGGTGAATGCCCTGTTTTGACTAAAACGTAAAATTTATTGGAAGGAGTAGTCTGAAGCATTATAGTACCAAGATTTGGGGAAAGCTGGATTACCTTAATAACAACAAAAAAAACTTTCCAAATATTTTAAAATCCTATGTTTTATTGTCTCTTTTCTAAATCTGATATTTTTCTTTTGAGAAAATAACTTCGACCATCACCTTAGTTCTAATGTGGAAGGAGATGCCCCTTAAGAATGCTTAGAAGTCTTTTATCATAAAGGTATATAACTTGAATGCCAGGAGACTACAATTTATAATCTTACATTCAAGCAGATGATGTGAGTTTCTTAAAATCTTGTTCTTCCACGTCATCACCTCTTAACTGGAAGTGGTACCACACCTATCTGATTCATGGAACATCTTTAACACTTAAATATTCAATGGTATTCACAATGCCATGCTATTTCTAGCTTCTGCAAGTTAGCTGGGGTGGCACCACAGTTACCCAATTGCTCTAAAGTGGCTGGGCTGAATTCTTTCATATAAGCAAATGTTCTATGTAAACATACATGGTTTTTTTAGACTCTAAAACATTTATTTAAGTCATTTTTTCTATGAAAATCTTTATAAATATTTTACATATTCCTTAGTTTTAAAAAAATAGTAAATGTTTTATTTTATTTTAAGGTCAAAGGTAATTTTAGGAATAACATGACCATATTTTGCTGTAACAGTGATATCCTTGCAAACTTTTTAAAAATCTAAACCTATTTACACTTATACTAAATGATCCCAATGCTAGATCTTTCTGTTCTTAAATATTTCTTAGTCATTTATTGTTAGGCCATAGCAATTTAACAGGGCTAAGAATAATGGTACTTGTTTGCCAATTAAATAACATTTTATACTTCGAAGCTGCTCTGCATTATGGAGCAAAGTGCAAAGATGTTTTGAGTATTTTAATTTTTTTTGTAATCTTGAGAGCTTCTAGTGATTAAAGGGCTACCTAGTTGATGCTATTGAACAGGTGACTTCTGGATAAATGAGATTTACAGTAAGTTCTTGAAAGCATTCTTGAATAGAAATGTGATATTTGCCAGGTCTTACACTCATATTTGAGTAAAATATTATAGATTATTTAACCAATCAACTTTAGAATATTTGATAGGTTTGATTTTAAAAGCCAAAATAATGGAAATTACTCTCCCAACATTAGATAATACATTACACTAGTGTAGTAAAAATAAAATCACTAAGAAATAAGCTGTCAATTGTACAGGGGATGCCAAACATAGCTGAGTTGATAGGCACCTTTTTCTATAAAACTACCAAGAGCATGAAAACGATTCTAATTTATATATTTGCCTAAGATAATAACTATTACCAAGGGTTATTTTTGTTAATGGTAGCATTAAAAAATACAATAAAACCATGGGGCACCCAGTTGTGTGAAACTGTTGTAATAATTAATTGCAACCCTGACCCAGCAATTAAGTAGTCCGTCACCTTGCCAGAGTAAGCTCAAAAGCATTTAGGTGGTTCATTTAAGTTTATGATTTCAAAATATTGAATTAGGCACTGTGGGCTGGAAAGGAACATAGATCAGTGAATTAAATAGCAGATGGAACTTCAGCCAAATAAAGCTCCAACCCTGGCACAGCTTCCAAATTTGGTAGATGACTTGAGCAAGTCACTTAACCTCCTTGTCCTTCAAGTCCCCGGTAGCCAGGTATCCATCTCTGAGAAATGTAGAAAGAAGAAGCTAAATAGAATTATACATATGGAGAAAAAGTAGATGAGCAGAATTGCTAGGATGATATACCCAAAAACAGCTAAACAGCAATTTTAATTGTGAAACTTTTGATCACTGAGTAAGCAATCTTTAATCACAGGTTACTAAAAGATTTCAACATGTGACACTCCAGACATCCCAGTAAAGATAAATTCACAGTCTAAATTCAGTTCATTTTCTAGTCCAAGTTTGAGTGTAGGCTGCTAGACTCCTGAATAGGCTTTATCATCAAGTAGTTTCACTTCAATAAACTGATTAATCCAAAATCTAAACACCTGAAAAGCTCAAGCTCAGATAACTAGGATATTTCTTTGCATTCAGCTCTGTTGAAAAGAAATAATGCTTAAACACTAACTGGAAATATCTAGTTTATTTTGCAAGACCTTTACAGATTAAATCTGTTCTTACCCCATCATCTAAAATACTGCAAAATCATATATTGTGGTCAATTCTGCTGACTCTGAAGTATCCCAGATCCATGAGTGCCTTGGCCCAGTCACATTCAGATTGCTTTCCAGTCACATCCATGATCATTATCTACACAAGTGACATTCATCTAGTCTTTTAAAATGTACACAGTGTTTTGTATGTATTGTCTATACATGTATTTATTTATTCATACATGCGTGCATTTGCAGACATTGACTCAGTACTAGGTGTTCAAGGGATAAAATGGTCAAGTCCTGGTCATATACATGAACGTCCTATGATAATGCAGTAAGATCACACTAAGATAAAACAGCCAGGTCTGGAGCACTCAGGAACAAAATGCAGAGCAGGTGACATTTGAGTAGAGTAATGAAGGAGATTTCCAGGCAGAAGAAACAGTAGGAGGAAAGGCACAGGATCATCAAAGAGCCAGGACTAGTTGAGGAAGAGTAAAGAATAGGTTATGTGGGAGCCCAAGGGATCAAAAAGTATCAGGAGATACAGATGGAAAAATAGAGTAGCAAGACCTTTAAAACAAAGAAGTAGGGCTTTGGATTCTAGACAGTGGGGGAGGGGCACTGAAAACCTTAAAGGGGCAGGGAGCACTGTCAGCTCTGTGTTACAGAGAGAGGCTTCTGGAGTAGGAAAGCTGGGATGGGAGAAGACCTTGGAGCAGGAAGGGTTAGGAACTTCTGAGAGCCTGAATCAGAGTTGTGGCAGTGAACCTAGAGAGGAAGAAATGGCTCTGAGGAAGTCCTGGAAGAATGAAGAGGAGCTAGTAATCAACTGTATGAGGAACTGAAAGGAAAGGAGGCATCAAGGCTTTTAGTTTGGGCAACTAAGTAGGTTATGATGCCATTCTCTAATATGAGAAATGCAAGAGAAGCAGCAGGTTTTGTGATACTGATGCTGAGGTTCATGTTGGGCACACTGGTTCTGAAATGCCAGGACAACTGGTGATATTTAGAATGCAGTTAGAAATATGAATGTGGAGCCTGGAAAGATTTAAGATTTCAGTAATAGAGGTTTGGCACTGTTCAGCATGTGGTCAGAGCCAGAGGAGCGAAGGAGGTTGCCAAGGGCAAGCAGATGAGATAATGAAGAGGCTGAAGATGTCCTCTGGGAAACATCATCATAAATAGTAAGGAAAAATAATGATTCATGGATATTGGATATGGGAGACAGAGGGAAGAGCAGAGTGCAGAAGAAACCCAAGGTTTTGAGCTGGGAGACTGGTAAAATTGTGGTTCTGTTAGCAAAAATGAGGAAGTCAGGAAGAGAAAGGAGTTTGATGATCAGTTTTAGACAAGCCAAAAGGAAAAGTATTTTCTTTCATTGTCAACAAACAATAAGACATTATAAGCTGCTTTATACTTAAGCTATTTCCATTTATCAGTTTTGTATTTTTTAAAGACTATCTGATCATCACTGAATAATGCAGTATCATGTATTGGGAAGGCCATTGGATTGGAAATCAGAAACCAATTGAGTTTGTTCTGGACCCACTATTCCCTCAAATACTTATTGAACATTTTCTATATGCTACGTACTGTGTTCGATGCTGGGGTTGCAATGGTGCTGTACCTGCCCCTTATCAAGTAGTAGAGGAAACCGATTAATCAAATACACACAAATAAATATGTAAATGCAATTGTACTAATTGCTTTTAAAAATCATATGTAAGATAAGTGTGAATTTATAACATTCAGGGACCTGACCTAACATGAGGATCAAGGAAGTCTTTTTTGAAGAAATAATAGTTGAGTTGAGATCTGATAAAAGAAATAGAAGCAAAGATGGGGGACAATTTTCTAAGAAGAGAGGACAGGATATATGAAGGGCTGGTCATAAGAGGAAGCATGGCCATTTCGAATTGCTGAAACAAGGCAGCGTGGGTGGAGTGGAGAGGATAAGGAAAAACAGCCTTCACACTTCAAATGGGTCTGGTAGATGGGCAGGGTCTGGATTATGCAGGGATTTGTAGTCTGTCTTCAAGTGCTTATTCTGCGAGCAATGAGAAGGCTTTAGAAGAGTTCAAATAGGAGATTATCTGCATTAAAAAATGCCTAGCACTACTGTCTGCCAGTAGAACTTATTTTTTCTATCTAGTTATAATTTTGTATTCGTTACCCAATCTCTCCCTGTCCCCTCTCCCCTTCCCAGCATCTAGTAACCATAATTCTACTCTCTACTTCTAAAAGTTCTATTTATTTATTTATTTATCCATTCATTTTAGCTCCCATGTGTGAGTGAGAACATACAGTATTTGTCTTTCTGTGCATGACTCGTTTCACATAACATAATGTCTTACAGGCTTATCCATGTTGAGATGGCAATTTAAAACACTGGTATAGACAGGACCCTAGAGATGCAGTGTAAGGTGAGAAGGTGACCTCAGATTGAGCCTATAAAAGGAATTGAAACATTTAAAGTCCAGGTAGAGAAAGAATATATGACAAATAAAGAGTAAGAACGTGTGATTAGACAGTGTTAAGAAAAACAGAAGAGTTAAGTCCCAATTTTAGTATATGTGCTGCCGAAGCGAGCACCAGAAGAGTTAAGTCAAAGGAGAGAGTTCCAAAGTGGTGGGAAGGAGTAATCTGCAAAATCCATACCTTTGGGCAGCGCCTATAATCTGTTTTTATCTGTTAAACAAAAAGATAATATCTGTCTGCATATCTCAGAACACTGTTGTGATAACCAAATCTGATGTTTGAGGAAAAGTTGAAATCTGTAAATCATTTTATTTTATAATTATTCTCAGTTTTAGCGGTTGTTTTTTTCCCCCAAGGACCATTCATGCCCTCATCTTACTTGCCCAGGCCTCCTTAGAACAAAAAAATTTGAACATGAAAATCTTCCCAATTCTTTTTCATAACTGCATGGAAAGTAAGTACACTCCGCATTTGGAACTTCCCTCCTACTTGCTTTTCTCTCTTCCCTTTCCCTCACCAACCTGGAAATTCCCAGAAACTCCTTTGGCCCCTGTGGGTATAGGCTCAAACATCTCAGTTCCAGAAATAAAACTACTGGGCAATCAGTTCCCCATGATTAAATGGCTAGCTGTGAGGTGAAAGAAGCTTCTGGTACTCAAGGAATGCCTTACTGGTACATTCTCCCCTCATCTTGGTGTAATTCGGGACACATCACAAGCTCTCCCCACTTTGACTTCTGGAGTAGTCAGTACTTGATATTAGGGAAGAGGCCAGATGAGAGTCGTCCCTCTCCACAGAACATAGCTATTCAGGCAGCTGACACAGTGATTGTCCCTTAACCTCACAGCTAATGAGAGTAGAATTCGCTAGCACCAAACTCTCATTCTAGGTCAGACACTAGGCTTGTGGCTACAGCTCCAACCACAAGCTGACTATTATATACAAATGATTCATTTCCAGCCTTCTGCTTTCCTTTCAAGAGTCAGTTGTCATGTGCTGCCTGTGACTCACTCAAGCTTTGCCCCAGGGAAACAAGCACTCTAAAGATTCCTGAGTTCCAGGCCCCTCCTCAGCCAAAAGAGTCACGTTGCTTTTATGATGATGCAGCACAGAAGCATCCTGGCTAATTCCCAGTTGCTGTCCTGCCAGCTCAAGCACCATTGTTTCTGAGTATAAGAACTAAGAGAGAAGGCAATTTGTGTTGCTTTGATTATGCAGGACAAAACTTAAGCCAATTGTGGCATGCAAAATATTGAAGAGCTAATGAGTATTTCCACAGTGGTTCAGACAGTGAGAGATGGCCAAATGCACCTCTCAATATTTCTAATTCCATGTTATGCTTATGAGGGAGTGCAGAGACTTTCAGAAACTTCAGGAAGCGATCCTGAACTTTTCACACTCTATCAGCTGAGTTTTAGCCCAATAAGGCTCTGTAAAAGTGCTGATCTTATGTTCATTTCTTTTTTGTTAGTTTTTAAAAAATGACATTGTTTTCTAGACTGTGGGGTTTTTTTTTTTTTTTCTTTCTTTCCTATCAGCTGTAAAACATACTAAAAAATTTGTTGGTTTTTAAATGAGGATTTCATATGAGAAGGAAGTTTTGGTAGCCACATTTTTGTAATTTCATTTTCTAAGTTCCTCTTCACCGATGTCCTTTACATTACAGAATCAGGTCAGCTGTCACAAACTTTTGCCAAATGTTCATATTATCAAGGCCAAAGAGATGAATCACCTATTGCCTTACTAAATTAAGCTAAAATGCACCACTGGCAGAAACCCTAATACAGAATTATTCTCTGCTTCTACATCTGTCAGTATGTTTTCATGTTAGATATATTATTGACATTCACGAACTAAATGAACAAGGACAAGAAATGTTTTAGATGTGTATAGGAACTAAGAAACCCTATATTATGTTATTCTGTATAAATGAAAGGTAATTATGTGACTAACTGAATTCTAACCTATATGGTAATATTTTTATATTACACACACTTGTTAGCAACAATTTTATGGACAAATTTAATAATCATATTTTTGTAAGATAGTCTATTACTTGTATTTGTCATGAGGTAGTCTCATATAGTCTCAATGAAGTAAAATTAGGTTTACAGAACATTTATTTTTAAATAAGAAAATGTCACCTGGATAACCTGGAGCTTGAATGTGAATGTAAACATTTAAGTTTGTGGTTAAAATCTGCTCAGTGAAGATCAGATTCATAAAAAATGCAGACTGATTCCTTTAATTAATAAAGAACTAAAACCAGAGGTCAGCTTTTCCCATGAAAAATGGCAGCCTCCCTGCCTCACTAAGCTAGATTGGAAGTAACTTTTTGTGTTCCTCCAGTCTATTTCCAGTGATTTTAAGGGAGTATCACAATATTTTTAAAAAGAAAATCCAGTAAAATGTAATTGTTAAAATATTTCATGCAATAACTTTATAAGTAAAAGAACAGTGTTCTGAAATCAAGAAAAGGTTATCATTTGTCTCAGTTGATCAAATTCACAAACTTATTGAGCATCTATTTTATAAAGACAGTTGACAAAGGTCTTTAGGTGATAAAAGGAAAGAAACATATTCTATGCACACAGGGAGTTTTAATTTAACTAGGAAGACAGGTTACACGGTGTACAAAGTTAAATGACAATTTAAAATAAGTACTAATGTGGTTTAACTAAAGAAGGTGTTAAGGTATAACATATGCATATTTGCAAAGTGATTGAGATAGGCACTCAGGCATTCAAAAAAGAGAAAGAACACTGACACAGATGTGATTAGAAAAGAATTTACTGAATAGGTGAGATTTGAGCTGAATCAACTATTAATAATTTTACCAATTGTGAGCTAAGGATAGAAACAAATCATGGTTGGTGTTGAGTTTGACAGCTATACCAGGGGCTTCCATCTGTTTATCTGCCTGCATCTTCAGTATTGATTCGTATGTCACTTTTCCAATTTATGGAGTTTACTACAGGCCATTTATCTAAATATGATGGCCAATCACAGGATTGGCATCCTCTTTTGTAGGGTTCATTGAGCTGAGCAGTGAGGAGATACAAATAATCATTTAAAGTTGAATGTCTCAGTGCAAGATATTGTCTTTACTCTGAGGATAGATATATATTCCTAGAGTGATACTTTTTAAGATTATCTTTTTTAATAACACATATGTTAATGGTCAAGAGAAAAATGTTCACAAATTCAGTCAAGTTGATAAGGTAGTAAAAACTAACTTAAAAAACAAAAACATAGCCTTGACCTTCCAGGTGACTGTTGTTTTCTTTCTTTCTTTCTTTTTTTTTTTTTTTTTTAAAAAGAAGATGACTGGTAAGGGGATCTTAGCCCTTGACTTGGTGTTCTCAGCACCACGCTCTCCCAAATGAGCTAACTGGCCATCCCTTTATAGGGATCTGAACCTGTGGCCTTGCTGTTACCAGCACCACACTCTCCCAAGTTAGCCATGGGCCAGCCCAACTGTTGTTTTCTAACAAATGGAATGTAACAATGCTTCCCAAATATCCGTGTGCCCAGGAGTCACCTGAGAGTTCTGTTAAAATGCAGATTCTGGATCTGTAGGTCTGGAGTGAGACCTGAGCCTCTGTGTTTCTAACAGCTCCCGGAGGAGGTACGTGCTGCTGGTCTGTGCACTTTGAGCAGCGAGATTGTAAAGAAAGTAAGACCACACTTGCTTCCATGAGGGATGGGTCTTAAGCAGTAACTCTCTGATTAAGGAAAATATTAATATTATTAGAATAACATATTATATGGTCTTTGTCCTTTATTTTCACCCAACTCTTTATCTTTGCCTTTAGCGAGAAAGCAAGAGATTATCAAAGTCACTGAACAATTAATCGAAGCTATCAACAATGGGGACTTTGAAGCTTACACGTGAGTAGAGGCACATTTACTTTGCTTTCATGCATACGGCAAATGTATTTTCTATATGAATGCAATATATATCAATTCATGTATATTTGACTCCAGGTTTGATATGTCAACAATAGTCTTATTTCAAGGTATAAATGACTAAGTGCCCCAGGAGAGAAATCAATGTATTTAAGATTTCAGAAAGAGAAGACCTGACTTCTAATCCAAGGATTGGGGATATCATTGTAAATGCACAGATGTGTAACTACCCGCAGATCCATATGAGAGAAGGGCATTCCAGGCAGAGCAATCCATGTGAGCAAGATAGAAAAACCAAGAGAGCACATAAAAAAGTACATTCTGGTTTAAGAAATGGTTTTTCTTAAAGTTCTGAAGAGGTGCCAGGACAAAGAATGAGTTAAGGAGGTGACATCAAGCAGGCTTCTCCCTTCTTAACCAGTGCAGCTCAACTTTATGTGCATCTCTCTTGTATGTTTGTCACTTAAGAAAATTTTTATTTGAAGAAGGTGTTCTGTTGCTTAAAGTTTATAAACTAGTGGATCATAAGGTATATAAAGGAAATTAATTTTCTCAAATAAAAATAAATCTTTCAATTTAAATAAGGCATGAAGGCTTATTGCACAAAGTATGTGTGTCAATGAGTTAGCTATTTGGGGATAAAAATCCATCGAAGCCCTTCTTTTATACCATACTACAAAGTAGTCCCACTCTAGTGAAAGAGTGAAAAGCAAAAAGAAGAGATTGAATCTGATCTCTGGTTAGAAACATCTTTTTCAGTTTAAAAGCAAGCGAAATAATCATAAATGAGAAGATAAAACAATTAGTCTACTTGTATAATTTAATAAAAAAGCCAAAAATAAAACTAAGGCCCAAATAATAAACTTAGAAAAATATTTGCAATATATGTCAAAAGTTAATTTTTTATATTGAGTGGATAAGATTGAAAAGTTGAAAAATAGGTAAATGTAATGAATTGACTGTTAGCAGAAGAGGAAAAATAAATGACAGGAAAACTAATAAAAGCATATTCATGTCTACTAATTAAGTGTATGCAAATCTAAATGCAAGATCATTTTCTGTCTAGTAGATCAACAAGGATAAACACTCTGCTGACAGCCAGAGAGGCATAGATACTGCTGGGCAGTGATGACTTCCCTACCCTGGGGGAATGGAGCACAAAGGAGCACAAACTTTTGGGATGATGGTGGTGGTGGCGGCAGGGGTGGGGAAGTTAGTTAGTATATCCCAGAAAGACTTTATAGAGGTTCGCTTATAGTTCTACTTATAAGAATTTCACATGACGTTGGATTTTGAAACGAAAGCATGAACAAAAATGTATGAACAAAGATACATATTGAAGCAATAATTATAATAGTAAAAAATTAGGAAGACATTATGGTAACAATTAAGTAATCTTTGATGCCTTTAGTGCAAGAGTTTGCCAGTTTCTAGCAATCTGGCAAAATACTTATGTTTTTTTCTGAAAATAAAGAAAGATATAAAAGACTGTACATAGTTATTACAAGTACATAAGAAAAAAAGCATTAAAAGTGGAATGAAAAATACCAAATTAGCTTTAGAAAAGAAAAAAATTTTATCTCTATGAGAGATGAAATTATATGTGAATTTTTTTCCTGCTTTTTTCCTATTCTTTCCAAATTTTATATAAGCAGATATTACTTTTATCATCAGTTACAAATAGTAGCCAAATAAAAACATGGAACTAATTGTCAGACCTAAATTAAATGCAGGAGCTATTTCTAATAAATTAAATGTGGGTGCATATACATACAAATACATGCATATACATGTACATGTATGTGTGAGTATCAATTCTTTAACATGACCTAATAAAGTATACTTGGAATAAAAGAAATAGTGAAAAATTGAGTTTAAAGGAGGTCTCTACTAAACAGTTGTTTATATCTCTGCCATAGAAACTGTTCTCTTTTATTCTTTTTGCTGTTATAACCTTCTTAGACCCATGTGATTCTCCAAAGAATAAGAATATTCTTTAAAAAAAAAAAAAAAATCTCCTTTTGCAATAGCATTTCCCTTTGGAATGGTAAAAGTGTGTTTTGTTGTTGTTTTTAGTTCAGGGACAGGGAGCAATTGTATCCAGGCAAAAGTGGGGTATTTCTTATCTTTCAGACAGTTTTAAAGTAGGGTATTTTAAATAATGCAGTACCTTGGGATCACATCAGTTCATGAATCACTTTGCCTCTGGAGGCCTGCATTCTGGCCTGATTTTGTACTTTCAGGACTTTCATTTGGGAGCTTTTTGGATGGTAAAATATATTGGCGTAGCTCTGTCACCTGGTCCTTAGAACCCCTGCTTAGAATATACACACCCACATCAAGTGGCAGCTTTATGAATTTTTTATTAATCCAAATCCTGTTACAGGAGATAGCTAGATGTTAGATAGAAAGATAGATAGATGAGAGAGAAAGAGTGAACAGATTAACAGGTTTTCAAATATTTTGACTCTTGATGGCTGGGTAAAAAGATCCATCATAGCACAGTGATTGCCAGATGATCTTAGTGCTGATGTAAGTTAGTAAGAAACTTTGGTTCACTGATATTGACAACCAAAAACCATATTTATAGAGGAAATAATAGCCTCTGGCAGAATAAATTCCTGTTACCATAGGAACACTGTGCTTCCCATCTTGCTCCTAAAAAGAGATTATATATATTTGACTTTAAGCTTAAAAATACCTGCCCAGCAGGCAGGCTGAGGTGAAGTTTGAAATCCCTACCCACCCCCAACCATCCCCTCTTTAAGGCTGTCTTTACCACAAAGAATAACCACTGTGAATTTCTATTTAGAAGTATTTTTTTTTAAACACCAATTCCACATCGTATGACCAATATTGCCCTTTGAAGAACCACAGTGAGCCAGATTTTTGAAATTCATAGTTCTATTGAACAGTTAAAAAAATGTGCTCTCAAATAGGGAGTTTCCATATGAAATTAGGTGTTGCCCCATCCACGGTATTGCCCTTTGGGGCAAGTTAACAAACAGACCCAAACCCTTGGATTTGTACTCCTTTTATCTACCTTGTGAACTGCCACTAATTCTTTAAATCCAGATTTTCTCACCTTCTCTGAGAAGCCTGCCCTGATCACTACGGGCCGAAGGAAATATTTCTTCCTCTCTGTTTCCGGGGGACATGCATACCAACCCCACTGACCCAGCGCTCACTTTATCAAGCGACCCACCATCACTCCTCAAATGTGCCCTGCATTTGCACAGAACTAGACCAGGATAACAGCTGCCCGCCTCCTGCCCACCACCTCCCACACACCTGGAAAACTCTTAATCATTCTTAAAAGCCCAACTCAAATTTTCTTTCTCCCTTAAATCTTTTTTGTTCACTGTCTATTAGTAATCTGGGTTTTGAGAACTTTGCATTTACGTCTATTCTAGTATTGGTTATGGTGTTATAACTGCTTGTTTCAAAGGATATCCACTACCTAGTAAGTGTTTAACAATTCTCTATTGAATAAATAAACTTTAAAGAAAGCCCATTGGCTTTTCCTGAATATTTAAAATTGTGTACCCCTTTGTTGAATCATGTCTCTAGGATTAAAAAGAAGACTAGTATTTGCATTTGAATCTCCTATTTATTTTATTTTAAAAGTGAAATAAAATTTAAACACATGCTTAGTTACGTCTTGTGGACATTACCAGGAAGTATAGGGTGTGATACCTTCCTTCAAATCAATTATAATATAGATGTGTGTCATGAATGCAGAAGGTGTGGTCCAACAAAAATTATTCCAAAAGTATTTTGCTTCAGAACCAAAGATGGTCTTATGGGACTAGAGAGTCTATAGGACTTGGAGAACATTTTTAAGATAAATTTTTTTTTTTTTTTTACATTATGTACATATGTATAAATATATATTTATTTTACTGTAAGTCAATATTTAGAAAAACTAGGAAAAACTGGAGAATTCACCTTAGAAATAAAAAAGTAGAGAATTTAAAAAGGATATTCTTATAGTATTACAAGTTATCATCTGTTCAAACTGGTTTAGTTTGTCCCTGTTAGAATTCTCTGCAAAATGCCCTTATGGAATCCACTCCTCAATCCACCTTGCCAAGGTCCATAATAAAAATTTTATATTTTTAGTGTTGTTTTTTAAAAGGTCTTTCTTTCACTGACTGATAAATGAGAATGTTTACACATGAAACCACAAAATACATTAATACATTTATTTATTGGTTAACTTCATTATTTTTCTTCCTACAGAAAAATCTGTGACCCAGGCCTTACTGCTTTTGAACCTGAAGCTCTGGGTAATTTAGTGGAAGGGATGGACTTTCACCGATTCTACTTTGAAAATGGTACATTTATTCTCAATTTAAAAGCATGCCTTTTCCAACTACATTTTGAATTTCTCCCAAATTGGCAGATTCCCTGGCTCTTTAATGCACTGAAAAATTTTACCTTCATTCAACATTTTACACCACAAAATTTTTTTGTATTTTAAATTTAAAAAAAAAAAGTATGACAGGGTTAAAAGTTTTGGAGTGTTTTGAAAAATATCTGACTTTGTATGAAAACTAATATTGACTGAATACACCCCCTATAAATCCCAGTAAATGTGTAATACAAGCTGCAAAATGTATTACCAAAAATGTGTTATTTCAAGTAGGAAAAAAATAAAAGAAACCACAGCACGCCAGAATAGTCAACATAGAAGAGTGCTTTTCAAGTGTATTTGCTGCTTATTTTCAAAGTAAAATGTAAATGAAGATGAGTAATCAGGTAAATATTTCAATTCAAATTGCAAAAATTTTAGTGGTCTCAGGGGAAGCATTTCAGAGCAGTTGACTAAAGAAGTTTCTCCTGCAGAAATCCTTCAGGTGATAAAGAAAATGTAAACCAGAAATTCCCTTTACCCTTCTCCTTCCACCTGATGACATTAAACATTGTGCTGTGTTTACATGATGCATAAAGTGAATTCACTCTTTTTGCAGTGAAATCTTGTTGAATTGAAGAAGACTTGTAGTAATGATTAGAATAATCAAACTCATTTTCAGTAATTACAAGCATTCTTATAAGTAAAATGTACTGAATGAATTACTTTTTCTTATATGCACTAGGCATTTGCAAACAAATAAACAAAAAGAATTATGTGATAAATTCACCTTAACAAAGCTTCAGTAAATGTTCTCATATTCTCTGTATTCCAGCTCTCTGGTCGGCAACTTCTCGTAATGTTTTGTCCGACTGACTTTCAATCGACGCTGTTTCATCTGTAGTAGAAGACTTAATTAACCTATTATATTTTAACCTATTTCAGTATCACACTAAACACCATTAGGTTCCTGTTTTAAGTAATTTCAATAGGTATTTTCTGAGAATGAGCATCATGTTTGGATAACTGCTAAAATAGTTCAGCCTGTTCTAGTGATCAAAGAAAGAAACATAATCAATAAGTAGTGTGCACTAAATCCTCATATCTTTTGATGATTGAATAATTAGAATGGGTAGCTACTGTCAAACAACAGAGGCTGGAGCCTACTGAGGGCTACGCAGTCAAAAGAAAGAGCTGGAAGCTTAGAATAGGACTATATAAACAACAACAAATTTTGGATTTTTACTAGATGATCACATCTGGATGATCATGGAATAGACTCTAGAGACAGTGATCTCTATACTTGATTCTTGATATTTTTCCTTTGTCCTATTGTACTTCACCAACTAATAAAACCAACACCACCACTAGATATCTTGTCAACGGCACCAGCAGTTTGTTCGCTGAAAAGACAGCAACTGCTTTGTGCATCTGGTACAGGCTTTATTCACCTCTATTTATATTATGGCTTCTGTTTCTAACCACTTCCCATTATGAATAAATACATCTCTCCAACTTTTATCCCCAATCAATCAAAATTTCCAGAGAAGCATACCAATTGCCTATACGGGGAATCAGAGACAAAACTGTATCCACTTTTGCTCTTTCTCTTATCCTTTATACTTTGTACAGTGCCCAGCACTTGATTAGTGCAAATAGTTAGCAGATCAGTTAATCGATTAATGAGTGAATGAATAACATTCCATGCATCGATCTCAGCTGAAGTTATTACTGGTTTTGATTTGTCTTACATGGAAACAAAGTTTTAATTTTCATGTTGTTTTCTTTCAGCTTTAAAAAGCAATAAACCAATCCACACCATCATCTTGAACCCTCATGTACATCTGGTAGGGGACGATGCTGCCTGCATAGCGTACATTAGGCTCACACAGTACATGGATGGCAGTGGAATGCCAAAGACAATGCAGTCAGAGGAGACCCGTGTGTGGCACCGCCGGGATGGAAAGTGGCAGAATGTTCATTTTCATCGCTCTGGGTCACCAACAGTACCCATCAAGTAAATATTTCCAGGCTGTCAACTTCTTTGTTAATATACCCATGGTCAGCTCCTTCTACTTACTCATTGTTAATAGTATGACATATGTTGTTTAATGCTAATGGTTGATTGATTGCATTGGTGGAGATAAATACCTTTGTGGGAAAAGTCTATGATTCTCTGGAAAGGTCAATCAGACCAGCAATTTGTGGGTTGAAACTTGCCATAGAGCAGAATAGGATAGTTATTGATAAGAACTAGAGACTACCCTATCAAGCTGATTTCTCATAAGGTTAAATCAGGAAGATTCATGTAATGAGGCAAAACATTTGTGACTTCATTTTCACAGTTGACAGAGGAAGGGGATGTGGGAGGAAAATACAGGGAGGATTTCTCAAGTGGTCAATATCCTGTGAAGAGCTTCGTTTCATGGATTATCCCCTGGGGCTCAGGTACAGATATTAGGGAAAATTTATAAAAGACAGCATTTAAAAAGCAAATATCAGGTATTACAGTGTCTTTCTCACCTCACTACTCTACCTCCGATACCGTGTTTGGTCTTCCAGTCAATAACTAATGTTTACTGCACATCTCCTAGGTGCTTAACTTGTGCCAGATACAAGCGAGGTAAAAGACATTGCCCTCAAAGAACATACACTCAAGTTTAGACAGGAACTCATCAATTATACCAAAAAAAATATGTAATAATGTTTATAATCAATTTCAGAGTAGAGTGGGGTGAATGACCAATATAGCAAACTGTTGATAGCAGTTTGGAAGTATATTTTATGTGTAAAATAGAATTTTAGACAAGATCTTAGATGATAAGTGAAATTTGGAGACATAGAAAGAACAAAGGGAAGAGTGCCCATGCTAAAGGAGCATCATGAACAAAAATACAGTGTCAGGACTTTAGCTTAATATGATAGAACATTTTGTGTAAGGAAGGCTCGCTACACCTGGAGTAAAGGAGAATAATGGGAAATAGATTGCATCAGTAACATGGGGTGAGCTGAAAACAAGAAGGGCAGTTTAGAGTCAGTCAGTAGAAGTACGGTCCACTGCTGATCTGTTTCCAAATTCTCTCATCAGGATCACCTGTTAACATTTGGGGGTATGGATTGGGGGGTCAAGTTCATACAAACAGCCATTCAACTTACTCCAGTGAATTCACCATGATTTCTGAGCTTGACAACATACCACACTGATTTTCAAAGGCCTTCTATAGCCTTCCTAATTATATATCACTGTTGGATTTGTAAAAAATGGGTCAACAAGAACAACAATAGGTTGTTGAAAAAAGAACAGTAGGTTTAAATTCATTCCAAAAACAGTAGCTATGTAATTGAGAAAGACACGAAAAGAATATGAAGATAATAAAGACACCAATTTTTGTGCCTTTGTGTGTGTTTTTTTTTTTTTAACTCCAAAGAGGTACAGAACAAATTGCCAGCTAATATAGAAGGGATTACATTCATACACTGCTAAGGGGTTAGGTTTTTCTGCAATTCCCTGAAGCATTTATGCGATAGAGCCAATTTAAGAAAACTTCATTTTATGCCAGGTGGCTTCCATGGGGCTTCTTTTATTAGGCCGCCCTGTATTCCAAATGGGAAAGAAATCTTCTCAGGGGTACCTCTTTCTGGCAAAACATCTAAGGCCTGAAAACCATTCACATATGGGTTTTGTAAGTAACATCCTGCTCCATGATACTTAGTGATTGGAGCTAATGACTGAAAAGCTGAATGGCTGTTTTTCTTCTCTTCGAGGATATTTTTGCTTGTATTATATTTAATGAAAAACATACAAGGTCTTTGAAAACTCACGGCAATTTTGCATGAGCTCTTGAGTCTAATGTTCAGCCCCACTGTGTGGCATAACCCTTATTTTAAAGGTAGTAAATGCTGAGAACCTTTTTTATCAGCATACTGATTGTGTCATTTTAGAATCCTGGAATTCTTGCATCAAAAGTCAGTCATGTTTGGGTCAATTCAGATAACTCTCAATTGTGCAGACCTGATTTATATTAAGCTTTAGGATCCTTTGATGTCTTACTGTTCTTCAAGAGGTTGCAATTCCTGTAAGCAGTTGGCTACGGTTAATATGTAAATTAATTGGCTGTGCCTGATTGAGTATAATGGTACTTGACCATGAGGACAAGTTGCAGGATAAAGTCAAGCTGAATCTTAAAACTCATGAAGTGGGTAATTCCAGAGGATAATTGAAAGTTGACTGTAATTAACTTCATGTCTGGGTTATTTTTAAAGATTTGTTTCTTAAACTTGGTTTAGAAAGATTCAGATATGTGTGGTGCTGTTGTGAATATTTTCTCCATTTAAATCACTGAACTTTGTCAGAGCTTTCAAGAAATAGTGTTCCCAGCTGCTGCTTTTAAGAAAGGAGACCTCCAAATAAAAAATAATAATCATAATGTTTTCTCTGCTTTTGAGGATATATTCCTTGTTATAATGACTTCTAGGTTTGATTTCTCAAAGAGTCTAGGAATAATGACAAAAACTAAGGATGAACTTGAACTTTGAGTCTATTTCAAATTATAATATTTATTAATTTGTCTAGTAAATATAAGTGCTTAAAATGTATATTTAGATTTAATAATGTAATTGAAGTCTTTGTCCCTATCTTTTTATTTTTAGCTTAGCTTTGTGTGAACAAATTAATATAATTAATACTGATTTCCTACTTTAATATTTTCTTTAACATCGTGTGTTTTATCTTGAAACGATGACAAGCAAAGATCTTTTATATGTACTGTTTTCAATCTGCTCTTTAGCTGAGTTATAAAATTGTAGGCTAGTCACATCTATGGCAAAGTGATTTGATGATATTTTGTGAAACAATATGATTTATTTCCTCCTCCCCCTTTCTCCTTTCAGCTAACTATCGACAGTGCCACTTCTGCATCCTCTGTTTTCAAGGCACCTGGATGGTAACCCTGGGCCGTCCTCTCCTCCTCTTCATGCATGTTTCTGAGTGCATGAAGTTGTGAAGGTCCTACATGTAATGCATATGTGATGCATCATCTTATCATATATTCCTTCCTATATACATTGTTTACACTTCAACTACAGGGATGTTCCATGCAAACTTCAATTGTTGTTGGCAAACAATAGGGGGCGGTCAGACAAAAAAAATTCCACAATAATCCAAGTACAACCTATACATCTGTTTATGCCAAGATTTAACAGACTTAAAAATTATTGCTCTCTGGATGATGGTTTGTAAGAGAAATGTAAATTTTTTAGAACTCTTTGCTGTCAATCTGTTTTGGCTTTTTTTTTTTTTTTTTTTTTTTTTTTTCCTTAAACAAAAAAGTATACCTTCAGTTTCCTTGTGTAATCCTGGTTGAAATGAATGTTTTCATGGAAAGCTTTGTTGTTTAAAAATTGAAGTTGGTTGATATGTGGGCAAAATCACTTACGAACGTAAAAGCAAGAACAGTTCTTTTGCTACCATCTAAAGCCATGTTGTTTTTGGTCAAACTGTGTCAACTGGAAAAAGTCACATTATTATTTATGAGTTTTATTGCTTTAGGATATACTCACATTGTTCTGGTGAATTTGCTGAATTGGATTTTTTTTTTTTCCTTTCTCAAATCTATGCTCTGTTTTCTTCATTTTATCCTATTTCTTGTTCCTTTTGTTTACTTTTTAAAAATTTTTCTTTTGTCTTCATTCTTTTCTTTTTTATTTCCTTTTTTATTTTTGGCTGGTAGTAAGAAAAGAATAAAAGTGAAATTTGCCTGGTGAAGGTAAAATAAAAATCAAGGCCTTTTGGAGGTAGCTAAACTAGCACTTTTGATCATCTTCAGGGCCCACAAAAATGTTGTCAAGATTTTAAAGATTATTTCTTCTTAGGTTCTAGTTTGGACTTAGGTATCCTACTATGTTGGAGGTATTAGCTTTGTTTAAGCCTAGGATAAAAGCAAGTAAGTTCCTACTGTAACTGCAATGTGTCTTACTGATTGGGGCAACTGCAAGGAGAATACCAAGTTCATTGCTGATCAGTTTTCTGCAAATGCACTCATTTCCACCTTGTGGAATGCTGGGGCCCCTCCTACATCATTTCTAGTTAGTTTTCTATAGTTAGAGATGCTTACGAATGTTTTCCATTCTCATAAGTGTTTTGAACTTGATCTTTGTGACTCGTGCTTTTTTAGCTTCTCTCTTGAGTGAGAGTATCATTATCTTCCTCTAAGAGTTAGGATTTTCCAGTTTAAGACAAAAAGAAAAGGGAAATGTCCTGGGTTTTCTTTGTGCTTCTCATTTTTTTGTTGATTCAATTCCTTTGGCTTTCTTCTTCCCTGAAATGCTTTCTAGTGCATGGAATCTCCATCAACATTATTTTGACGATAGTGATTCACAATCCTCCGAAGCCTAATTTTAAAGCAAAAGCAAAAAACCAAAACCAAAACAACTAAAAACAACCCTCTCTCTTTTCTCTCATTTCACCTTTCTGTGTTGATTACTAATCACCTTAGCTATTGTTGCTAGTGAATGTATGGTAGATGGGTTGAAGCTTTTCTGATAATTATTACACGATTTAAAACAATATATATTTAAAATAAATATATACAGTAAATGTATTGAGCCATGTTAACCTGCCAATGAGATCTGTGAAAAAGTAATGGCCTCATTTTTCCCTTTTTAGTTTCTTTTACCTTTTTGTGAAGCAGCTATATGTGGCATACATGTATTTTTAAAAAATAGGTATAGAGTGTTTTTGTTTTTACACTTTTAACTTAGCATGTGGTGTTGAAGTATTACCATAGATCAAGTTCGTCTTCCGCACTAAGATGTGAGGAAATTGTGATTTGTTCTCTCCACCACAATTGAATTACACACTTATTATCTTCTATCATTTTGAAACACTGCAGTTTACCATGGGACACTGTATATATTTCTTGCCATAATGGTAAATGATTGATTGATATATTTAAGAGTTAATAAATTTGTGATTTCTGCTGACAATGCGTCCATCTTTATTTCTTAAGAAGAGATACTGTATTTACGCATGTATGGTGCCGGACACTGCCAAGGGCAGTGTGTCCTATTATGGTCTCATTCAGTACGTAACAATTTGCACTTGGTGATAATGGCAAGTTAATTGTTGCCAGTGAGCTAAACAATGGTCTCCCCTGGGAAAATTTTGCTGAGAGCAAAATAGTGAACAACTAGGAGTCCTAAAAGCTTCTCAACCTGCACCCTCCAACCCATTCTTCACATGGCTTCTAGGAAGTTCATTTTGTAGCCCAATTCTGATCATATGACACTGCAGTGTTATCATCTCCAGTACAGGTGCAAGCACCCCAGCTCCTGCTACTCCCCAGCTTGAACTTGTCTACAGAGATACTCAACTTCTTTCCCAAATTGCTAAAAGCACCACACTTTCTCACACATCTGTTTATGTGGTTGGGTTATGTTTCTTACCTAGAATATTCTTCCCCTACTTCTTCCAACTAATTCTTATTCATTCCTTAAGATTCAGCTTATATATCCTGCCCTCCGGCCATGCTCTGGGCTTGCTTGCTTTCTCTCAATATTTACGTAGTGGTTTATCAACCACTTTGTTTTGAAAATATATCTTTATTTGTGTCTCCTCTACTGGAATATGATGTCTCTGTGGGCAAGAACTGTGTATTCATCATTGTATCCCTAAACCCAAACCAGGGCCAGGAAGAGAGATATTGTTATAAATACTTGTTGAACAGAGACCAAACCATAAATGGGAACGTCAAGGTGCTGGATTTAATGTTGGGCTCTCTGTCACTATTGTCTTGATGCTGTGAGCAAGTTGCTTCTTCTCTCTGAACCTCAGTTTCCATATTCGTAAAATGAGAACAAACATACCAATTTAATAAAGATATTATGAGGATTAAAGATAAAGGTTACAGAGTGCCTAGAATAATACGTATTTGATAGACATTAAATGGTAGCAGCTCTAACTGTTGTAATCACTGATATTAATACTCCTATTGTCATTATTATTTCTTACTCGGGGATGTATTACTCTTTTTTCGCTATGGGCTGCTCTGTTTATGTAGGTTCACTGTTATTGCTCATATTCAGGTGTGTCAGCAGAAGATGAGAGATAGTGAGGTAGTCATCTGGCTGAGAGTAGGAAAAATGAAATGAAGTAAGTCAGTATATTCTAGAGAGATCTTCAAGGAAAATTAATCTCAAGTAACTGAAGTTTTGAATCTCTACGTAAATAAAAGATTTATATATAAAGGTAAACATAAAAGGCATAACAACTTTTGAGTGATTTCATTGAATAAAATTCTACTGAATTCTACAAACGTTTTATGCTTTTTGTGGTCTCCTTTGTCAGATAATGAAAGTGAGATTGAGAATGTATACCAAAAATGGTAATGAAGATCAGCGTACTAGACCATTTGTCCATGATCTGAAGAACAACCCATCAGGAACCACCTTGGCCAAAGACAGCAGCACCAAATACTTAGAGCGTTCGTGCTTTTCTATCAGACAAAACCAGTTCTCAAAAGTAAGCTGGAAGTTCTCCTGCAGACTGGAGTAGGGGATATTGATAACAGATTAAGCAGTGATCTTACCCCAGAAGGATTTGCACCTCAAAGGCTCTTGTTGCTTTAGAACAGAAGTCCAAAATGTCTGGTTTGTTCATTAAAAAAGTGTTTTTACCTGTTTTTAAGAATGAGTTGCCAACATTTTAAAATTAGATATTTCATATAAAAGTCATGATTTCTGGCTTAATTAATTTGAAAAGAAAGGTCTGGCCGAGGGGTCCTGTGTTCACTATGACAATAGTCAGAAAACTGATGCGTCTTTTTTAGTGGAGAACAAGCACTCCGCCACCTCCACCCACCAAATGCCTTACTCCTGAGTTTGCTGCCTGTAGACACTGAAGGTCAAGGAGCACCTCAGACCCCAGCAGAGGGAGAACCCTCAGCATCCCTAAAATAATGCTACTGAGGCCGCTGTCTTGGAATTAATTTTTTTTTTTTAGTAAGAAAATTGAAGTCTGTGAAAATAAACCCAAAGCACAAAATTTTTCTATAGTACTATTTGATTTATTAAAGGAAGATCAGCTGCTGTTTTACTCTAAGATGAGCTTATTTTGTCCTAGTCATAAAAGAGTTTGGGAACTGACATTGTCTGGTATAATAAGTACATAGGGAAAGTCAGAAAAATCATTGTTTTTACTGTCCATTTTAAGGTCACTATTCTATGCATGTAATGAGAGATGTGCAAAAATAAAAAGTGAAGGAATGAATTGTTATTTTCTTCAAACTAAATCTCATCCACTGATGCATTCTCTCTTGTTGTATGTTCCTGATGTGCCCAGCCAGTGCTGAAAAATTCTTTCATTACGTAACTCTTTGGGATTAGGCAAATTTAGACATGGCACTCAGTGTGAAGTTCTTGCGGGAACTCCAGCCTCAAGAAAGGTCCATTAAACCGTATTGCTTCCTACCCCCTCTAGGTACCCTCTTTGCCCTGCCCTTTTGTCAATGAAATTTTTAAAAAACAAACTGAAGATCACTCACTGCCTGAAAACAGATTGAATGATCAATTTTCTTCCATTCTGATTCTCTTTGTTACTTTAAATAAACAAAGTAGACAAGTGGGGAGTGGGAAGAGTAACAACCAAGTAAACAGCGAGGATCTTATTCACAATCCACCCACTTGACTCTGCCCAGCAAAGTGAACAAAAGAACAAGCAGTTAGTTCATCTACAGAACCTGTTCTTCGTGGTCTGAAGAAACGATTTGCTGCTGTGTGGGAAGAAGTGTTGAGCTAAGTGGTTTGTGATTAGGTGGCGTTAAGTGTATAATGCTTCTTTTTGTCAGTAGCCTGTTGCTCCTCGTAGATGACTCAGAGACATCTGCTGAAGATGGGGTTGTTAGTCACCACAGTCTTACAAAAGCCTTCACTCTCAGAATTTACCTTCCTCTCATATTTGCTCTTTTAATGTTGTCATAAGCACCCTTTCACCCCCCAAACAAAAGGACTAGATGCTGTATTGTTCAAACTATGAGGAAAGACCTCCCTCTAGGGCATAGGACTAAGAGGACTAACTTACAAAGTGATGATCAAGATCACACTCATGCATTTCTCTCAGTTCATGAGAAAATGAGCTGGTCCACTCTACTAAAAGATAAAGGACTCAATACGTACACACATGTAAGTGTGCATACATGCGACGAGGTATGGAAAACGAGGCACTTTAGAATAGCAAACAGGTATTTGGCTGGCAATTAGAGATAATGGGGAACACAAAATAAAATGAAATTTCTTTACAGGCAGAACACAAGAATGGAAGGAAACACTGACCAAGAGCCTACTGTGTGACAGGCTCTATGATTAAAATGTTCCCAGAGGGAGAGAGCCCCTTGCCAGAAGATTGCAGTTGTGGGCTTATCCCTAGTTCCTAACCCTGCTGCACTGCCCTCAGAGAGATGCGTGCTTAAGCCAACGCAACTCCTTAACACTGATCTGAGAAAACATGCTCTACTTTTGGGAGAAGTCACACTCACCCATGGAAGATCTGTCACTGCCCAATCCATTACTCATTCTCCAAGAGCCATTCCCAGGGTTTGAGATATTGAGGCTGGAGAAGCATCTTGGACCTCACTCAATGTGACCTCTATGGTGATGCTATGATGCTACTTGGGAAGAGAGAGTGAAAAGGAAATGAGGGACAGAGGGACTGAAGGAGATAGACTGAGCTCCAGGTCTCAGAAGCATGAAACCTCAAGTTTATTTCTCTTTTGGGTTAATCCCATCATTGTGCTCCTAAGTCACATCTTCTGTTAAATAAAAGTCAGTAAAGAGTAGGGATGCAAACATCCTCCCAAGAACAAATATCAATTCTTCCACCACACAGAAAACTTTGCTATATGCCTCTTGATCATCAATGTCTTCTCTCATTCTTAGTCTTTTTCCTACTTCCCCTTTAAGCTTACCAGAAAAACTGTGAAGCGTTGCTACTTTTAATGATTATTCACAAGAGAGATTTTGAAATGCTGAGTATCTTTCATTTTTATTATTCTTCATCTGTAGAAACAAAAAAGGGATACTCTCTTCTCTCACTTACATAACAAAAACAAGATTATTATACTATACATTCTCTTATGTAACTTGCTTTTTAACCTTACTAGCATATAATAAACAAATTTTTCCCTTCAAAAAATATGCTTCCATAACATTACTTGGAGTGGCTCCACATTTATCTATTTATCTAAATGATACATGAGTTCTTCAACTAATTACCTATTGTTAAACGTATGTTTTTTCTTGTTTGTGTGCTATCAACAGTATGCAGTGAACATTCTTGTAGCTAATTTTCTGTACTGACCTTTGATTAATTCCTTAGGGAAATTGCCAAAGGAGAAAATACCAAGTCATCTATTCAATTTTAACATCACAAAAACAGTTACGATTTATAGGGCAGAAAACATCAAAGAGATTAAATTGCATACCCAAGCTCACTCAGTGGCAAAATTTTATCTCAAATCTAGGCTTCCTCATTTTATGTAGAGAATACTTTCCACTGCCCAATCATTTGCACCTCTTTTTTTTTTTTTTTTTTTTTTCATTTGCACCTCTTTTAAGCCACCATGCTTGGCTCTGGCAACAAGTACAAGATACCACGCAAGAGAGAAATTCCTGAACATTGATGCTATTTGTGGCTTTAGTTTCAAGATGCTGTTCTCAACAAGTTCTTTCTACTTCATTACATTCTCCTCCAGATAGTCCTGTGCATGGACCTTGCTGTTGAGACTTTTGTTTTCGTTTTTGTTGTTGTTGTTTCTTGACTTGACTTTGCCTTTTAAAATCAACACACCCACTTCCTAGATATCATTTCAGTTGCTCTTCATTATTTTGGGGGCTCTGTAGTTCCCTACACAAGTGTAGGAAGTCCTAACGGAATTACTCAGGCTGGATGATCAGTTTCAGAAATATAGATCAGAGAGAATGACATGAGAACTCAAAAGAATCCATTATCCTTTTTAACTCTCCCTTAGGTATTATTTTTATTATACTGGTATTATCAGTAATACAAGAAAGAAAGAAAAAAATAAGTACACCTCATTTTCAGGAAGAGAAGATAAATGGACATTTTATAGATGCTGTCAAATTTAATAGCCAATCTTGTGAATGAGAAATCCCAAGAAATAGCATAGCTGTTGCCAATTTTAAAACTGGAATGAAAATAGAATGAATTTATGAAACCTGGAGCAATGTTTCTTAAAGATGTTAATCCCAGGACCATTTTACACTCTTAAAATAATTGACAGCCTCATAAAGCCTCTATTTGTATAGATTATCTTTATTGATATCTGCAATGTTAAAATTAAAACTAAAAAGGTTTTAAAACATGAAAATATAACAAGGCACATTGTCCATTAGTCCTCAGAGCAGTGATGTCACCACACATTACGAAGCCTCTGGAAAATTCCACTGTACACTCATGAGAGAATAAGAACAAAACACTCAGCTAAGACCTTAGCATTATTATGAAAATAGTGTGACCTCATACAATCCTTGAGAATGTCTCAGGGAACCCCAAGAACATTGGGTCACACTTTGAGAATTTCTGGCCTACATGAAGTAAGACAGGACTATGGAATAACTAATCAGAAGTCTAGTAATGTTTCTGAAGGTCTAACGACCAGGAGACCATTTGGAATCCAGCCTCCTTCAAGACATTTATGATGATGGACTATAAACAGTAATCTGGATACAAAATAGGTAATTAAATGTAGGATGAGAAGAAAGTATAGGTCATGATGACTAGGATAAGATGAAAAATAGATTCAAACAGGAACTGGGGGGGAAAGTAGCCAAATATAGTAATTGACTGTATGGCTGTAACGTTTGGAGGATAGGAGAGGGGGAAAGAAGAAGCCAAGAATCCAAAATTGAGTTGGCCAAGATGGAGTACCAGGGACTGGATTTGTCCTCCTGCCTCAAATATTTAACGAACAAAATATATGAAACAATTGTTTTGAGACATTGGAAATCAGGCACCACAGGACCATCATCTCTGAAAGACAGGAGGAAACAAGGTGAGTCCTATGATTGCCCCAGTATACACTGCCTGGAGAGTTTTCAGCCTACCATACGAAGGGGGTGAAATCCAGAGTTTACAGGACAATATGCCAGAAAAAATATATGTATATTGTACAATAGAGAACACTGTAAAGATTTGCAGAGGCTCCTCCTTGAGTCTTCAGCTGAGTATTGATTAGTGAGGCTGGGGGGAAAGAACACCTGAAAGAGTTAAAGGAAAAAAAACCCAGGGCTCATATAAGCCTGGGAATAGTTTGTGCTTTCACAAGCCAGAGTGGAAAATCCTTACAATCACTGGGCATGGGATAGAGTGCTTAAAAATATATCACCCCTGCAGTGGGAGAAAATTAGCCCTAGACTACAGACTTCTCTGATCCGACTAATGGGTATTAAATGCAAATCTCGAAAAGAATCAACTGTTTCCAGTGATTTAACTAGGCCTCAGAAAAAAATTTATGAATAATTTACAGGAGTACAAAATAGCCATCAAAAAATAAGGTGAAATTCGCTATGTGTGCCATCCAATCAAAAATCTTTAGGTATGCAAAGAAGCAAGAAAACATAGCTATGATGAGAAAAATCAATTAAAATAAAAACAACAACAGATCCAGAGAGGATACAGAAGATAAAATTAGTAGACAAGACTTTAAAGCAGTTATAATAATTATATTTCATATATTCAAGAAGGTAGAGGAAAAATTTGAGCATATTAAATAGAAGTATTCAATAACATCGATGGATCCAAAAAGAATTTCTAGATATGAAAACTACAATGTCCCGAATTAAAAGCACTGGATAGACTTAATAGAACATTAGACATTACAGAACAAACAATTAGTGAACTTGCTGAAACTATACAAAATAAAGCACAGAAAGGAAAAACTGAAAAAGTATAAGCAGTACATCAGGGGGCTATGAAAAACTTTTAAACGGCCTAATAAATACGTAATTAGAGTCCTCAATAAAAGGGATAAATAGAAGGAAATGAAAAAATATTTTTAAAAATTATTGCCAATTTTTTAAAAATTTGATTAAAAATATAAGGCACAGATTCAGAAACTCATGAACTCATGAACAAGAAACATAGAGAAAATACACCAAGACACATTATAATCCAATTATTAGAAACCAGTGATAAAGAGAAAACATTGGAGCGGGGGTGCAATACATACAGAAAAGAATGATAGCAAAGTTCTTATTGGAAACAATGCATGCCAGAAGACAGTAGGACAGCAAAGGATTGCCGAGCACTAGAATTGATAAATAAGAAGGTAAGTATAAAATGCTATTTTCTATTTAGATTCTCTCTAAAAGATAACTGGCTGTTTTAAATTATTTTTTAATAGCAATATGTGGTGAGGTTTATAGCAGATGTAGAAATAAAACATATGACAGCAAGACAACAATAGGATAAGGTGGGAAGAGAGTGGGGTGGAAAGAAGTCTAATGTACATGAAGTGGTATAATATTACTAGAAGGCAGACTGTGATAAGCTAAAGATTTTGATTTGGTTTGGATGTTTGTCCCCTCTAAAGATCATATTGGAACTTAATCTCCAATATGGTATTTAAAAGGTGACAATATGGGGCCAACCCTGTGGCTCACTAGGGAGAGTGTGGCGCTGGGAGCGCTGCTGCACTCCCGCCGGGGGGGTTCTGATCCTATATAGGTATGGCCGGTGCGCTCACTGGCTGAGCACGGTGTGGGCGACACCAAGCCAAGGGTTGCGATCCCCTTACCAGTCACAAAAAAAAAAACAAAAAAATGGTGACAATATGGCTTTTCAGAAGTGATTGGATCATAAGGGCTATCCTTTCATTAATGGATTAATCCATTCATGTATCAATGGGGTAATGGTTTAATGAGTTATCAGGGAGTACACTGGGGGTTTTATAAGGAGAGGAAGAATGCAGGTGAACTGGCACTCTTGCTCAGCTGTCTCACTATGTGATTCCTTGTGCCATCTTGGGACTCTTCAGAGAGTTCCTACTAAGAAGGCCCTTACCGGATGTACCCCATGGACCCTGGACTTCCCAGCCTCCAAAATGGTAAGAGATAAACTCCATTTCTTTATAAATTATCCAGTTTTAGGTATTATGTTATTAGCAACAGGAAACAGACTAATACAGATATATACTATAAATCCTAAAGCAACCATTCATAAAACAAAATAAAGAGTCATAGCAAATAAACTTAAGATAAAATGGAATCTTAAAAAGTACTCAGTCCAAAAGAAGTGAGGAAAAAGAAGAGAACACAGAACAGATGAAACAAGTAGAAAATTAATAGCAAGATAGTTCATTTAAATTCAGTCACATCAATGATCACATTAAATGTAAATGGCCTAACCACCAGACACAGTTTGGATGTGTTGTCCTCCTAAAACTCAAGTGGAAATCTGATCCCCAATGTAGCAGTGTTGGGAACTGTTTGGGTCATGAGGGCGGATCCCTCATGAATGGATTAACGCTCTCCCTGGGGGGTGGGGGTAGTTAGTGAGTTCTCACTTTATTAGTTCCCACCACAGCTGGTTGTTTATAGGACCCCGGCACTTCCCCTCTCTCTCTCTCTTGCTTCCTCTTGCCATGTGATCTGCATGTACTTGTGGCTGCCTGCCACTTGCTACCATGAGTAGGAGGAGCCTGAGGCCCACACCAGATGCAGCTGTCTCAGAACTGATAGCCAAACAAACCTCTTTTCTTTATAAATTACCCAGTTTCAGGCATTCTGTTACAGCAACGCAAAATGGACTAATATACCACCCTAATTAGAAGACAGAGATTGTCAGATTGCTGCCTATCAGAAATTCACTTTAAACTATAAAGACACACGTAGGTTAAAAGTAAAATAATGGAAAAAAGATATACCATGCCAACAATAATTTTTTAAAAGCTGGATTTCTTATGTTTATATTAGACAATGTAGATTTCAGAACAAAGAATATTAACATGGATGAAAAAGATTGTTTCATAATGATAAAGGGGTAAAAAGAACATAAAAGGATATCAAAAAAATATAAAAACTCTAAAAGTTTATGCACCTAATGTCAGAGGTTCAAGTTATGTAAAGTAAAAACTGGTAAAACTGCAAAAGAAACAGAAAATGTATCTAAGTTTTAGGTTTGGCAAATAGTCTAATACCACTAACATAATAAAGATGTTGTTGGAGACATGTTTACGGATATTTGATAATTCATATGGCTGCCCCAAAGATTGTGAAATATATTACATTAAAGATAAGAATAGAGATCCAGCGTAAATACAAAATGAAAAACTGCAACTATTTATGTTGCTCACTCATTTATTCATCCATACATTAATTCAGAAAGTATTTACCATATTCCATTTTCTTCTGGGACAAAGCAAATCATTGTCAAAATCTTGTGGCGATTTGACTCTCCTTCCTCTATAAGTGGCTTGCTCTTCTGACCGGACGCCCAAAGAACGATAGTAAAATTGCTATATTTTATGTCTTTTCCGTACAATATAGTAATTTTATTATAATAATTCTCAGCAATAGCCATTCAAGGTTGATTTTTCTAAGTTCGTAGGGTGCTTTTTACTATGTAGTATAATTCTCTCTTTTTTAATATTTCAAAAGAATTTTTTGAATTATGAATTTGAATTATGTTCCCTTGTTTTAGTTTTCTTCTACAAATATTTTGTATATATGTGCCACTTTCAAATATTCCCAGAATCTTTTTAAATTTCTTTTTAAAAAATTTTTTATGTGTTTCATTATCTATTGTATATATTCTCCCTATATGTTCCTCTAGTTTAGCCTTCATTTTCAAATTTATTTGTTCTTTTATTTCTAATTCTTTTTTTTAGTTCTATCACTACATTTCTGAGTTTATCTAGTTCTCACTTATATTGTGTTTTCATAATTCTATTGTTTTTTCTCAATTTGCTTTAGCTCATTTTAAAATATTAGATTTTGGGCCGGCCCCGTGGCTCACTTGGGAGAGTGTGGCGCTGGGAGTGCAGTGGCGCTCCCACCGCGGGTTCGGACCCTATATAGGGATGGCTGGTGCGCTCACTGGCTGAGCGCAGTGCAGGTGACACCAAGCCAGGGGTTGCGATCCCCTTACCGGTCACAAAAAATGAAGAAAAATAAATAAATAAATAAATAAATAAATAATAAAATATTAGATTTCATTTTCATTTTCTTCATTTTTTGGGGGGGGGGCTTGTCTTTTTGACATCCTGTAGTTGTATTTAAGGATGTTATTCTGCTTGTTTTCTTTTTATTTTGTAGAATAACTTTGTATGATTATTTAATTACAATCATTTTCTGTTGTCCATTTTTACTTAGAGTTAATTTTGCTGTAACTATAAGAAAAAGGTCAGCCAAGATAGATTTTCTAGATTCACAACTTCAGAGCTTCCTCCTTTCTTGGGTTTGTAAAGTGTTCAACAATATGATGTTGAAATCGCAAAGATTTCCTGGCTTCTTTTTTTCTCTCATCAGCTTCTATCCAAGGCTTCTTTTTCCTGTGTCTTTATTATTCCTGTCCTGCTCAAGCAGTGTGGGCTTTTGTTCTGGAAGGGCCCCTTTGGCCTGTTTGCTTCACAAGTTCACAGGCCCAGATAACATTTGCCTAGGAACTGGAGTGTGCCGAAGACACTTCCAGTCTCTGCTGCTTTTCTCAAAGTTGGCTCACTGTGCTTCCAGTGGCTGCCTTTTGGAGATTTGGGGCTCTCCTATTGTCAGGTCCATCAGATGCTAACTTGTTTTCTTCTACTTCCTCCCGCATGGAAGTTCATTCCACAAGGATTTATAACTGGGAAAAGTTTGTCCCCACCAAATCTTAATTTTTGGTTTGTGGGAATAAAAGTGATCTCAATTTTGTTATGGTTGTCTGTATTTTAGGTTATGCTACCCTACTTGCAATATCTGTTTTTTGTTTGTTTGTTTGTTTGTTTGTTTGTTTTGTTTTGCGTGTGTATTTATTTATTCTACTTTGGTGGGGGTATTGAAAATTTTTTAAAGCATAAAAATCTATGCTGCTTAAATATGACACATAAAGCATAAGCAAGAACGTAAAAAATAGATAAATTAGACTTTATCAAAATTAATGAAAACTTTCGTCTGTCAAAGGACACTATCAAGAAAGTGAAGTAAATATTTGTAAATTATATGTCTGGTAACGATGTAGTAAACAGGGAATATATATATATCTTATAACTTAACCGTAAGAAGACAAACAACCCAATTAAAAAATGAGCAGAAGATTTAATCAGATATTTCTCCAAAGAAAATATACACATGACCCATAAGCACATGAAGAAATGCTCAGTATCACTAGCCATTAGGGAAATGCACATCAAAACCATGAGACATGACAGCACTCCTACTATAATGGCTATAAAAATAAATAAAACTGAAAATCGCAAGTATCTTCAAAGATGTGGAGAAATTAAAACCCTCACACATCACTGGCAAGAATATAACATGGCCTGGTCACTGAGAAAGGCAGTTTGGCAGTTCCTCAAAAGTTAAACATACTTTTGACTCTGTATTATCCAGCAATTCCCTACCTAGATGTATATCCCAGAGCACTGAAAATATGTATACTCACAAAACTTGTGCATGATTTGCCACAGCAGCAATATTTATAATAGCCAAGGAGTGGAAAGTATCAAGATATTCATTAACTGATAAATGAATGAACGTATATGGTATATCCAAACAATGGAATACTGTTCAACCGTAAAAAGAAATGAAGTACTGATATGTGCTGCAACATGGATGAACCTTGAAAATATTATACTAAGCGAAAGAAACCAGACACCAAAGGCCAAACTTTATGAGTTCATTCATATAAAATACCCAGAAAAGGCAAATCCACAGACAGAAAGTAGATTCACTGTGTCCAGGGGACAGTGGGAGAGGGGAACTGGGAGATAGAAAATTTCTTTTTTGGTGATAGAAATGTTCTGAAATTAACGGTGATAGTTGCACTATGTTATCTGTACATAAAAGTCACTGAATTGTACATTTTAAATATTTAAAATGGTAAATTTTCTGTTATTTGAATTTAATCTCAGTTTTAAAAGTTTAAAAAAATCTGTGGTGCTACTGCCTCCATCTTCATAAATTCAGAATTTTCACCTTAAATAATGGATCCAATACTGGAAAATAATATGTTTTATAAGTAGAATTATATTTTAAATATTTTAGGATAGGCCTTTTGAACTTAAGATGTGTATCAATTCTTGAGAATTTTTTTCTCTAACTACGAATTTTAAGGCACAGTTCTAAAGCATTAAAAAATTTTAATTGCTGTGTTTAAATTGGAGATTACCAAAGAGCTATCTACAGTGAGAACAAAGAACTTGAACATGAGCTCTGTAATGATGGTGAAGAAATAGCCAAAAAACAAACAAAAATCCCCCATGATAACAAAAAAAGCAAGTTACAGAACAACGCATACAGCACATCAGTTCCAGAAATGGAAAAAAGTGATCAGACAAGGTTGTACATTGTTAATTGATAAATCTGTGTGTACGGGAAAGTATAAAAATTGAAGGACACACATAGGAGGACACAATCAGACTCATGTAGTGGACAATAAGACTAGGAAAGGTGGTCAAATAGAACTTTAACTTTTCTATAATATTTTATTTATTTTGTTTAAAAATGACAAAGGAAATACAGCAAAATACATCTCTCTGAACATATATTCATATAATCCTTACATCAATCCTAAAAGGTAGTACTGTTTTCCTCATATCAAAGATGAGGAAACTGAAAACCACAGAGGAATTGAAGAAAATAGTAACCTGCCCAAACCCAGAGGCTGGTCCCAGATCTAGACTCGTTTCTATTTTATTCTGAGTAATTGAATGATTTATTTTGAAGGGGTTTTCTATAAAAGAGAGTAGAGAAATGGTAATAGTAACTGAAGGGATAGTGTGTCAAGAGTGGTATGTTTTCGGTTTGCAGGTTTTGATTTTTTTTTTTTTTTTAAGATAGGAGAGCATGCAGTATGTTTTTAAGCTGATGGAAATCATCTTTAAAAACAGCAGAAAATGATGACACAGGAGTGGGAGAGGGTAACTGCAGGAGCAATATCCTGAAGAGGAGATAGGATGGATCCAGTGCCCCCGAGGAAGAGCAGCCTTGGAAGGTGTATTAGTCCATTTCTGTTGCTTGTAACAGAATACCTGAAACTGGGTCATTTATAAAGAAATGAAATTTATTTCTTACAGATGCTGGGAAGTCCACAGTCCAGAGGGTGCATCCGGTGAGGGCCTTCTCTTTCAGCAACACAGGGTGCCACATGAGGAGAACGGGCTGAGCAAGAGAAAGCTCACCTCCTCACTTGCTTTCCTTTTAAGGCCATCAGAACCATACTCATTACCACCCATTAAACCATCGACCCATTACTAGGCAGGGCCCTGAGATCCAAGCACCTTTCAAAGGCCCCACCTTTCAAATACCATAATTGGATTTCCCACCCTCTTCACACTCTTACAATAAAGGGTCAAGTTTCCAATACATGAACTTTTGAGGGACACATTTAACTCACTGGAAGACCTTCCTTATAACAGGGGGAATGCAGGAGAATAGTAATTTACTACAGGCAGGAAAGTGGGCTATTGGATGGGCAGTGTGAATAGGAAGTGAAGTCTTCAGCTTAATGTGAGGATGAAGGAGGGGACATTGGGCTTTCGAGGACAAAGAGAAGGTAGGAAGTACTGTCAGGGAAGGGAGGAGGAGTGAGCAGGCAGGAAAACGTAGTTGGATTGGTAGGAAGTTCTGAGCGCCCACTAGAGTTTGTGGTCACTAATTAAAAATTGAGACAAGTCAGCACAGTGAAGGGTTTTTGTCCTGCCGAGATCATCTGCTTGGGGGCTGGTATTGAGCTAGTCAGTAGTTGGTTTCAGGGGGTTACACAGGCAATTATCTAAAAGTTCAATTGATTATATACTATGCTAAATTATGAAACATTAATCAAAGTTTGCCAGTAAAACTAAAGAGGTGATTCGGGTAGATGGAACAAAAAATGCAAAGAAATGAAAAGGAGGAATGTCATAGTGGGTTCAGAAGACTACATGTAGTTTAATGTTGTTGGAGCAAAAAGTGAGTGGACGAGCAGGGAGGGTGTCAGGAGAGAATACTAGAGAGATTGATGGTTTAGCATTTTCTGCTGGCAGGTAAATCTGCTAAAAGTATAACTAAAGGCAGGAATGTCATGTATGTTAGGAATTTACTTACAGTTAGTGGATAAAGAGCCTTTGAAGGGTTTTAACAAAAAGAATGATTTTGTTAGCTTTGTATTGTGAAGAGATTGCCTTTGCAGCAGTGTGGATCCTATATCAGAGTGGGTCAAGGTTAGAGATGTGGATTCTGTGGTAGGCAAAATAACAGCCCTCCAAGGATGTCCACCTCCTAATTCCCAGAACCTAGGCATATGCTCCCTTACGTGGCAAGTGGCATTTGCATATGTGATTAAGTTAAGGATCTTGGGGTGGGTGGATTATCTAGGTGGGCCTAGTGTAATCTCAAGGATCTCTATAAGAAAAAGGGGGAGGCAGGAAATTTAGAGGAGGAGATGTGACTACAGAAGGAGACTTCAGAAAGAGAAAGGGAGAGGGAGAAAGAGAGAGATATTCAAAGATCTGTACTGCTGGCTTTGAAAATGGGGAAAGCCAAGGAATACAGATGGCTTCTCGAAGCTGGAAAGGGCAGGGAAACTGATTCTCCCTGAGAACCTCCAGAAGGAACACAGCCCTTCCAACCTTCAGTTTAGCCTAGCGAGACTTCTGACGCTTAGAACTGTAAGAACGTCAATGAGTTGTTTTAAGCCACTAAATCTGTGATCATTTATTACAGTGGCAACAGGATTTCAACTAGGATCTTATTGCAGTAATCCAGGTGAGTGATGGAGCCAGTGATGGGAACAGCAAGGATGGGTTAACTGGGCACTTACCGGAGTCAGGACCATAGAAAATGACTGCTCTGTGTCCATAACAAAAGGAATTTTACTCTGACAGAGGGGATGTGGCAGATGACTAATTTACCACCATCAATCATTCTTCTCCTTCCAAAGTACAGTGATGTTACTGGAAAGTTGCTGCTCGGCAAGGGACTACATTTCTTAGTCCCCCTTGCACTAATGGCCACATATCTAGCTCTTGCCAATGGAATGTAAACAGAAATGCTGTGTGTCACCTCTAAAGCCAAAGACCTTAAAAAGTGGGTGTGCCTTCTCTACTCCCTTTCCCCCCATCTTCTGGCTGAGTACAGAGGAGTCTGAGGTTCTAGGTGCAGGAGAGCAGGAGGATACAGAGCTACACCACAAAGGGCCCCAAATCCCCACAAGAGGATCACCTGTGGATCAGTAACACCCACACAGGTCTGCTTGATGAACAAGGTATAGAATTTTACTTTCTTAAGTCACTGACTTGGGGGATTTATTTATTTTCATCCTAAAAAATCAGTACTGCAATTGGGATGCTGTTTTAACAGAATCCTAAAATATGTGCTATTGTCTAGTGGATGATAGAAGTTGATGTAGGAGTTTGGAAAGGTGGAGTTTTGCTATATGGTGGCAACAGACTTGAAAAACTTGGCTGACAATAAAAGAAAAGTACTTTCCAAGCTTGTAGCTCTAAGATAGAACGTTGGTTGTGTTAGCTTGCTACCGGCCGTATTTAGAATATTATTAGAAGAAAGATGAGCATGAATTGACAAGTTTGCAAGCAAAAAGGAAAGAGAATAAAAAGAATACAGCTATTCGGGGTTTTGCACAATTGGAAAATCAGCATGATTCTAGAACTCAAACATTAATAGATAGATCGAGAAGGCTTTGAAGAAGAAAGGCCCTGTACTTTTCTCAGTTCAACAAAGTGACCCTGTCCTGGAACAAAAGTCAGATTAAGAGTGTTTCCTTCCCATGTAAACCTATTGTTTCAAATAGCTTTAAGATAAGCACCATTATGTTAAGAGAAAAGCCTGGGGCAAGAAAGTGAAGAAATAAAGCAGGCCTAAGAATAATATCTGGGATAAAACTCTATAAAGTCCTGGCATATGGAACTGCCTGGAAGGAAATAGAACAGGAACCTACTAAGTTTTTAAGGAGCTTTGTTGCCAATGATTCCACAATCCTAAGCAAAAATGCTGTTGAATGTTTGAGTATTATCCTCAAACCCCAAAACTTGCACAAACAGAAAGCTGAACAGAACCAAATGACATGCTCCAATGCCCACTCCCGTTATGGCCGTTAATAATAATGGGCAGGGAAGCACCTCCCAGGTACAGAGCCGCGGATGACAGAACGTAATTCCTACCAGAGAGCTTGTTCAGTATCTAGTCAAGGACGATTTCAACTTTGCTGGGGACCAGTGACTGCTGTGAAACTCCAGTTCTCCCCCTCAGTTGTTGAATTCCCCAAATGTCACAAGATAATCTGCTAATAAAACAAAATTTTTTTAGAATTTACTGCAGTAAGAGAGAATACCACTTTGATGGAGGCTTAGCAGTGCCTCAGAAGGGAGAATTAGAAGTGAGATATTTATAGGGTTTTGGAGTGAGGTCAGTTGTTTTAAGGCAAGTCATTCAAGGTGGAGAACTCCTTAAGACAGGGCAACCTATGAAATATAATAGTTGAGGACTGGTTGGTGCAAGTGAATGAAAGGTCTTGAAGCAGAGCCTTGATACGTAAGCTGTTGTTAATAAGTGAGCTGTTCACCCAGGAGAGTAGACTATGGTGTCTGGGGAAAAAAAAAATTGATCCATGGAAATTTCCTGAGGCAAACCATGAAGTTATTTCTTGATTTACAGCCTTATCTTTCCTGGTCAAAATTTTATCTAAGTCATATTGACCCCTGAAGTCTCATTCTCACTGTTCTAGCTCTCCTGTTCGTGCTCCTCCGTGATATGGGTGTCAGAGCATGCCTTGTCACTGAAATGTTGACAAACCATGAGCAACCACATCCAAGTCTGATGAAGAGGACTGCTCTTCACCCAAAGATCTAGAATTCTGAGGATGCAGTGACTGAAGGGACTCTGATTGGGGGGGAGAAAGTAGGTTCATTCTGTATTTAGAAAGGAATTTGTACATGGATATTGGCTGTTTAGCTGGGTGGACTGTGTATGAAACACTTAACTGATCACCAAAGTTTTGTGCTTCTCTTCCATTGTATAGAATCATCACAGGGGACCAGCTGCCCAACTAGACACCACATTTCCCAGCTTCCTGTGTGACCAGGTGGAGTCATGTGACAAGTACCCACCAATAGGAATAGGATATGAGTGGAGATGGTGTGGGTCACTTTCAAACCTAGATCTGTAAAATGGATTTACATTCCCCATTTTCTCTTTCTCCATTTGGCACTGAAGGCAGAATATTTTGGAGCTCTAGGGCAAGGCAAAACCACAAATGAAAGAAGCCTGGACCCCTGAATCCATATGTGGAAGATTGTCTGCAGAGCACAGTTACCCACACTGGTTTATTAGGAGAGTGAAAAAGAAACTTAGACTGGGTTAAGTCACTGAGATTTGGATGCATATTTATAATAGTGGATAGAATTATCCTAATGCATGGGGCTTATCATAAATGATGGAATCTGTAATACAAACTCATAGAGTGACATTTGATATGTTAATTGAAAAAGCAATACAAAGACATATTTACAGAATTATGCCATTTTTGTAATAAGAAAAAGCATCTATATAAATAGAAAAAACAAGGAAGAATATCCGTTAAGTTTTTAATAATAAAAATGTCTGAATATTAGGATTATCGATAATTCCTATCTTATTCTTCATGCTTTTTTGAAATTTCCAAATGTTCTATAATTAATATGAACTAATTTTGATATAGGGAAAAAGAACAAGATCTAAATATGTAGCTGTTAATAACCATATATGAGTGTCTCTAAGACCCTGGCACATAGCAGGCCTGCAAACAATAGCCAGTTAATAATAGTAATAGAACTCTCATCTACAATAGTCTTTAGTTTCCTAGGATTGGTGATGTAACAGAGGTGGAGTGCTATGTAGATGCTTTTTCAGGTTTAGGTTTGAAGATGTACTTTAAAAAAAAAAAAAAGTAACTTCATTTATAAAGTCATTTAAAAAAAAACTACAGTGTCCAGTAGGAGGACCACTATAAATTTTACCAGGGCAAAGTTTAAGAAGGATAAGGCTGAAACAACAGCTTTCCAGACATGATTAACTTAATGCTGTGACATGTAATTGAGAACTATCATTTTAAAAAAAGAAAGAAAGAACCATCATTAGAGTAAGAATTTGGTTACTGAAATCCCCTGGGATCAGAGTGGAGTCACTCGAGGTGGTACCTTTCTCCCCGGAGGAATGCTGAAGTGCCATCCAGTTCTGACTACCTGTGAAAACATGCTTTCCATCACCGCAGCAGCAAGGCTGATAATCTAATCTTGATTAAAAGGGTTTCTGCTGTCAATCTCAAGAGGGTAAAATCAGCACTTCCACTCTCGGGATGAGTCATTGCTTATGGCCTCATTGACACGGTGTAGTCCTTCTGTCTGCTAACAGAAAACGTGCAACCAAATGAGTACAATGACACAGCCAAGCAGTGAGAATACCAGAAATTCCAATCCCAACTTTGCTTTGGAAGTGGAGAAAGGGAACTAAAAATCAAAATAAAACAAAACAAAAAATCTTTAGAAAACGACATTAACTCTTTAAATGTGCATGTTCTTCAAAGAGCCAGAACCATCTGGTTGTTAGAAGAAAACATCAATTAAAGTATTCTAGTGCATAGAAAACCAAAACAGCATTCCACTTAGTCCTGAAAAACAGAAAAGGTTGTTATGATGAATACTTTCTGGTTGAACGTGGCCTCTTCAGAAAGGAATTGCAGACAGAGGACAGAATGTGTCCTCCTGCTGCTGAAACAGAGAGTTGAGTGGACAGGAAATAGAAACCCCAGTGAACAGCTTTGTCTGGAAAGGAGCCAATTAGTCAGTTGGGAACATTCTGAAGCAACCATGTAGCTTTTGAAACCATAGAAATGTTTTGCTAAGAGAAAGGACATGAAAGAATTGAGCTAGACCATAAGAAGAAAATAGACCTGTTACTCAAATTTGTCTAAGTAAAAATTTATAATCCAATTTTCCTAGGGTTAAAACAGATACACATACACACATGCACACACACACACACACACACACACACACACACACACACACACACACATGCTACATAGAAAATACAGCATTCAAACTGGATTTTTTTTCTTTTTTCTCCTAAGTGTACAGGAAGACTTCAGCACAAATAGCTAATCAAAGCACCATTTATTTTCTGTAAAGATGACACTCTAAAATTTCACAGTCCTGGCTGACCAGTTAGCTCATTGATTAGAACGTGGTGCTAACACCAAGATCCAGGGTTTGATCCTTGTACCTGCCAGCCAACCACCAAAAAATAAATAAATAAAATAAAATTTCACGATCCTAAATCCAGCAACTCTGCCAATATTCTTATGTGGAGATTCTTTCTGAAGATTCTGGTTCCAAAAAGAGCATCTTTGAAATGGAGTGAGGTGACAGTAGCATGGTTTTGCAAGTGGGATGAAGGGAAAGGCTAATAATTTGTCAATGAGAGTTATGAAGAGCTAAGAGAATCTTCAGAGAGCCTCCATGAATAGGATCTCATTGTTGAAAACATGACAATGGAGAGCACTTTGGTAATAAGACAGCAAAACTGAGTTAAAGAGATTCAACTAGGACAGTGCTGAGAGCTGAAACACAGATAACAGGTACAATTGGAGAGTGACTCAGGGGTGTCCAAAGGTCAAAGGCACAGCGTAGATGGATTACAGCACGTGAGTCCTCAGTTCCTCTGATCAAAAGCAATCACAATCTCTCAGAACAAAGCATTGGAAGAAATCCAATAAAGTAAACAGAATAGATTCAGGCTCCAGAGACCTCTAACAAAATGGGGTTACTGAGGATAAAATACCCAAATGTGAATTGTAAACTAAATAAGTAGGGGAAATAGTCAGTGACCACATTTAGTGTGAAATGTGCTAGTCAATTGAATTTTATATTTCCTAAAGTAGGCTGATTTCCTTGGGTTGGATGAATACATGACTTTCCACAGAAAAGAGAATGTCAGCTATAGATAACAGAGTGCACACCAAGATGGCAAGAATGATGGCAAAATATTTGTGGAAGTTATAAGATTGTCTTAAAAAATCTGTTACGCTGAAGATCTACTAACAGCCCATTGTCCATTGTCCATGATAAAAGGTCTTGGTCAACCTTTTTCTGATTTCTCTGGGACATCTACCCTACCTAGAAAATTCAAACAGATAACTGTTCAATAATATCTCCCTCTCTCTCTGTCTCCCTCTCTCTTTATCTCTCCCCCCCCCCCCCACTCCCCAGCCACACACACACGTTTTAAGGTTATCTTAAATAAGGCCTGAAGAAGGGAACAGATATTCTGGTTAAATCATAGATGTTGACTATTAGTCCATTTCT